>NC_059123.1:12738724-13038724 GCF_020740685.1 Jaculus jaculus | reverse complement strand
CTCTTGTTCATGCCAGCTTTAGAAGGAGACTCTTCTTTGGCCTTTGGCTGGCTAGAAACTTTTGAGGAATTCTGCTGACTGAAGTGTGTGGGCACATGGCGAGCTAGCCCTCCCTGAGAAGCAAAGCTGGCATTGCAGCCTCCGACGACACACTAAAGAAAAACAAAGAACAGGTGTCAGGGTCACAGCCAACAGCCCAAGCAGAAATGGATGACTATGAAGCATTTGCAAAATTTAATCCACGTCCCCACAGAAGCCAGAAGCACCGCACTCACAGCCCGTCAGCAGCGCAGCGCGTGGCGCAGCTGCAAGCAAGCGCAGGCCTCACAGCCACCACTCTGCTCCTCGCGCCTCTACAAGGGAAACACCTTCCTGGAAAGAGCTGATTTTGAAGTAATCACTTTAATAACAAAAACAGTTGTTTTGATATGCTAACAATTATTTAGGGTCCTACACTTTAAACATTTTTTACCTTAAAATTTAAACAACCTCAGCACCACTTCCTTTTCTACCCTGATGTAAAAGCCAGAAAGAAATTCAATAAACAGTTTTCAAACAGTTTTTTATAAACAGGCTAAACTATCAGATCTAGTTTATCCCTTGGAGAAGCCATCCTAAGTATATTTTTTTATCTATCATCTATCTATTTGAGGGGGGAAGTGTGTGGGCACACTAGAGCTTCTTTTCAGTACAAATAAGCCTCCAAACACAGGTGCCACTTTGTGCATCTGGCTTAACTTGGGTCCTGGAGAGTTGAACCTGAGCCATCAGGCTTTATAACCAAGTACCTGTAACTCCTGAGCCACCTCCCTAGACCTTAGCCCATGTCCTCTGTAAGCTCCACCAAGCACGGCCTCGGAAGTCTTGTGAATAGCAAGGCTGAGAACCTCCATGCATCTGCTATTCATTTTTTTCCTAATTTTTTTTTTTTTTTTGTTCATTTTTATTTATTTGAGAGCGACATACAGAGAAAGAGAGAGAATGGGCGCACCAGGGCCTCCGGCCACTGCAAACAAATTCCAGCCACATGCGCCCCCTTGTGCATCTGGCTAACGTGGGTCCTGGGGAATCGAGCCTTGAACCGGGGTCCTCAGGCTTCACAGGCACGTGCTTAACAGCTAAGCTGTCTCTCTAGCCCACATCTGCTATTCTAATGAACACAATGCACAAAGTAGCCACAGGTAACAGGCATGTAGATCTTGGGATACGATTTTTGTACATCTGCCTTTTTTTTGGTTTTTCAAGGTAGGATCTCACTAACCACATTATAGTCTCAGGGTGGCCTTGAACTCATGATGATCCTCCTCCCTCTGCCTCCTGAGTGCTGGGCTTGAAGGCGTGTGCACCACCACGCCAGGCTCTTACATCTTCTAACAAATCATTCTCAGTATCAGGCATTTAAAAATGACCCTGCCGAGTGTGGTGGCGCAGGCCTTTAAACCCAGCACTCAGGAGGCAGAGGGAGGAGGATCATCATGAGCTCCAGGCCACCCTGAGACTGCATGATGAATTCCAGGTCAGCCTGGGCCAGAGTGAGACCCTGCCTCAAAAGTAAAATAAAAAATGACCCCCAAGCTCAGTAGCTAAGGCGGCTGCCTGCAAAACCTAAGAAACAAAGGCCAATTCCCTAGCTCTCATGTAAAGCCAGATGCACAAAGCAGCACATGCACCTGGAGTCCATTCACAGAAGTGGGAGGCCCTGGTGCACCCACTGTCTCTCTCTCTGCTTGCTAATAAATATTTTTTAAAAATTAAAAAATAAAAATGGGGTGGGGCTGTAAAGATGGCTTAGTGGTTAAGCACTTGCCTGTGAAGCCTAAGGACCCCAGTTCTAGGCTTGATTATTCCCCAGGACCCATGTAAGCCAGATGCACAAGGTGGCACATGAATCTGGAGTTTGTCTGCAGTGGCTGAAGGCCCTAGCATGCCCATTCTCTCAACCCCATCCCTCCCCCCCCTTCCTTTCTCTCTCAAATAAATAAATATATATATTATAATATATAATATAATAATATATATATAAATGGCTGGGCATAGTGGTACACACCTTTAATCCCAGCACTTCAGAGGCAGAGGAAGGAGGACTGCTGTGAGTTCAAAGCACCATGAAGACTACATAGTGGATTTCAAGTCTCTGGGCTACAGCAAGACCCTACTTAAATAAACCAAAATAATAATAGTAATAAAATTATATATGTGGGGCTGGAGAGATGGCTTAGCGGTTAAGCGCTTGCCTGTGAAGCCTAAGGACCCCGGTTCGAGGCTCGGTTCCCCAGGTCCCACGTTAGCCAGATGCACAAGGGGGCGCACGCATCTGGAGTTTGTTTGCAGAGGCTGGAAGCCCTGGCGCGCCCATTGCCTCTCTCTCCCTCTCTCTGTCTTTCTCTCTGTATCTGTCGCTCTCAAATAAATAAATTAAAAAAAAAATTATATATGTGTGTGTATGTGTAATGCATGTATGTGTGTGTGTGTATATATATATATATATATATATATATATATATATATATATATATATATATATATATATATATATTCCCACCCCCCAGGGAAAAAGTCCAAAACTAGACTGGTAATGTCTTTTTTATTAGAATTTACTATATCCAAATTAGTTCCTTTCTTGAAAGCCAAGCTCCAAGCATGTAACTGGCACTGCTCAACACCAAATATTTCTTGCATATTTAATCCAGGCAATCAAACTTGCATGAGTTTCCCTATGTAGAATACCCCAAGTGAACAAATCTGTTACTCCAGGATTGTCCTTCCAATCCAAGTAACATTACCAGTTTAAACTTCTACACAATACAACACACTTCACTGGGTAGAAATCCCCACTTCCTTCAAATGCTTACATTTGTTTCAAGTGGACAACAGCTGATCTCCTTTGAGCCGGCCCTCACACCTTCAGGATACATCAGGGCACCTAATGAACTCTCAATTTCCACACATCTTGAAAATTTCACTCATGTCTCTCTGACCTGAAGCATCTTGTGGATCACTGACATTTAACATATACAAGTGGAAATCAACTGCTGCCTGGTAACCCTGATAACAATGGTGGCTCAAGCATTAACAAGCTTTTTATGCAATACTGTAAAAAAATATTCTGCTGATTGACTTACAAAAGACCCCAGGAATGTTTTTTGTATGTCAAAATAGATAAAACATTTAACACCATTATTATTAAGATTTTTGCCTACTAAGCACAAGCAGGGAATGGTGGTGGTATACACCTTACCTTTAATCCCAGCACTCAGGAGGCAGAGGTAGGAGGCATCACTGTGAGTTTGAGACCACCCTGAGAATACACAGAAGTCCAGATCAGCCTGATCTACAGTGAGACCCTACCTCAAAAAAGCAAAAACCAGTGGTAGTGCACACCTTCAGTCCCAGCTAGGATGATGGAGAGGAGTTCTGAGGCCAGCCTGGGGCTACAGAGTGAGCTCCAGGTCAGCCAGAGTAAGATACTGCATCAAAATTAAGAAGAGAAAAAATTTCAACAAAGATACTATACCATGGGTAGAGCTGCTCCCCACAGCCTTTGGTTACTAACTGAAAAAAATTCAACAAAGACACTACACAAGTGGGTAGTAGAGCCACTTCCCACAGCCATAGGTTATTAAAGATTTCTCCAGCACATTGGTGATCAGAAGTCTACAGAGGCTTCTAAAACACCACAATGCCATTTCCTTGAATTACCCACTAAAACTAGATGGTAATGATACAGGTTTTATAATTCAGGAAAAGCTTATGAACTTTTGGGCTCTTGTCTATTTTTTAACAAGATAAATAAACAGACTGAGGATAGATTATCAATCGTTACACTTATTTATTTATGTATTTATTTATTATTTATTTAGAGGCACTTACGAACCCAGGGAATGGGCTACAACCGGGATACACAGGCTTGAGCAGGCCGGACCCGGGAGCCCAGCCGAGAAACTAAGCATGGGACGGAGGAAGATGTGAAGAGGGTTTTCCAGAGAAAATGAAAAAGGCTTGCAAAGAAAACTTAGCAGTAATAAAATAACAGACAAGAAATAAAAAATAACTTTCCTCCTATTTAAGCACCATGGAGAACCCTGGCTGCTGCAATGCAGGAAGCCTTACCAGTGCTAGGACCCAAGGTTCAGGCGAGAAGAAATAAACAGCCACCTGGTAAGGCCTTCTCATCACTTACTAAGGTGGGCCTGAGTGCTGACTGGTTTGGACTCAGGAGGAAAATGTCACTGAGGGATGACACTGGACTGAATCAGATGCTGAATTCTCTTTGAATCCTCTCCTACCTGGCTAGCAGAACAGTAAATGACCTGGCTATGTCTCCTTCAGAGAGAAATGAAAATGGAACTGAGCTGGAAGCTTCCTCTCTACTGGCTGGCTGTCAAAGCACTGAAAGGTGCTATGTATGCAGCTGGAGAGAAAGGTCAGCAGTGGTGCCCAGCTTTGGACCCTGTGTGCTTCACAAACGACAATCCACACTGGAACAAGAGTTGCAAGACTGTTACAGGGATAACACCAACCACCTTCTGATAGGATTTGCAGCCCACTTCAGAGAGAAAGCATGCCTAGTACTGTGAATCTTGCCAAAAGTCGATGACTATGGAGGTTACACCCTTTGTGTTAAACAGAAAAGTTGTCAACCATCTAAACATTTGATTACAACCCTAGGTTAGTGCTGTTCTCAGAAGTTTCTTTTGCAGCAGGCAGAGACACAGAGCTGGCAAAAGTACCAAGAATAAGGTCTACTGTGTGCTCTGCCCTAAGAGACATCTATCTATACCACTCCCTCCATGGCTTGGCACTTAAAGGGATTTGCTTGCAAAGTCTGCTGGCCCAGGCTGAATTCCCCAGAGCCATGTAAAGCCAGCACAAAAGTGTTCTAGCATCAGGTATTTGTCTGCACACCCATTCACAATGCACGTAAGCAAAAAGTATTAACCCAGGTGGGCGTAAACCATGTAAGAGTGGGAGGATGAGGAGAGGCGCTGGTCTGTGGACACACGGCTGTCACACTCATGAAGTCACAGCAGCTGTGGTTCCCTGCACAAGGGCAAGGTCATCAACAGTGTGTCAAGAGTCCCCTCCCCCCCCCGCCCCCGCCCAAAAGCATCACTAGCAGTTAAGTTACCACTGCTGGGAAGGAGGAGCCATGTTCATGGGTGGTGCACCCACAGGTAGTTACCCACCCTCCAGGAAACAATGCCCCACCCACGCCCATGCAAGCAGCCCTAATGTAACTTGGTGGGCCAAAGAACAAAGAGGATGCAAGTAGGGGTTTGCAGGTGTGGCGGTTTGAATGAGAAGCCTCCCCTAAACTGATGTTTTCAGTGCTTGGGTTCCCAGCTGGTGGAAATGTAGAGGTGGAGCCTTGCTGGATAAAGTGTTATTGGAAGCATGCTCAGAGGTGTTATTTCAGCTCCTCTTTTGCCAGAGCTCAGCTCTCCTGCTGCTGTTTGCACCTGCTGTGGCAGAGGTGATTACCAGCCTCTGCTCATGCCATCCATTCCCCAGACATTATGAGGCTTCCTCTTAAGATTCTAAGCTAAAATAAATCCTCTCCTCCATCAGCTGCTTTTGGACAGGTGGTTTGGCCCAGCGATGGGAAGATCTACAACAGGCAGTCTTACACTACTGCCCAAAATGCAACCACAATTCTGGGTTTAAACTGTTTTTCTTGCCTCAGACTTCCAAAGTAGCTGAGACTGTAGGCATGTCCCCTCACACTTGAGGGGAAATGTTTTAATCTAACTATCTAAATCTGTTAAGGATTGCTTTTTCAAAAAATATTAGGTGATTTTTTTATAAGCAACTCCACAGGAATTACCTTATTGACAAAACCTAAAGAAAGTTTAGGACACAATATTTACATTCCAGTGGATATGATTTTAACAACTATTAATCTTCTTTAGATACAAGCCTTTAAATTCTGTGAAATATGCTTTCCTTAACTAGAAACCAAATTTTTTTTTTCTTAAAGAGACAGAATTGGTGCACCAGGGCCTCAACTACTGCAATATAACTCCAGATGCTTGTGTCACCTAGTAGGCATGTGAACTTGTGCTTGCCTCATCTTTATGCATCTGGCTAACATGGGATCTTGAGAGAACTTGATCATGGGTTCTCAGGCTTTGCAGACAATCACCTTAACAACTAAGCCACCTCTCCAGCCCAAATTATTTTAATGTTTAAATTTAATTAGAGTCAGACAGGGGAGGAGAGAGAGCACTAGAGTGAGAACAGGGCTTTCAGCCAGTGCCAACGAACTCCAGATGCATGCCTCCCCCTTGTGCATCTGGTTAACATGGGTCCTGGGGATTTGAACCTGGATCCTCTGGCTTTGCAGGCAAGTGCCTTAACCACTAAGCCATCCCTCCAGCCCAAATATTTTAATTTTTAATGAAGCAAAATGGAAAACCACTTTTACAGAAACTGGCTTTTTGTAAAGGCTTCCCAAAACACTGATTTGACAAAGAGATTTTACATCTAAGCTCATAGGTACAGCAAGCTCCAACCTGAGGAAAAGGCGTTATTTTCTATAATTTCTCCAGTAAGGGTAGCAGTATCTGCTAAGGCCAAAACTTTGGGCAGTAAGAAGACAATCCAATGGAAGGCAGAGGTAATAGGATCGCCATGAGTTCAAGGCCACCCTGAGATAGTGTAGCGAGTTCTAGGTCATCCTGGGCTAGAGAAAGACCCGAATTAGAAAAAAAAAGAAAGAACCAGGCGTGGAGCCACATACCTTTAACCCCAGTACTTGACAGGCAGAGGTAGGAGGATCGCCATGAGTTCGAGGCCACCCTGAGATTACATAATGAATTCCAGGTCAGCCTGGGCTACAGTGAAGCCCTACTTCAGGAAGAAAAAGAAAAAGAGAAGGGGACTGGGGAAATGGCTTAGCAGCTATGGCATTTGCCTGCGAAGCCTAAGACCTGGGTTGGGTTCAATTCCCCAGGACCCACTTAAGCCAGAGGCACAAGGGGGCACATGTGTCTGGAGTTCATATGCAAAGGCTAGAGGCCCTGGTGTGCCCATTCTCTCTCTCTGTCTCTTCCTCGCTCATAAATAAATACAGTATTTTTAAAAAAAGAAAGAAAGAAAGAAAAAGGAAGACAATCCAACTCTAAGCATTATCAACATGCAGCCAATGGTCAGATGTGGCTTGAGCTGGCTGACTGCTCACCACTACATAGATCTCTGTTCTTCAAACTCAAATGTGTGCATTCAGTAACCTTCATGTCCATCTACTTTTGAAATGCAGTCATAAGACAAACAGTTCCTGTAACGTTTTTAAGAGGGACTGAGGAAGCTCAGTGGTAGTTTGCCAAAACAGCTGTGAAGGGCCCTTAGTTCCAGCCACAGTAATGCAAAGAGAAGTTTTACAAGAGCCCGAGGGTGTTCACTTCACATTTCACTAGCTTAGCTAGCAATTCAGCACTCAGAAGACTGAGACAGGAGAGTTGTGTTTGTGTTAAGTTCAAGGCCAGCTTAAGCTAGCTACAACAGAGTGAGAGACTATCTTTCAGGAATCTCCCAGTCCACTTGCATACGTACCTTGAAAGGCTTGTCTCCGCTGTGTGTAAGCATGTGCCTCTGCAGCCAGCTCTGACTGGTGGAGGGAGTGTTATACACTTTGCAGCCCTTCCATAAGCATACAAACACCTGTGAACAGAAGAGCCACAATAATGCCCATCACTCTTCTCAGCCAGGATTTGGTTCCCCATAACTTCAAATGAATATACTTAATAAGCCTTCAACTAACAAAATCCAAGTGATGTGTATGTTGCAATCAAAATGCTTAATACACATATGACCAATTGGTACAGTGCTTTCCACAGTACTGTGCTTGAAGTGATTTGTTACAAATAAAAGAAGCTGTATAAAATTATCTTAGCATAAAAGAAATGCTTGGGCTGGAGAGATGGCTCAGCGGTTAAGGCGCAGGCCTGCAATGCCTAGCAACCTGGATTTGATCCCCCAGTACTCATGTAAAGCCAGGTGCACAAAGTGTTGCATGTGTCCAGAGTTCATTTGCAATAACTTCAGGCCCTGGTGCACCCATTCATTCTCTCTGTCTCCTTGCAAATGACTATTTTTAAAACAACAAAAAGAAATTCTTAAATACACTTGACTTTTGGAGGGCTGGAGTTAAAGGTGCTTGCTTTCAAAGCCTGTCAGCCTGGGTACCATTCCCCAGTAACCATACAAAGCCAGATGCACAGGGTGGTCCATAAGTCTGGAGTTCGTTTGTAGTGGCATGTCTCTGGCATGCCCATACTCACTCCATTCCCCCGAGATAAGTAAAATATTTTTTAAAATAAAAATAACTTTCTACTTTTCCAATAAAAAAAGCATCTTTGTCCTGCTTTCTTAAGGCTTATGTCTTCTAATCAACATGGAGCTGACGTACAAGCCAGGAAATAAATTTACAAAGTACAATTCACTTTCCGAAACTAGGCCAATAGCCTATGTATTTTTAAGGAAAAGGGAATTTATTAATTTTCACTATTAGAAAAATATAAAAACATAGCCGGGCTGGCGGTACAAGCCTTTAATCACAGCACTGGGCAGGCAGAGGTAGGAGAATTGCTGAGTTTAGGCAAGCCTGAGACTACATAGTGAATTCCAGGTCAGCCTAAACTACACTAGAGAGACCCTACCTTGAAAAACCGCAAAAAAAAAAAAAAGAAAAGAAAAAGAAAACCAACTCCCCCCACCAAAAAAAAAATAAATAAAAAGGGCTAGAGAAATGGCTTAGTGGTTGGTTAAGGTGCTTGCCTGCAAAGCCAAAGGACCCAGGTTCAACTCCCCAGGCCCCACATAAACCAGATGCACAAAGGGGTGTCCTTTGCACTGGCTGGAGACCCTGGCACACCCATTCTCTCCCTCTCTCTCTTTACCTGCCTATTTCTATATCTCTTGCTTTCTCTCAAATAAAACAAGTAATAAACTAAAACAATTAAAAAATAAATAAAAAGCAAGAGCCAGATGTGATGGAGCATGCCTTTAATCCCAGCATTCAGCAGGCAAAAGTGGGAGGATCGCCATTAGATGGAGGACACCTGAAACTACATAGTGAATTCCAGGTCAGCCTGGGCTACAGTAGTGAGACACTACCTTGAAGAACTAAAAAACACCAAAAAAGTAAATAAAATAATTAAACAAGAACATAAACATAAACAAGGATAGGTATATGGCAGATGCCGTTAATTCCAGTACTTGGGAGGCAGAGAATCACTGCGAATTTGAGGCCACCCTGAGACTACGTAAGTGTAAGTGACTTCCAGGTCAGCCTGGGCCAGACTGAGAATCTACCTTGAAAAACAAAATGAAAATTAAAAACAACATTCACAGAAGTCTAGGTACATCAAGTAAAAGGCCTACGTTCAATGCCCAGATATTAATAAATAAATATACATACAATAAATGTGTGTATAAAACCCAGGAGGATGGCACTATATGCACGCATGTATGTATTTGGAACAGGGAGATAGATGGCTTACAAGTGTGAAGACTTGATTTCAAACCTCTAGAACCCAGGTAAAAGATGGGCATGGTGCTCTGAGCGTGCAGGATGAGACAAGAGGACACAGAAGGCTTGCTGGCTACACAGTGCAGGGGAGAAGCTGGACGAGGCGGCTCATGCACTCAGCAGCTGACAGTGGAGGACCACCAACCTTGGCTACAGAACGATTCCAGGTTAGTCTGGACTACAGTGAGACCTCTGGCTCCTAAATGCATGCAGACACATGTGCATGTGCACCCTGCACACGAGCATATGCACACACACATCAGACAATAAATACAAACACACAATAAAAATTAATAGGCAGGCTTTTAACCTTTAAAAATTACTCAAAAACCGCATGATCAAATTGTGGCGTTCCACTCAAGAACCCTATTCTCACATGCATATCTGAGTATACTCTTATGTTCCTATCCTCACATGCATATCTGAGTATACTCTTATACTGTTCTACCGATTAAGAATTGCTGCCAGGCGGGTGTGGTGGCACAGCTCTTCAATTCCAGCACTTGGGAGGCAGAGGTAGGAGGATCACTGTGAGTTTGAGGCCACCCTGACACTACATAGTGAACTCCAGATCAGCCTGGGCTAGCATGAAACCCTACCTTAAAAAAAAAAAAAAAAAAAAAAAAGGTATTACTATTCTGTGACTGTTGAAATGATATCATTTATCACTATGAGTTCGAGGCCACCCTGAGACTACATAGTGAGTTCCAGGTCAGCCTGGGCTAGAGTGAGACACTACCTCGAAAAACAAAAACAAACAAACAAAAAAGTCAAAGTAACTAAGGGGGCAAAACCAATGGGTACAAGGTACAAATACATCAATATTAATACCTTAGGCTCAGGAAACACAATACAACTAGGTTTGGAAACCACCAACACTAACAACTTCAAGTTGATTATCTTCCCGTTAAGGAGAAACAATTTTTAGTGAGAAACAATTTCCTGACAGTGTTGCATTAAACTGAACACTAAAACCTGCTCCTCACTTATTTTGAGGCTCTTTTACTAAGCTAACAACAATTATACACAGAATTGTACTTTGGATGCTACCCTGCTATACATACAGAAGACATCAGAAATTCACTAAAGGCTGAGAGATGGCTCAGTCATTAATGGTGCAAGCAAAGCCTGTCAGCCCTGGGTTCAATTCCCCCGAACCCAAGTAAAGTCACAAGCACACACTGGTCCGAGTCTGGCGATGGCTCGCAGTAGGAGGAGGGACCTTTTGTACACACAGTTAGCCTAAGTCAGCCTGTCTCTGTCAAACAAGTGAGTATTTACATACATACTTAGAACTGAAGAAAACTACTGTGGTGGCTTGAATCAGTGCCACTCATACACTCGTGTGTTCTGAATGGTTGATTTCCAGCTGGTGGTGGTTTAGGAGGTGAAGTCTTGCGGGGAGAGGTGTTACATAGCCAGCTCCCCTACTCACTCTCCTGCTGCTATGTCCACCTGCTGTGGCAGAGGTGATGTCCAGCCTCTGTTCATGCCATGCTGTCCCCAGCCACCATGGAGCTTGTCTTTGAGACTAAGCCAAAACAAACAACTTTCCTCCCATCAGCTGCTTTCGCCCTGTGCTTTATGACCTACTTTAAGTGTTGGAGAGAGAGTAGTCTGTCTACCATGCACAAGGGGAAGATGACCACATCGTTCTTATCTACAGTCTTCTCTAATTTTCACTTAAATGATACAGGCAGTTGGAACAATTGTCTTCATACTTAAAATTCCTGAGCCCAAGACATTAAATAATGCTTCAGATTCTGAGGTTTAAAAGTTAATTTTAGGCTGGAGTGATGGTTTAGCAATTAAGATGCTTGCCTGCAAACCCTGAGGACCCACGTTCAATTTTTCAGGTCCCACATAAGCCAGATGCACATGGTGGCACATGTGTCTGGAGTTTATTTCCAATGGCTAGAGGCCATGCACCTGGAATTCATTTGCAGTGGTTGGAGGCTCCGGTGCACTCATTCTCTGTCTCTGTCCCTTTCTGTCTGTCTCTAATAAGTAAATAAAAATAAATCTTGATTTTAGAAAAAAGATTTTAGAAGTTACTTTTAGGGCTGGAGAGATGGCTTGGCAGTTAAGGCATTTGTGTGCAAAGCCAAAGGATCCTGGTTCGATTCTCCAGGACCCACATAAGCCAGATGCACAAGGAGGCACATGCATCTGGAGTTTGTTTGCATTGGCTGCTGGCCCTCGCATGCCCATTCTCTCTCTCTGGTTCTGTGTCTCTCTCTCAAATAAATAAATTAAAAATAAATAAAAAAACATTACTTATTAAAAAAAAAGGTTACTTTTAAGCCAGGCCTGGTAGTGTAGGCATGTATCAAAGCTATTCAACAGAGGCAGGAGGATCTCAAATTTGAGGCCAGCCTAGAAATGGTGGCACAATCCTATAATCCCAGGATTTGGGAGGCTGAGGTAGAATTCCTGGTACAATCAATCTCAAGAAATAGGAGGGGGGTAGGAAGGGGAGGAGGGAGAGAGAGATGTGAAAGAAGGGAAGGGGGAAGGAGGGGGAGGGAAGGAGAAAGAAAAAAAGAGAGGGAAGGAAGGAAGGAAGGAAGGAAGGAAGGAAGGAAGGAAGGAAGGAAGGAAGGAAGGCAGGCAGGCAGGCAAGAGGAATGGAGGGAGGAAAAGGGGAGGAGAGAGGAGGAGGGGAGGAGAAGAGAGACACTGCAAACCTGTGGTCTTAGCAGGAGGAAGGCAGAAGCACAAGTATCTGGGACTCAACGCCAGTGTGTGCTACATGAGACCCTGTCACAAAAGAACAGCTGGGCATGATGGCTCACGCTTTTAAGCTCAAGGCCACCCTGAGAACTACATAGTGAATTCCAGGTCAGCCTGGGCTACAGAAAGACCCTACCTAACAACAACAACAACAAAAAAAACACCAAAAACATGGATTCGTAAAAATGCTCCATGACTTGACATGACCTGTTGCTGAAAACTGACAAGGCTCTCTAAGTCCCTAACCAGTCAGTCTCTGAATGGGCCAGCTCCCTGAGCAAGTACCACAGCAATCGCCAAATACTGGGAATGAAGAGGCAGATTGGTGATAATCACCCCAAGGCACTTGACAGGCAGGGCAACTGAGCTTGTACATTACATGCCAAATTAGCTGTCTACGTAAACTAAGGAGCTTCAGCAGTATAATGACACAATAGAGAAAGAAACTCTAATGTTTACGTGCGTGTTTGAGAGAGTGACTTACAGGCGCACCAGAGCCTCCTGCCTCCACAAATGAACTCGAGGTACATAAACCCTGTTGGGTGTTTGCCTTTACATGGGTGCTGGGGAATTAAACTCAGGCTTTGCAAACAAGTGCTTTAATCACTGAGCCATTGCTCCAAACCCATCTTCCAGTTTTTTTAGACAGATCTCATATAACCAAGTGTTGCGACTGCAAGGTGGTGGAAAGCATGCCAGACTACATGCCACCATTTCTAAGAAAAAAGCCCATTCTTTTACAAGATATGAACAGAAGTCAAATATTTTGTGGATCCAGTTTTTTCTCTCAGATGGCTCTTTCAAAAGACAAAATGTGCCTGGGAAAAGACCCAGCGCTCAAGGGCGCAGGAAGTCCTGGCCAGTCAATCCCTTACATGCACCACATAAGCTGGACATGGTGATGCGCGCCTATAACCCAACAGTTAGAAAGTAGGCAAGGGTGCTCAATTTATGATAGCTGGGAAATGGAACCAGCCTAGATGTCCCTCAACTGTTGAGTGGATAATGAAGATGTGGCACATTTATACAATGGAGTTCTACTCGGCGGTAAGAAAAAAAGGGGTTATGAAATTTGCAGGAAAATGGATGGATCTGGAAAGGATTATTCTAAGTGAGATAACCCAGGCCCAGAAAGCCAAGCACCGCATATTCTCCTTCATATGTGGATCCTAGCTACAGATGATTGGGCTTCTGTGTAAGAAGGGAAAAACTCAGTAGCAGAGACAAGTAAGTTAAAAAGGAGATATAAGGGGAAGAGAAAGGAAGGGAGGAGGGTACTTAATAGGTTGGTATTGTATACATGTAAGTAGAAGAATAGATTAACGGGGGTGAAAAGGCCCAAAGTGAGGTCAGGGGAAGACATTGAGTAAAGGAAAGGTGGAGGGAGAGCTAATCAAAATCTAAGAGGATGCAAATAAATCATATGGAATCCTCCAGTTTCGGACAATGGAACACTCAAGAGCCATAGATTGTTGCTAGAAAATTTTCAGTGCCAGGGATGGGATACCTCCAGTGAGTTGTTGGCCAGGGAAGTCCCTGATGCCCCCAAAACATTACAAACCATTGCCAAGGCTCTTGGTTTCCTACCAGGAATAGATGGTAAGGCCCTATTGCTGAAGATTCCATATGCTTGGGCTACAAGGCCACTGAGAAATCCTGCTGGAACTGAGCTCATAATCTCCTCCATGTAGACCAGCCGACAGAAAGCTGGAAGAAGCCATTCTGAATGCCGTTCAATGGGAGAAAGAGATACCACCAGTGAAGATACTCAACAGTGGACACTACATGCCTTATAATTGGCCAGCCAGGCCAAATGAGCCAACAGGTACAATAGTGGCACGTCTGTCATGGTGGAAACCAACTGCCCTCCAATTGGACTGGAGGCCCACTCCATGGGGGAAATACATCCCTGATACTGAAAACATAAAACAGGAGTAATTATGAGCCCTATGGGTGCAACATCTGCTGATGTCTGGATAAGCATATAAACGATGCTTATCAAACTGCCCACTAAGCACTTCTCTTAATATTTATACCCTTATATTATTAACACTACTCTCACTTTGGGTAGAGAATCTTCTCTTTTCAGATGGCAGTGACCTTGGGATGACTCAGAAGGTATCATAGTGCTGGAAAGAAGTGACTGGAGTACTAAGTAACATCTCGATCACACCTTCCAAGGCTCAGGGTCTAATGTGGAAGAGGTGGCGGAAATATCAGAGCCAAAAGAAGGGTAGGACTCCTTACAACGTGCTCCTCCAGACACAAAATGGCCTGCATATCCATGACCTCACAGTACCTGACACTACCTACACAAGACCATCATAAGACGAAGAAAAGATCATGACATCAAAATATAAGAGAGACTGATTGAGATGGGGAGAGGATATGATGGAGAATGGAGAGTGGAAAGTGGTAGGGGAGGGTATTACCATGGGATATTTTTTATAATCATGAAAAATGTTAATAAAAAATGCACACACACACACACACACATGCAAAAGATTAAAAGGGCATATGCTTAAAAAAAAAAAAGTAGGCAAGGAACTCAGATCAGCTCCACCAGAATGTGGCCACAATGGACTACATAAGGCCCTGACTCAAGAAAAATGTAATTTCTGTACCACCTAACCACAGTGATAGGTGAAAAAGTCAGGAAAATCTAAACTGCACTGAGTTCAGCTGCCATAAATACAGTTAGTCACATGTATGAGGCAGCATAAATAGCTTAACGAGGGGAGGGAAATACTTCTAAACTATGGGTCATGGTTTTGGTTTCCTAAGGTGACTATTAAAGTGGAATGAGACCAAGAATAAAAATTAAAATAGCATTTAGATTATGTTAACACCACAATAAAACTGTCATCTGTCACTTGTTAGAATATAACATAAAACCTTCTAGCATTACCAATTCTTTCCTCATTTGTTTCCATGATCATTTAACTCTTAGACTAAATAGTCATCTAGGCCAGGCTACATGGTGATGCACTATCTTAATCCCAGCACTCGGGAGGCAAAGGTAGGAGAATCACTGTGAGTTCGATGCCAACCTAGAGCTGCCAAATGAGTTCAGGTCAGCCTGGGCTAAAAAGTTGAGACCCTACCTCAAAAATAAAACAAAAAGTCATCTAAGCTGGACATGGTTGGAGCACACCTTTAATCCCAGCATTCAGAAGGCAGGCAGAAGTATGATCTCACTGTGAGTCAGAGATGAGTACACAAAACTCAGTGTGAGAGCCTAGCATGTACAAGGACCTGGACTCTATCTCCATCCTCCACCCTGAAGAAATCCCTGCATTAACTCAAAACTCCAGACACACACAGTAGAAGATGAGTTTCAATGGTACAGATCTCAGTTCCAAGTGATATGGAGAAAGTTCTGGAAAAGGGCAAAAGACTGCATAACAATGTGGATTTACTCCTTGTGAATAAATTACATATTGAAAAACATTAAGTTGCTTTTTTAAAGGCCATTGACTCTCCTTCCACAAAAAAAAAAAAAAAAAAAAAAAAAAAAAAAATCAGTGCTCCAAAAATTGTTTTTCAAAGAACAAAACACAGCCAAAAGAACAAAATCAGATCTCAAGCACTCATCTGTCGCCTGTAACCCAACACTCAGGAAGCCAGGAAGGAGGATTGCTTCAACACTTGGGAGGGAGAGGTAGGAAGATTGCAGTTGAGTTCAAGGCCACCCTGAGACTCCATACTGAATTTCAGGTCAGCCTGGTGTAGAGTGAGACCCTACCTCAGAAAACCCAAAGAAGGGGGGAGGGGAGGAAGGGAAGGAGGGAGGGAAAAGCTGGATGTAGAGCTGCACACCTTTAATCCCAGTAGTATGGGAGGCTGAGGTAGGAAAATCTCTATAAATTTGACCTTACCTGTGGGGGGCAGAGGAGACCGCCCCCCTCAAAAAAAGACCTACCATGCACACCTTAAATCCCAGTACTATGGGAGGCTGAGGTAGGAGGATCATATGGGTTTGGAGCCAGCCTGGGGCTACAGAATGAGTTCCAAATCAACCTGGATTAGAGTTAGACCCTGCCTCAGAAAAAAAAAGTTTTCCTTGTGTCTTTTTTTCTTTTTTCTTTTTTTTTTTTTTAATTTTTTTTTTTAATTTTTTTTTTTAATTTTTTATTTATTTGAGAGCGACAGACACAGAGAGAACGACAGATAGAGGGAGAGAGAGAATGGGCGCGCCAGGGCTTCCAGCCTCTGCAAACGAACTCCAGACGCATGCGCCCCCTTGTGCATCTGGCTAACGTGGGACCTGGGGAACCGAGCCTCGAACCGGGGTCCTTAGGCTTCACAGGCAAGCGCTTAACCGCTACGCCATCTCTCCAGCCCTCTTTTTTTCTTTTTAATTGTTTTTTGTGGTAGGGTCTCACTCTAGCTCAGACTGACCTTGACCCCCTACCCTGCCTCCAGTGTGCTACGGTTAAAGGCGTGCGCCACTCCACCAGGTCTCTTGTGTCTTTTTCCGTAATATCAAGTGTCAAGCTCTCATTCACGGTTTATTACTCAGGGCAGACACACAGCTCGGTAGTATGCGTGACTGGCATGACTGGGCTCTGGAGCTTGAACCCCTTATACTTTTACCTTTGAGAAAAGTCTGCATCCCAAAGATGGCATATAAAGTCTGCTATGCAGGACCTATGCTTCTAAGATCCTTTATATTTAGTTTTATCATTTATCAATTTTCAAACATTAGGACTCCTTTTGCTTGGCCAGAAAAACTTGTTTTGTACAATTTTTTATATTTTTCTTTATTTGAGAGAGAGAATGGGCACACCACTGCAAACAAACTCCAGATGTGTGTGCCCCCTTGTATATCTGGTTTACATTGGTGCTGGGGAATCAAACTGAAGTCCTTAGGCTTTGCAGGCAAAAGCCTTAACTGCTAAGCCATCTTTCTAGCCCAAAACCAGCAAGGTTTTTCCGTTTTGTTTTGTTTTGGTTTTTCCAAAGTAGAGTCTCACTCTAGTTCAAGCTGATCTGGAATTCACCATGTACATACATACTATGTATGTCTCAGGGTGGCCTTGAACTCATGGCAATCCTATCTCTGCCTCCCAAGTGCTGGGATTAACGCCATGCACCACCATGCCCAGCTCAAAACTTGTTTTTTAATATTGGTTTTTAATATTTATTTACTTATTTGTAAGACAGACAGAAAGAGATGGAAAGGGAAAATGGGTGCAGAGTCTCTAACCACTGCAAACTCACTCCAGACGCATGTGCCACCTTGTGCATCTGGCTTATGTGGGTCCTGGGGAATCGAACCTGTGTCCCTAGGCTTCATAGCCAAATGCCTTAATTGTTAAGCCATCTCTCCACAACATTTTTTTTTTTTACTTTTTCAATTTGAGTCAATTTTTTTGGTGCATCCCCAGCCCAAGTAAGCACTCTTAAAATTAGCTTGGAAAATTAAAATTAAATTTTAAATTTATCTTTTAATTTAAAATATTGCTAAACTGTAATTCTATTTCATAAAAAGAAAACCCTGTCTGTAAGTGCCTTTTTTCTCAGAATCTGAAGTAACTAAGCATATTCACATAAGACTGTGGGCTGACACAATCTGTAGCATCGAAGTTTCAGAAATGTGAAATTCTCCCAAGCCTACTAAAAGCCAAGAGAACCAGTAGAACTGGTAACCCTAAACTCTATACATGGCAGCTCAGTCAGTCAAGTGCCAAAGAGCTGCTGAGTGACAAAAAGCAGGTGGCATGGCTCTAAAGCAATGCAACAAGCAGTATCCAGCACTAGTTTACAGAAGGCAGCACTAAGAAAAGGGCATCATAATGCTACCCGGCTGTAATCTGAGCTACTCTGGGACTGAGACAAAGGACTGTAAATGCCAGGCCAGCCTGAGCTATATAATGAAATTCCTATCTTTACATGAGGCCTGGAGGACGGGCGTGGTGGCACAGGTCTTTAATCCCAGCACTTGGAAGGCAGAGGTAGAAGGATCACCTTGAGTTCAAGGCTACCCTGAGACTACATAGTCTCATAGGTCAGCCTGGGTGAGATTGAGACCCTACCTAAAGGGGGGGGGAGGAGGCTGGAGAGATGGCTCAGCAGTTAAGGTACTTACTTACTTGCAAAGCCAAAGGATCTAGGAAGATGGCACATGCACCTGGAGTTCATTTGCAGTGGCTAAAGGCCCTGGCTCACCCATTCTGTAACTTTCTCTCAATTGAAAAAAACATAAAAAAGAGGTCTGGAGAGATGGCTCAGTGGTTAAGGTGTTTCCTGCAAAGCTTAAGGAGCTGGGTGCTATTCCTCAGTACCCATATAAAGCCAGATGCTGTAACAAGGCACAGCAAGCAGAAGCAGTCCAAGGGTTAGTTAGTTAGTGCTGTGTACAAATATAGCTTTTCTTCTCTGTGGCCGTGGCAATAGCCGTGGGGCTAGAAAATAACCATGCTCTAGCGGCTGGCATGGAAACTGAGGAGCGCCCTTCTTATGGCTGCTTTTTTTCGTGTTAATAAAGTACATTTGATGTTCTCCCAAAAAAATAAAATAAATAAAAATAAAGCCAGATACACAAGGCGACACATGTGCCTGAAGTTCACTTGCAGTCCTCTCCCTCTCTCATAAACATATAAACAAACAAAACAAAATATTTTAAAGAGAACTGGAGAGATGACTGAGCAGTTAAGGCTCTTGTATCCAAAGCCTAAGGTCACAGGTTCTATTCCCCAGTACCCACATAAAGCTACATACACAAAGTGACACACACATCTGGAGTCCATATGCAGAAACTGGAGGCCCTGGTGCACCAATTACATGTCTGTCTTATGAGTCTGCTTGAATGTACACTTATATCCACAGAACTAGGTGTACTGGTGCACGCCCTTAATACCAGCTCTCCAGCGGCAGAGTTAAGAGGACTGTTTTGAGTTTAGGACACGTGAGACTACAGTGATTCCCAGTCAGCCTGGGCTAGAGAGACCCACCAGAGGAAAGCGAGGAGTACTGGCACACTGGGGAGGCAGAGGTAGGAGGATCGCTGTGAGTTCAAGTCCACCCTGAGACTACATACTGAATTCCAAGTCAGCCTGGGCTAGAGCGAAACCCTACCTCTAAAAAAAAAGTTTTGGGGGCTGGAGAGATGGCTTAGTGGTTAAGCGCTTGCCTGTGAAGCCTAAGGACCCCAGTTCGAGGCTCGGTTCCCCAGGTCCCACGTTAGCCAGATGCACAAGGGGGCGCACGCGTCTGGAGTTCGCTTGCAGAGGCTGGAAGCCCTGGAGCGCCCATTCTCTCCCTCTCCCTCTCCCTCTCCCTCTCTCTCTCTCTCTCTCTCTCTCTCTCTCTCTGTCTTTCTCTCTGTGTCTGTCGCTCTCAAATAAAAAAAAAAAAAAAAAAAAAGTTTTGGGGTGAGAAATCACCAAGTGTTTACCAGCAATGGATTCTCTAGCCAAAAAAAGAGAAGAGAAACTGATGTATGTTGCTCTGACTTGCCTGATCAGCTCTGTATTCACTCCCACTTTGGAACTGCATGAGCCCCACAAAATCGAATGCATTCTAGAATGTGCAGGTCAACATTGACTAATAAATGACACTGACAAGACCTGGAAACTATGATCAATTCTCAGTACAGTGAGTTCAGTTTGCCATGTTGCAGGACTGCATGCACTAGCCCTGGCACCAAGGGTCTCCAGATGGCATCACCATCAGCTATAACCCATGACCACAAGGGACACTGCCAACTCTTAAGTACTCTCACTCAAAATGTCAGAACCTCCATTTGTAATATTTTTACTACATTAGTTTTGTTTGTTTTTCAAGGTGGGTTCTCTCTAACCCAGACCTGGAGCTCACTCTGTAGTCCCAGGCTGACTCTGAACTCAACACTCCTCCTCCCTCTGCCTCCTGGTAGTACTGAGATTAAAGGTGTGAATTACCACACCTGGCACTGGACTACATTTTTAAAAGTCTAATTTCATAAAAGCAAAATAAATAATTTGTTCTATTTTTATGTGACCCTATCAAGCAGGAGCAAATTAATTACAAAGTAGAAAAAATTCTTACGTAAAAAGTCTCCACTGAGTGGAGTTTCAAAGCGGAAAGTTGGGAGAGGGAGGGAATTACCATCGAATGTTGTTTACAATCATGGAACTTGTTAATTATAAAAAGTCTCCAACTACTTTTAGGGGGAGAAAAGCCTAACTTGCAAGTATAAATTAATTAGTTAAAACAGAACGAACAAAGGAAATGACAAAAACCAACCCCTCCTCGCTGACCATCTACATGTAAGGACCGGATGTGATCCGCCAGGTCAGGGCTAGAGTTGAAGCACGCCTGGCACTGGTCCCAGCAACAATTATAGGCAATACTTTTGCTTGAAGACGCAGTGCTTCCTTGTCCGTTCATCATGGCTGGAGTTGAACGCCCACTGGAAATTGTGCTGTCTACGTCCATTATAGTACTGCTTATGCTACAAGAGAAGAGAAAAGGCTGTTACTCCTAGAAATTCGCTAACATGATCTAATAAATATTTCATTACAACATTCTGCTTCATACAATTTCTCTAGAAAATTAACTAGAAAAACAGCAATGCTTTGAAGTTAGTCAGCAATGAATTGCAAATCAAGAACACGACAGCACCAAGACGAAGCACGAAGTCAGGCACTGCTCCATGCTGTAGCCCAGCCCTCGGAGTACGGAGACAGGAGGACTGTGAAGAAGGTGAGGCTAGGTTGCACCATACAGAAAATACCTATTAAAGGAGGAGGGGTGGGGAAAGGAGGGGAGGAGAGAAGGGAAACTAAACAGAAAAATTGTGAGCCAGGCAGTGGTGGCGCACACCTCTAATCCCAGCACTTGAGAGGCCGAGGTTGGAGGATCACTGAGCCAACAATGTGAGACTACAGAGTGAATTCTAGCTCAGCCTGGGTGAAAGCAAGACACTACCTTGAAAAAGAAAAGGAGAGGAAAAAGCTGGGTCAGGAGATAATTTGTGGCACAGCATCTGCTTAGCATAGTCAAGATACTGAACATAATCCCCAATTCAGTAAGTCCCTGAATTTACCAAAATCCTTAAGAAGTCTTTTCTAGCCCTCAATAAACAATTTGGGGCTGTTTGATTTTCTACTTTTGTTCTTTGAAAAATAATTAATTAATTAATTTTGATACAAAGTCTTGCTGTGATGTCTAGAATAGACTTGATTAAATTTTTTTGTTTGAGAGAAAGAGACAGAGAAAATGGGAGTGCCAGGGCCTCTAGTGGCTGCAAACAAATCACAGGTATGTGTGCCACACCCAGCTTACTTTTTTTAATATTTTATTTTTATTTATTTGACAAAGAAAGAGGGATAGGGAGAAAGAGAGAATGAATGGGCATGCCAGGGCCTCCAGTCACTGCAAACAAACTCCAGATGCTTGCACCCCCTTGTGCACCTGGCTAACGGGGGTCCTGGGGAACTGAACCTGGGTCCTTTGGCTTTGCAGGCAAACACCTTAACTGCTAAATCATCCCTCCAGCCCCTTACTGTTTTTAAAGATTTGTTTTTATTGATTTATTGGGGGGGGGGAGAAATTGGGTGTGCCAGGACCTCCAGCCACTGCAAACAAACTCCAGACACATGTACCACCTTATGCATCTGGCTTACATAGGACCTGGAGAACTGAACCTGGGTCCTTGGGCTTCACAGACAAGTGCCTTAACCACTAAGCCATCTCTCCTGCCCCTTATTAATTTTTAAGAGATATAGTTCCCTCTCTTCTAGTTTGTTGTCATTTTATGGGGTTTTATTTAATGTATTTATTTACTTGAGAGACAGAAA
Source organism: Jaculus jaculus (assembly GCF_020740685.1). Taxonomy (NCBI): domain Eukaryota; kingdom Metazoa; phylum Chordata; class Mammalia; order Rodentia; family Dipodidae; genus Jaculus; species Jaculus jaculus. Next base: position 13,016,677 of record NC_059123.1, on the reverse strand, counting down.
GAGTCAGAAAGGGAAAAAATGAATGGGCACGCCAGGGCCTCCAGCTACTGGCAAATGAACTCCAGATGCATGTGCCCCCTTGTGCATCTGGCTTCCGTGGGTCCTAAAGAGTCCAAAAAGTTGAACCAGGATCCTTTGGCTTTGCAGACAAATGCCTTAACAGCTAAGCATCCCTCCAGACCCCTCTTCTAGTTTTTACTGTGGAAACATTCAGGCTAGATAAAGTGAAGGGGAAGCTGCCTATGCGACAAGCACAAGGCCCTCAAAAAGGAGAAAGTAAAGTCAAGGGTAGGGGAGGGAAAGAAGGGGAAAGCTTCGAGGCCATGAAGTCCACTGGAATCTGAATTCATGTTCTGTCCCATTTACTACATGTCATGTTTTCCTAAATCACTGGACATCTGCACATACCACACTTCTGCAGGCAACATCCACTTGTTTACCAGCACAACCTTACTGTTCACATCTAAAATACATGAATTTTATAAGTACATTGAGTTTTACAGTAACCAGTGTCCAATAATAAATGCACCATGGCATGAACATTTGTAATCCTCACACTTGGAGGTTGAGGATCAGGAGTTCATGATGAATCTGGACTATCCCTGGAAAAAAAGAAAAAATTCTCGTAGATGCTTCAAATATATGAGGAAAGCCTCACATTTCCCTTTAGGATATTTTACCTGCCAACCAAGACTGTCTTTCTGCTTTGGAGGTACTAGGGATTGAACTAGGGGCCTCCTTCCACAGGCTAGGCAGGTGCTCTGTAACTCTTAATATCTCCACAACTGAGCCTTTAAGTCTACCTACTTTTCTGAGTTCTGACTCAAAAAGTATTAACTTCTGGGGCTGGACAGACGGCTTAGCAGTTAAGCACTTGCATGGGAATCCTAAGGAACCCGGTTCAAGGCTCAATTCACTAGGACCCACATTAGCCAGAGGGAAAAGGGGGTGCACGCGTTCATTTGCAGTGGCTAGAGGCCCTGGCGCGCCCATTCTCTCTTTCCTACCTGCCTGTTCCCTGTCGCTCTCAAATAAATAAATAAAAATATTTTTAAAAAGCTGGGCATGGTGGCACACTCCTTTAATCCCAGCACTTGGGGGGGTAGGAGCATCCCCAGGAGTTCAAGGCCTCCCTGAGACTACATAGTGAATTCCAGGTTAGCCTGGGCCAGAGTAAGACTCTACCTTGAAAAGCCAAAAAAAAAAAAAAAAAAAGTATTAACTTCTGCTGGGCATAGTGGCTCATGCCTTTAATCCCAGCACATGGGAGGCAGAGGTAGGGGGATTACTTGAGTATGAAGCCAGGCCACTCCGAGATTACATAGTAAATTGCATTCAGTGCTAGAGTGGGATCCTACCTCACAAAACCAAAAATTAGATAGATAGATAGATAGATAGACAGACAGACAGACAGACAGACAGACAGACAGACAGACAGCCAGCCAGCCAGCCAGCAAGCACACGGTAGAAGGTGGAGAGAGGCAGATCCCTGGGGTTCACTGATCAGCCAACATAGCCTACTTACTGAATTCCTAACCAGTGAGAAATCCAGTCTCAAAAAAGGTAGATGGGCTGGGCGTGGTGGGGCACACCTTTAATCCTACCATTCAGTAGGCAGAGTTAGGAGAGGCCACCCTGAGAATATAGAGTAAATTCCAGGTCAGCCTGGGCTATAGTGAGACCCTATCTTGAAAAACAAAACAAAAGGTAGGTAGGTAGATGGAGCTGAAGATGGCCCTGGTTACAGCACTTGTCTGCAAAGCCCAAGGACCCAAGTTTGATTCCCCCCCCCAGTACCCACATAAAGCCAGATGCACAAAGTGGTGAATGCATCTGGAGTTCATTTACAATGGCTTGAGACTCTAGGGAGGGAAGGGAGGGAAGAAGGGAGGGAGGGAAGGGAGGGAGGGACGGAGGAAAAGAGAGAGAAAAAGCAAGCAAGGCAGGCAGCAGCCACAAATAAAGGTAAAACTGAAAACAGTTCAAAGCTGCTTGCAGGGTGGGGGGCTGTCACCTCCTCCTCCTGTTTCTGCAGCCACTTGTGTTCCCTCCTCGGTGTGAACCTGGTAGCTCTTGTGAAGCAGCAGCTGAGGAGACTCCTGCACTCGCCAAGGCTGACCGAAAGCGAAAGCGCAAGGAAGGAGTCAAGCCTGAGAATGACCCTGTTAACTAGAATGCTGCGGGGCAGGGTGGTAGGTGCAGATTAAGATCAAGAGGCACCCAGCACTCAGTGAGCGAGTGAAAGCTGCTGTGAGAAAGGGGTTGGTCAACGAGGCAAAGCAAGTTCCAACTTGAGGGGCAGCTCATCAGCTGATGTGTTGTTAGGGCAACACAAAGGTGTGCATGAAAGAGTGAACCTGCAACTTTACTCCAGTTTCATCACAGACCAAGAATACAGTCTCAATTAGAAAAATACAATTTGCAAGGCCAGCCTGAGAATACAATTGTGAATTGTATGTAAGGAAACTAATAAGTGCACAAGCATATTGCACTTTTCTTTTTTTCTTGAATGGCAAATGTTTTGGAGATAAAGTGGAGAAAGTACTGGTTCTGTGAAAATACCCCCTTTCTCCATTTGTGGCATGCTCATTCTGCTCTTATATTCCAGGAAGTCATTTTGCTCTTATTGTTTTAACAAAAATAAAAAAATAAACAGCATAGCGGCTCATGGCTTTAATCTTAGCACTCAAGAGGCAGAGATAGGAGGACTGATCACCAAGAGTAAATAAAGGCCACCCTGAAACTACACAGTAAATTCCAGGCTACAGCCGGGGCTACCTTGGGGTCAAGGGAGGAAACAGTTCCAAGTATGAGACTCCCGTGTGTCTTAAAAAGCTTTCCAATGGATACCAAGGTTGAGAATGAATACTCAGGATGATAACTTCATCGTTTCTTGGAACACACTGGTCATTACTACTTACTGTATACCTCACAAAGGGATTAAACACTACACCAGAACCAATTCAAAGAAACAAGTACTATAGGAAATTCATGACCTGCCTACCTATTACTCACATATTAAGAATTTCTCTCAATGAAAAAAAGAATTATTTAACATATCAGACAAAAAAACCCTAAAATAACAGAATTTGAACTTCAGAAGCCCCTCTAAAAAATAGCCTTTCTATTCTTCATAAAAGCCAATAATTGCCAGTGTCTGATCACAATCCTGCAGTAATCTATGGTCTTAAAACAAGTCAGTTTCCAGAGATGGTTGTACAACAATATATCCCACCCCACTCCTCTTAAAATGTGGCACTCAGGCTAGAGGAATGGCTCAGTGGCTAAAGGAGCTTGCATGCAAAGCCTGATGGCCAGGGTTCAATTCCCCAGTACCCACGAAAAGCAGAACATGCAACTGGAGCTCATTTGTAGCAGGTAGCCCTGGTGTGACCATTCTCATTCTCCCTTTATACCTCTATTTCTTCCTCTCCCACTCCCCACAAAAACAAATATTTTAAAAGACGTGTGGCAATGATGACAGGTGTGGTAAAACACACCTGTAGTCCTAGCACGTGGGAGATGGAGCTAGAAGCTTTAGGAATTCTAGATTATCCTGGGCTGAACAGGCAGGGAGTTGAGATCAACCTGCGCAACCAGACCCTTCATTCACAAAAAAAAAAAAAAAAAAAAAACAAAAAAAAAAAAAAGCACCAACAGACTGAGTCTGTTCCCATCCTTGACTCTCCCTAAATAGGTCTGTGGCAACCACAGAAGTGCTCCTGACAAGTTCTGAATTTAGGTCATCTAAGGCAATACTGTTTTAGCCAGGCTCTCTGTCGACACACAGCTCAGGAGTCCTGAATCACCATCTAAATAACCTGGTTCCCCTGAAGTCACCATGCTAAACTGAAGGGCTCCTGAGAAGATCAGACACGGGGCGAAAAGACACCTGGTGTCCTACCACGCACTCCCAGCTGCCTCAGTCTCACAACGCAGGTACCAGGCGCACTACAGACGCAAGACAGTCTACACTTGGTGCTGACGTCGGCTCTTAGGCTATGCCACAAGCTGATACAAAGTACAAAATAAATGCTGCTTTAAAGCACTAGTGTTCGAAGAGTGAAAGCCTACCTGGACACACACACACACACACACACACACACACACACACACAGTGAAGTTTGGGTAGATGACTATGCATCCCAGGTGGACCAATCCTGTTGTAGTAACATATTCACTGCTCACAACTACCCTAAATACTATAGCATCTTCACCTGACAGATGAAGATACCAAGACATAAATGTCACAAGTGTCTAACAGTACTGCCAAAAATGTTAATTCCCTCACTGTCATACAAGCAAAGGGAAAGGCAATACTGATTTAAGAAATAAATGAGGGCTGGAGAAATGGCTTAGTGGCTAAGGCATTTGCCTGCAAAGCCTTAGAACCCCGGTTCAATTCCCCAGATAAGTAAGCCAGACGCACGAGGGGGCACATGCGTCTGGAGTTCGTTTGCAGTGGCTAGAGGCCCTGGCATGTCCATTCTCTCTCTCTTTTTGTTTTTCCGAGTTTTCTGAGGTAGGGTCTCACTCTAGCCTTACCTGGAGTCCATGATATAGTCTCAGGGTGGCCTTGAACTCTCAAGAATCCTCCTAATTCTGCCTCCTGAGTGCACCACTACACCTGGCTCATCTACCTTTTTTGAAACAAGACTGGTTAGGTGTGTGCCACCACACCTGATTCCCATTCTCTCTTTCTCTCTCTCTCTCAAATAAATAAATAAAATAAAATATATTAAAAAAAAAAGAAAGAAATGAAATTGGGTGTGGTGGTGGATACCTTTAATCCCAGCACTTGGAAGGCAGAGAGGGGAATCACCATGAGTTTAAGGCCACCCTGAGACAACATAGTGAATTACAGGTCAGCCTGAGTTAAAGTGAGACCCTACCTCAAAAAAAAAAAAAAAAACCAGAAAGTAACTGACGGGCAGGATGGTGGCTCAGCAGTTACGGGGGTTTGTCACTCCCCGTCACCATGTAAAACTGGACAGGTGTTTACAGTGGCAAGTGTCCCTCAAACACACCCACACATACACGGCAAAAAAAAAAAAAAAAAAAAAAAAAGTTAGGGACTGGTGTGGTGGTCTGATTCAGGTGTCCCCCATAAACTTAGGTGTTCTGAATGCTAGGTTCCCCATCTTATGGAGATTTGGAAATTAACACCTCCTGGAGGCAGTATATTGCTGGGAGCAGGCTTATGTGTATTATAGCCAATGTCTCCTTGCCAGTGTTTGGCAGTCTCCTGCTGCTGACACTGGCCAGGAGGTGATGTCAACCCTCTCTCTGTTCATGTCATGGTTTTCCCCTGCCATCATGGAGCTTCCCTCTCGAATCTGTAAGCAAAAATAAACCTTTATTTGCAAAAACCTGCTCTTGGTCTGCAGTAACTGGAGAGATGATTTAGCAGTTAAGGCGCTTGCCCACAAAGCTAAAGGACCCCAGTTCAATTCCCCTGGACCCATGTAAGTAAGATGCACAAGGTGGCACATGCATGTGGAGTTCCTCTGCAGTGGCTAGAGGCTCTGAGGCACCCATTCTCTCCCTCTTTCACCCCCTCTCACAAACAAATAAATACATTAAATTTTTTTTTTTTTTTTTTATAATTTAGCAAGCTGGAGAGATGCCTTAATGGGTAAGGCACTTCCATGTGAAGCCAAAGGACCCAGGTTCAATTCCCCAATATCCACATAAGCCAGATGCACTTGGTGATGCATGTGTCTGGAGTTCATTTGCAGTGGCTAGAGGACCTGGTGCGCCCATTCTCCCTCCCTCTATCTGCCTGTTTTTCTCTCAAATGGTAGGTAGGTAGAGATGTTTCTAAAAACTTTTTTTTTAGTTTATGACTGCAAAGCTAGCTTAGTGGTTAAGGTACCTGCTGCAAAGCCAAAGGACTCAGGTTTGATTCCCTAGCACCCATCTAAGCCAAATGCACAAGGCAGCACAAGCATCTGGAGTTCATTTACAGCAGCTAGAGGCCCTAGTGCACCCATTCTCTCTCTGCCCCTTTCTCTCAAATAAATAAATATTTTTTTAAAAAAATTAGGGGGCTGGATAGATGGCTTAGCGGTTAAGACGTTTGCCTGTGAAGCGAAAGGGCCTAAGTTTGACTCCCCAGGACCCACGTAAGGCACATACACAAGGGGCACATGTGTCTGGAGTTCGTTTGCAGTGGCCAGAGATGCCTGCCCCTTCTCTCTCTGCCTGCCCGCCTCTCTCTCACACACACTCTCATTGTCTCTGCGTGCAAATAAATCAATAAAATTTAAAAAGAAAAACTTAAGGCTGGAGAGATGGCTCAGAAGATAAGGCACTTGCCTGGAAAGGCTGAAGACCCAAGTTCGATTCCCCAGTACCTACTTGAAGCCAGATGCACAAGGAGGCACATGTACCTGGAGCTCATTTTTAGCAGCTGAAGGCCCTGGCATGCCCATTCAGTCTCTCTTCTTTCTCTCTGCTTGCAAATAAATAAATAATATTTTTAAAAAAATTAAAGCCAGGCATCATGTTACACACCTTTAAATCTACCACTTGGGAGGCAGAAGTAGGAGACCAACCTCACACAGTGAAATCCACATTGGCCTGAGCTAGAGTAAGACGCTGTCTCAAAAAAAAAAAAAAAAAAAAAAGATTCAGAGAAGAATTAACTGTCTAGGAAGATAGTTCAATGGTTAAAGGCATGTGCTTGCAAAGCCTCCCAGCCCAGGCTCAATTCCCCAGTATTCACATAAAGCCAAATGGACAAAGTGACACACAGGTGTCTGGAGTTTGTATACAGCCAGAGACCTTGGTGTACCATTCTCTCTCAAATAAATAAATAAATAAATGCTTGAAAAAAGAAAAAAGAAAAAGAAGAGTTGGGTGTGGTAGGCAAGAGGGGGCAAGGGATAAAGAGCAGGAATGAAGATCAGAATGATAGCTGAAGCCTGTAATCCTAGCACCCTTAGGCTCTGTGAGGACCGCTTTTAAGTTCAAGGCCAGCTTGGGCCAGAGATGTGACTCTTGCCTGGCATCTGTGAATCCTGAGTGTAATTCCTGAGCACCAGATAAACAAGGTTTAGTGGCAACACCTGTGGTGGAGGCAGGAGGCTCAGGAGTACAAGTTCATTCACTACATTCTGCTACAGTCTCTTCAAAGCCTGGACTAAGACCCTGTCTCTAAAATCCAAAACTAGTTTAAGGCCACCCTGAGACTACAGAGTGAATTACAGGTCAGCCTGTGCTAGACTGAGACCCTACACTGAAAAACCAAAAAAAAAGAAGAAGAAGAAGAAGAAGAGGAGGAGGAAGAGGAAGAAAACATAAGCTGTCTTGAGAAAATATGGTTAGAAAAGTTCTTAATTTCTTTCCTCTGGGATGAGATGGTAGGAAAAAATTAAAAGCAAGGCTCTACATTGAAAAAGATAAATAGGAAGATTGCTGAGGGTTTGAGGCCACCCTGAGATAACAGTGAATTCCAGGTCAGCCTGGGCTAGAATGAGACCTGCCTCCAAAGAAAAAGAATTTTCTTTTACATTGTACAGTCTTGTATTCCCTCAACCCGGGTCCACATTTCCACATTTCCTCGGAGGGCCCTCCTCAGTAGGGTCCTTGGTGTTCTCTGTGGGGTAGTTGGTGCCTCAATGCTTGTGGTTTCTAGCGTCAAATTTTAGTGGAAACGCTAAAGTAGCTTTGTCCAAGATAATCATAAAAATTTAATTAATGACCCATTAAAAATCATTAACCAAAACCAAGATACTATCATTATTACTGTAATTAGAAGCTATTATCACTGCAATATAGAAAGCCAAAAAAAATGACCTTTTCTAATCAAGAAAAAAACTGTCTAACCCACAATGATTTCTCTAGATAAAGACAAAAGATTCTTCTCCCCAAGACTCAGCAGCAGTCACTAAACTGGCCAAGGGGGACTTTATGCAACCATGATGAAACAGTCTATGGAAATGAGCAGTCTGCCTTCCTTCCCCACTGCACACTGCACACATTAAAGACTATGGAAACAAGCTAGAGATGACTAAGAGGTTAAGGAGCTTGCCTGCAAAGGCTAAGGACCCAGGTTTGATTCCCTAGTACCCATGTGGTGGTACATGCAGATCCTTTGCAGTGGCTGGAAGCCCTGGGCTGCCCATTCTCTACCCCCTCCTCTATCTAAAATAAAAAAAAGTAAAATATCCTAGGTCAGAAAAGCTGGGTGTGGCAGCACACTCCTTTAATCCTAGCATTTGGGAGGCAGAGGTAGGAGGATAGCTGTGAGCTCAAGGCCACCTGAGACTACTTAATAAATTCCAGGTCAGCCTGGGCTAAGTCCTTACTTGAAAAAAAAAAAAGTTTAAAAAAAGATTCCAAGGCTGGGTGTGGTGGTACATGCCTTTATTCCCAGCACTCAGGAGGCAGAGGTAGGAGGCTCACCATGAGTTCAAGGCCAACGTGAGAATACATAGTGAATTCCAGGTCACCCTGAACTAGAGTGAAACCTTACCTCAAAAAAAAAAAAAAAAAAAAAAAAAAGACACCAGGTCAAGCCAGTTGTGGTGGCACAGCAACTCAGGAGGCAGATGTAGGAGGATTACCATGAGTTCAAAGACAACCTGGGACTACAGAGTAAGCTCCCCGGTCAGCCTAGGCTAGAATGAGACCCTACCTCAAAATCAAAAACAAGATTCAAAAAAGATAAAAAAATAAGCAAAATTCTCAAGTAGCTGGGTATGGTGGCACATGCCTTTAATCCCAGCACTCGGGAGGTAGAGGTAGGAGGATCGCTGTAAGTTTGAGGCCAGCCTGAAACTACATAGTTAACTCCAGGTCAGCCTGGGCCAGAGTGAGACCCTACCTGGAAAAACCAAAAATGACTAGTGGATTAAACAGATGACTATTGGTTAAGCACTTGCCACACAAGCAAGAGTATGTAAGTCTGGAACCTCAAACCCACATAAAACCCGTGCACATGGGACACAAGCACATGCACGCACGCACACGAAGCTGGGCACGGTGGCACACGCCTCTAATTCAATTCAGTACTCAGGAGACTGAAATGGGAGGATTAGAGAGAGCATACAACCAACCTGGGCTACAGTGTAAGATCCTGTTTCAGAACCCACACACAAATGATTGTTAGGAATGGTGTAGTCTACAATGTCCCTTTCCAAATTTCTGCAGCGTTCCTTTGCAGAGACTTGCCAGGCATGGAGTTACAGCAGAAGGATTTGATTGGGCATTACACATCTGCTTCACCACTCACTACTGGCCATTATCAGCTCAGTGTGTCTCCAACACTCACAAGGTTTTAACTCACTGCTATATGCCCAGAACCTATGAGTGCCTGGCACATAAAGGGTATGCAATACAACCACAGAATACATATCAAGAACATATTCACTCAGTAAACTGTGCTATGTGATTTACACATCAGCCACATAACAATCTTACAGAATAGGAACTGTTGCCCACTTGACATAAGACTTGATGTGGTGCCACACACCTTTAATCCCAGCACTGGGGAGGCAGAGGTAGGAGGATCACTGTGAGTGCGAGCCCACTCTGAGACTACACAGTGAATACCAGGTCAGCCTGGGCTAGAGTGAGACCCTACCTCGAAAAACCAAAAAATAAAATAAAATAAAATAGGACTGGGCATGGTGGTGCACGCCTTTAAAGTCCCAGCATTTGGGAGGCAGAGGTACAGATGATGGCGGTGGGTTTGAGGTCACCCCGAGGCTACATAGTGAATTCCAAGTCAGCCAGGACTAGAGCGAGACCCTACCTGGAAAAACTAAGAAATAAAATGGGGGCTGGAGAGATGGACTACTAGAAAAACTTCAGTGCTAGAGATGGGATACTTTCCAGAGAGTTGTTGGCCAGGAAGGCCTCTGATGCCTCCAAAACATTACCGGCTAATGCCACACCCGAACTAGATGGCAAGACCCTATTGCTGAAGACTCTACATCAAGCTGGAGCTGAGCTGGAAGCCTCCTCCCAATTGACTAGCTGTGCAGCCGGCTGGAGGAGAAGTCACCTAGTGTTAACCAGCAGTAAGCCTGCAAGCTTTACAGCCAGGCCAGATGTGACAACTAGTGCAATGTTGGCATGACTGTGAGAGACTTCAGTCCCACTCCATCAGAGGGAATTCCTACCTGGTACTAAAAACCTAACCAAAAGCCTATGCCTGAGGCGGTCCTGAGTCCTAAGTGGGAACTACTACAGTTATCTGGCAAGCTGATTATATTATGTCCATCAAATTGCCCTCTAAATACTTTTGTTTAGGCCCATACATTAATGCTACTTACTCTTACTTCTGGTTAGAGCAGCTTTTTTTTCAAATGGCAGTAAACACTGTGGTGACTCAAAACTCACCTCCAAGTACGGAAAGGTGATAGTGAGGTGTTCAGCACTAAGTGAGACATCTTGCCAGACATGGTGGCACATACTTTTAATCCCAGCACTTGTGTCAAGATAGGAGGATCACTGGAAGTTGAAGGCCAGCATGAGACTACAAAGTGAATTCCAGGTTAGCCTAGGCTACAGTGAGACCCTACCTCAAAAAAAAAAAAAAAAAAAAAAAAAAAACAAGAAATAAGCCAGGCATGGAGACACATGCCTTTAATCCCTGCACTTGAGAGGCAGAGGTAGGAGGATCACTGTGAGTTCAAAGCCATCCTGAGACTACCGAGTGAATTCCAGGTCAGCCTGTGTTAGAGTAAGACCCTACCTTGAAAAACCAAAAACACAAAAAAAGAGAAAAAGAGAGAGAGAGAGATCCCTATCATACCCTCCAAGTCTAAGAGACCATTATTGAAGAATAATGGTGAAAGAATGTAACAGCTAAAGGAAGGGGAGGAGCGCTCATAATACTGTCTTCCAGACACCAAGTGGCCTTGATATTCATGACCTCACAGTGGTTGATGTAACCTACACAGACGTGAGTAATAGGAGGAAAAAACATGATGACATTAAAATAGGAGAATAGTTGGAAAGAAGGAATTCAACGGAGAGGGGGATTCTGAACAGGGAGAAAGGAAACCTGGTGGGAGGGGATTATGAGCATAGTATACTGCTTACATTTATGAAGCTGTAAATAAATTTCTTTTAAAATAAAATAAAATTGCTTAAAAAATAAATAAAATGTCTTTAGCTCCAAGGACCCAGGAGGCTGAGGGAAGAGATCTCCATGAGTCTAGAGTTCCTTGGCAGTGGCAAAAGAGGCCCTAGTATGCCCATCCATTCATTCTCTTTCTGTGTTTCTCTGCTTACAAATAAAAATATTTTTTGCAGAACATGTGGCACACACCAGCACACGTGAGGCAGAGGCAGGATCACTAAGAATTTGAGGTCACCCTGAGACTAGACAGTGAATTCCAGGTCAGCCTGGGCTATAGCAAGACCCTACCTCAGAAAAAAATAAAATAAAAAGCAAGCCTGGGACTGGAGGGACGGCAAAGGACACAAGCACAGTTCCCCAGGACCCATGTAAAACCAGATGCACAAGGTGGTGCATCCATGTGGAGTTCATCTGCAGTGGCTGGAGGCCTGGCTCACCAGGTCTCTATCTGTCTCTCCCTCTCTCCCCATCTCTCTCTAGCTCGCCAATTCTTTCTGACCCGGCTCCCAGTAAGTTAATTAAAAAAAAAAAAAAAAAAAGCCAAGTCCACAAATGGTGACACATGCCTTTAATCCCAGCACTTGGGAGGCAGAAGTAGGAGGACAGTCATGAGTTCAAGGCCACTCGGAGACTATGTAGTGAATTCCAGGTCAGCCTGGGCTAGATCAAGACCCGTACCTTAACAACCCCCCCCACAAAAGGGCCAGCCTGGGGGCTGGAGAGATGGCTTAGCAATTAAGGTCCTTGCTAGCAAAGCCATAGGACCTAGGTTCAATTCCCTAGTCCCCATGTAAAACCAGATGCATAAGGTAGCACATGCATCTAGGGTTTGTTTGCAGTGGCTACAGGCCAGCTCTCTTATCTCTCTCAAATACATGAAATATTTTTAAAACACCAGCCTGGGGCTAGAGTGCGTTCCAGGTTGAGTAAGAATCTACCTGGGGCCATGGGCTCCTCAGAACCCTTCCATCAGCACAATCCTGAAACTTGGGAGTTTTTGTTGTTGGCTTGGTTTCATTTTTAGCAAAGCCAAGCCTTCCTTAACTAAGAGTTATAGCACAAATGAAAGCAGATCTTAGCAGCTCTTTTCTCTGCATATAATCTAAATAACAGGGTAGCAAGAAAAGAATTCTTAGACACTATGGCCAGCTGCTTTATTGCTGAAAGGGAGACCCAGGGGAAGGAGTTCTAACATGAACTAGGAACAAATTATTACTTTACTGCTTCAACCCTGCAGATCTTAGCAAATCTTGGCAACAGCTTCCACAGTGTTCAAGGGTCAACGTTTAGGCTCTATGGAGCACTGGGCAATTCAAGCAGTGCTCCTCCACACGAGGTGAGTTATGCTTCCAGATTTGCCATCTACAGAGCCAGGAGTAAACTTGGACTGGGCACAAAATGGTAAAGGTGTGTGATTTCATACTCGGTACCTTCTGTCAGCACCATTCGTTACACATGGACTTTTTTCACCATCACCTGCATTTACCCAGGTGGTTGAGAGCTAAAATCAGCAACTGCTCAAACTGCAATTAGCTTGTGGGGAGGAAGGGGACCTAATACAAAAAAGATGACTATCAGACAGACTAGTCAGGCATGACGCCACAAGTTCTACACCTACCTGTGCTACACAGTACTGGGCTGACCAGGGTTGCATAGCAAGAGCCTGTCTCAAAACAGAAACCAGGAAGCTGGGTGTGGTGGCACATACATTTAATCCCAACACGTGGGAGGCAGAGGTAGGTGGATTTCTGTGAGTTTGAGGCCACCCTGAGACTACATAGTGAGTTCCAGGTCAGCCTGGGCTAGACAGAGACTCTACCTTGGAGGTGGGAGACAGACTGTGACCAATTCACTTACACAGGCCAGGCTAGGTGGCTCATACCTGTACTTGGGAGGTGAAGGGAGAAAGAAAGTCAGAAGAGCCGGACATGGTGGCGCACACTTTTAATCCCAGCACTTGGTAGACTGAGATAGGAGGGTCATGTTGCATTCGAGGCCAGGCTGAGACTACATAGTGAACTCCAGGTCAGCCTGACCTAGAGTGAGACCCCGCCTCGAAGAAAAAAGGTCAGGAGTCTGATGCTAGCACGTGCGAAAGTGAGATCGTGCAGCTAAGAGAGAGAGAGTGGGAAAGGGAGGGAGGGAAGCCAACAGACTCAAAGCTTGCTTACAGTGCTGGGATTACAGGATGAGATACAATACACCTTTGGCACTAATTTATTAGCAGTGACATATGTTTAGAACAAGTGCAGCACATAATCACTATTTTGTTGCTTCATTTATTCAACTTTTCTTTTTAGATAGGCTGGCCTAAAATATGGCTGAGGATAATCTTGAATGACTGATCTCCTGCCTCCACCTCTCAAGTGAGTGCCACTATGCCTAGTTTATGGGGTACTGAGGATCAAACTCAGCTTTGGCCAGGAGTGGTGGTACAAATCTTCAGTCATAGCACTTGAGAGGCTGAGGTAAGAGGATCACCATGACTTCAAGGTCATCTTGAAGCAGTAAAAGAATGAGTTCCATTCTGTAGAATGAATGGGCCAGAGAGACTCTTCCTCAAACAAAAACAAAAAACTGGAGCTAAGGAGGTTGCTCAATGGTTAAAGGCTCTTCCTTGAAAAGTGTGTTTAACCCCACAGTACTCACAAAGCAGATGCACAAAGTGGTGCATGGGTCTGGAGTTCCTCTGCAGCTACAAGAGACCCTAGTGTGCCCATTCATCCTCATTCTCTCAAATAATAAAACTTTTAAAATATAACATTTTTGAAGCTTATCAAATATGTTTAAAAATTTACATTCATTTTCAATAGCTTTCTCCTGGAGAAATTAATATTTCTTGTACCACATCACTTATCAACCTAATACTTCCAATAAATATTTGTAATTGATATCTTAAGTGACAAATTTGGGGTATTTTTAGTTAATTCTTTTTCTATAAGCATAACAAACAAAAATATTCAGAAAATCACAACATGCTCTAAAGTAAATAAAATAAATCAGATGTACGTTTTCAAAATGACAGGGAAACTAGACATTCTAAGAGAAACAAAGACCTAATGAAATCAAGGTATAGCGATCATAGAAATGCCTCAAATATTTTAAAAATATTTTTCTTCTTCTGTGAAAGAATGAGAATGAGCACACCAGGGCCTCTCCACTGCAAACAAACTCCAGACCCATGTGCCACTTTGTTCATCTGACTGAAAAGCACTCAGTGATCCTCCTACCTCAGTCTCCAGAGTGCTACATATGAGCCACTATGCCCAGCTTTACTTATTTATTATTTCTATTTATTTATTTATTTGTTTTGGTTTGGTTTGGTTTTTTGAAGTAGGATCTCACTCTAGCTCAGGCTGACCTGGAATTCACTCTGTAGTCTCAGGGTGGCCTCCTACCTATGCCTCCTGAGTGCTGGAATTAAAGGTGTGTGCCACCACGCCTGGCTTTTATTTTTTATTTATTCTTTTAGTTTTTCCAGGTAGGGCCCAGGCTGACCTGGAATGCACTACGTAGTCTCAGGCTGGCCTTGAGCTCATGGCAATCCTCCTAGCTCTGCCTCCAGAGTGCTGGGATTAAAGGTATGCACCACCATGCCCGACTCATGCCCAGCTTTAAAACGCATTTTTCAGGGGTAGGAGGATGGCTAAGCAGTTAAAAGCACTTGCTTGCAAAGCCTGCCCAACCAGGGTTCAATTCTTCAGAGCCCCCATAAAACCAGATACAAAAAGTGACACATGCGTCTGGCAAAACAAACCAAAAAAAAATTACACAGGCTGGAAAGAGATGGCTTAGCAGTCAACTTGTGAAGCCTAAGGACCCATGTTGGATTACCCAGGTTTCACATAAATTGATGCACAATGAAGTACATGCATCTGGAGTTTGTTTGCAGTGTCTAGAGGTTCTGGCATGCCTACTCTCACTCACACTCTCTCAATCTTTCCCTCCCTCTCTGTCTCAAATTAAAAAAAAAAATTGTGCACCCTATCCTGGCATGGCAGCTCTTGCCTGTATCAATCCAGCACTCAAGAGACTGAAGCAGGACTGCCTGAGTTAGTGGTCTCCCTGGGCAACACAAGTGAGTTCCAGCCCAGCCTTGGTTATGGAATGAGACTTTGTCTCAAAACACCAAACAAGAAAAAAATTATGAATATCTTACATTTAAATGATCTCTAGAAGCATTTTTATAATGTTAAAGCCCACAAGGAAATATTTCAAAACTGTTAAGACTGAAATCCAAAAGTAAGATTTTCTCACAACAATAAGTCCTCTACCCAAAATGACAAAATCACTACAAGGCCATTTTTTGATCATTAATGTTTAAGCATTAAGAAATCAAGTGTATTCAGTTATCGTTTTAACCTTATTAGGATTTCTGACCCCAATACTTTTATTGGGGGGCAGGGTCTCATGTAACTCAGGCTAGCCTCAAAAGCAGCTGTGGTTGACCTTGAACTCCTGATACTCCTAGTCCGCCCGCAGGCACTGGGCTACAGGTGTGTAGCACCACACCCAGGTTTATCTTACTCTTTACTCTGACATGCTAAAATTAGACATTCCATTGGCTCACATATTACTTAACCAGTAGTAAAGTCACTGAGGAGGCTGGACAGATTTAAAGCAAAAAAAAAAAAGGGGGGGGGGCACAAACCACTTGTCCCTTGAAGTGGATCATTATTCTAACTCCTGTGAGGCAAGAGCCTGAGAGCCTCTGCTTATCTCCAGCTCCACGTCCACGCAGTGCTGTTTCTCTAAGAACCAACTTGCATCCCAATCTGCTGTTTAGAAAGCAAAATGTCACCTCCATCATGCACCATGGTGGAAGCATGAAATGGAGAGGACACCAGGCAAACAGAGGAGCTGCTAGATGCTGTAGTCAATTTCAAATGTCCACTGCTGTCCACGTAAAGTGACCAGAGCGCACAGTGCATACTTCACATGAGTTTTTAATGTTCGTAAGAACAATCTCCTCCCTACCAGTACTTTTCCTAAGGTTTGAGAAGTCTATTTTACCCCGTTCAAGTTCACTTAAGATGTAATCCCAGTACTTGGGGGGGCTGAGGCAGGAGGATTGCTATCCATTTTGGGTTGGCCTGGGCTACACAATCAGCTTCTATCTCCAAAAAAAGTAGTTTCCTAACTAGGCATTAAAGTGTCAAAAGAATTTATTAGGGGGCTGAGGAAATGGCTTAGCGGTTAAGGCATATGCCTGTGAAGCCTAGGGACCCCGGTTCGATTCCCCAGGACCCATGTAAGCCAGATGCACAAGGGGGCACATGTGTCTGGAGTTCGTATGCAGTGGCTGAAGGCCCTGGTGCACCCATTCTCTCTTTCTCTCTGCCTCTTCCTTCCTCTCTCTCTCTCTCTCTCTCTCAAATAAATAAAGAAATAAAATATTTAAAAAAAAAAAAGAATTTATTAGCTCTTCAAAATAGGCTTCCACGAGGCTGGAGAGATGGCTTAGTGGTTGAGCGCTTGCCTGTGAAGCCTATGGACCCCAGTTCAAAGCTCGATTCCCCAGGACTCACGTTAGCCAGATGCACAAGGTGGCGCAGGCTGTGGAGACTCCCCCCATCCCCCCTTTTGCCCCAAGGCCGGCCATCATCATCTCTCCCACTCCTCCCCGCTTCCTGCTGGAGACCCTGGCCGGCCCGTTCTCTCTCTCTGCCTCTTTCTCTGACTTTCTCTGTGTCTGTTACTCTCAAATAAATGAACAACAACAGTTTAAAAAAAAATAGGCTTCCATATACTTTGTAGCACTAACTAAAACATGATCATTTTTGTTAATCAAAATTGCTAGAACGTTAGAATATTTAAACTTTTAAAAATCAAAAGCCAGGCACAGTGGCAGATGGGTGTGGTCCTAGCACTCCAGAGGCTGAGGTACCAAATTTGAATTCAAGGCCAATCTGGGCTGTGTTAGCCAGTTTCAAAAAGAAAAAACTAGAGAAAGAAAAAGCAAGTATCTACAAATTCCAATCAAAAAAGCACAATTTGAGCCGAGCATGGGGCACACACCTTTAATTCCAGCACTTGGGAGGCAGAGGTAGGAGGATCTCCTGAGTTCAAGATCACCCTGAGACTACATAGTGAATTCCAGGTGGGCCTGAGCTACAGTGAGACACTACCTCGAAAGAAAAAGAAGCATAGCAACCATTGTGGTAGCTCGTGCCTTTAATCCCAGCACTCCAGAGGCTGAGGTGGGAGGATCCCTGTGAGTTGAGACCAGCCTCAGCTACAGATTGAGTTCAAAGTCAACCTGAGCTAGAGTGCGACCCTAACTCACCAAAAAAGTAAAAGTACATCAAAACGATAGTAACAAGTGAATCATACGCTCTTACCTTAAACTTCCCAAATGTTCTTGACAAATTAAGTAAACTTTTGTCAGGCTACAGCTACTTCTAACAAAAACATCAATTCCTCCAAACACCGCCCCATACATGCCTTTATCCTCAAGCTAAAATCAGTATCACAGCTGAAACATTACTCTGTAGTAACGACTGTAAGCCACAGTTTTTTTTTTTAAACCTACAAGGCAGTACTTAAATCTCTGTGATTCTGCAAAGTTATTTTAAAAGACAGCGAGTCACCATTCTTTCGCACGGTGATCGTTACGTGGTTTAACCTTTCTCCCAGAATTGATCACCGAAAGTTAAAAAAAAAAAAGAAGAAATCACGTTAGAAAGACCACAGTTGCAGGTTACAAAAGGGGGGGAGCGATTTGGGAAGCCATAAGCCAGGCATTGCTCGCTCTTTCTTTCTTTCTTTCTCTCTCTCTTTCTTTCTTTCTTTCTTTTGGGGGGGGCTAAAGTGAGAGCTGGGAGCGGGTGGTCTCCTCCCTGCACGAGGAAGTTCGGTGAAATCCAGGAGAGACCAACGATATTGGGAAAACACTTGTCAATTACAGTTCTGACAAGTGTTCGCAATCTCACTCGCGCGCGACCACGCGGGCGGGCGGGCGGCGGGATGCAGCTAACCTTGGGGTACCGACCGAGGTGCGCATCAAAGCGTCGGCCGGGGGACGGGGAGCGTCGGGGCCGGCCTAGGGGGTCTCGGAGAGTTGGGAGCCGTGCAGTGGTCCGAAAGGGGAAGAGAGCGGGGGAGAGAGTTGCGGGGTAGGTACGGAAGGATGGATGTTAGGATGCATGGATAGAGGGTTCGGAGTTAGAAGACGCTATCCGCGGCGAAGAGGGGCGCGGCTTTTTGGGGGGAGGACCACCCCAGATTTCCCACTCCGGGGCCTGGGAGAGATGCCCGCGAAGCCCGGGAGCGGGACAGAGCGGCAGGAAGCGGGGAGGAGCGGGACAGATGTTGATGGCCGGCGTCGGGGCAAAAGGGGGGATGGGGAGAGTCTCCACAGTCCCCCCACACCTCCCCCCGGGGGGGAGCGGGCGCACTGACCTGTCCTCCGAGTCCATGCGGCTCAGCGGCTCGCCGTCCGACGACATCTCCAGGCTTCCGCGCCGGCCCCCGGAGGTCGCGCTGCTTCCGCCGCCCCCGGTCCCGTAACCCTCGTCGCCGGCGCTCGACACGACGCTGCTACTGCTGCTGCCGCCTCCTCCGCCGCCGCCGCCTCCAGCACCGCCGCCCGGGCCGGCCCGCGCTCCCTTGGGTTCCTCCTTGCCGTCCCCATCGCCGCTGCTCGGGCTCAGCGAGCGCGTCTCGTCGCTGCTCCCGCCGCCGCCGCCGCCGCCAACGCCAGCGCCGCCGCTGCCACACACCAGGCTCTCCTCCTCGGCGCCGCCGCTGCTGCTGCCGTCCTCTTCCTCGTCGTCGTCCTCCTCGTCCTCCTCCTCGTCGTCCTCCCCGGCCTGGCTGGCGCTCTCGGGGCTCGGCTCCGACATGGTGTCCGCCTCGCCTTCTCCGCCAGCGGCCCCGCAGCCGCCGTTCAGGAGCAACGCCGCCACCGCCTCCGCCTCCTCTTCGTCCTCTTCCTCCTCCTCCTCCTCCTCCTCCTCCTCCTCGTCCTCGGGAGGCTCGGCCCGTCCGCGCGCTGCCGCCGGCCCGGGACTACGGGGGGGCAGAGGGCTCAAACGCGAGAGCTCCTCCAGGTCGGCCATGTCGGTGATAGCGGCGGCCATGGCGGCGCCCGCTCCTTCTCTTCCTCGCCCTAGTCTTCTCCTCCTCCTCCTCCTTCGCCGCCGCCGCCACCCAAGCTTCGACTCTTCGCAGCCTCGCGCACCGCCCCCCCTCCCCTCTCCGAAACGCCCAAAAACTCCACGGCCGCCGCCGAGCCAGGAGGAGGGTCCGCGAGCTGCGTCAGCCTGTACACGCGCTACGGAGCCCGCGCGGGGACAGGGCGCGCCGAGGCGCGCACTCACGCGGACGACAGGGCGACAGCGCCGCGCCTGCGCGTCAGGCACCGAGCGGGTTCAACTACCACCCGCGTGGTCACGCCCCTCTCCGCCGTGTCGCAGGCCACGCCCCCCCGCGCCGGCCGCGGGGAGTTTCTGCGCGGCCTTGGCGCACGCACGTACGCACGCACGCAAGCAAGCACGCACGCTTCCCCCGCCTGGCTGCTAACCGCACGGTACTCGGAGGGGAGTAGGGGACAAAATTGAACGCGTTCCGCTGGTCTTCTAGGAGCTTATAGTCGTCCCGGAAGAAACTATGGAAACAAGGAAGGTCCTGGGAAGAAGCGAGTGCCTGTGTTGGATACGTGGTGCCGCGTGTTCAATCCCACCAGGCCCGAATGTGCTTTCCCAAGGCGGGTGAGAGCATAAACTAAGGAGGCATCTTGTTTGACTCTCGGTGTTTGGAATGTCTACAACGGGAAGCACTAAAACGATTCCTTTTTTTTTGTAAAGCTGTGACAAGCCTGATTAAGTTTAGAAGTGAGGTGTGGTTTTTTGGTTTTGTTTTGTTTTGAAAACTTTTGTTTTTGCTGAACTTGGTGGCGCACCAGCAGTTATTCGGGAGGCAGAGGTAGGGGGATTGCGAATTGAGTTTGAGGCCACCCTGAGACTACATAGTGAATTCCAGGTCAGCCTGAGATAGACTGAGACCCTACATGGGGGGAGGGGGAGAGATAAGATACGGACTGGAGAGAGGAATGACAAAAAAAAAAAAAGATAAAGATAAAGGACCCAGGTTCTATTCCCCAGTACCCAAGTAAAGCCCTGTCCCAATATCAGTTTTACTCCACTTTTTTGAATTTTTGTCCCCCTAATTAAAAGCATGTACCACCACACCTAGCTCTTTTGAATTTTTTTAGCAAGTGAAAAGAAGTGAGGTAGGTTAGGCAGTTTAGGGTGACTGGGCCCCTGAAAGTAAAAAGCAGGAGTGTCTTTGGGCCTGTCCTTGCAGTCATTTTTTACCTACGTTTGTTTTTCATAAAATCATTCTGAATCACCACCACCACCACCACCCCCCCCCCAAGTCCCCTTTCCTAGAACTTTAATCCTCACAGTGAGGTTGGCCAACGTCAGCCGCTAATTAAGCATCGTGGCTGGCCTCTTCATGGGCCACCTCTAGCCCAGATTTAAACTCTCACTCTGGCTCTCATGAGTCTGAAGGTAGGGCCCACCACCCTAAGGTTATGAACACATTTACTAAGGGGGCCAAGCCTTTCTGGGGCGGTTTCTGAACTTTGAAGTTATGGTCCCACATGGCAGGAGCTCCCTACTTTTTCTTCTTTAAGTCGCTTTTCACATTTCTTTCAGGTCTACATAGCCTTTCAGACCACATGGGTGTATTCATTCTCCTTCCCTTGGTTTTGTACTTTCCTAAATGATAAAATAATTTAATAACTACCCTTATCCATATTATTTTAGCCAATTCTTTAGTTAAAAGTAGACATAAACTAAGGGTCTGAAGTTAAAGGACTATTCCTGAACCCCTAACACCCTATATCGCAAGGATTGAACCAAGGACCTCCTGCATGCTCCCACTGAACCAAATCCCCAGACAGGTTCCCACCCCACCCTGCCCTGCCCTGAGGAAGGATCTCACTCTAGCCCAGGATGACTTGGAATTCACTATGTAGTCTCAGGATGATTTCAAAGGGTGTGCGGCACCATGCCCAGCTCCTAGCCAGGTTTTCAATTTGTTGGTCATGGATGAATACAAGGCTCAATTCCCCAGAACCCACCTAAGCCATATGCACATAGTGGCTCATACTTCTGGAGTTCATTTGCAGCGGCTAGAGGCACTGATGTGCCCATTCTCTCTCTCAATAAAAATAAAATAAAGGGCTGGGTGTGGTGGTGCACACCCTTAATCTGGAGGCAGAGGTAGGAGGATCGCCATGAGTTCGAGGCCACCCTGAGACTACATAGTGAATTCCAGGTCAGCTTGAGCTGGAGTAAAACCCTCCCTCAGAAAACAAAAAAAATAAATAAAAAAGATTAAGCCGGGCGTGGTGGCGCACGCCTTTAATCCCAGCACTCGGGAGGCAGAGGTAGGAGGATCGCCGAGAGTTCGAGGCCACCCTGAGACTACATAGTGAATTCCAGGTCAGCCTGAGCCAGAGAGAGACCCTACCTTGGAAAGAAAAAAAAGGGAAAAAAATAAAAAAGATGAGTAGAGGAGCTGGAGAGGTGGAGCCTAATGACCCAGGTTCAGTTCCCCAGTGTATCTGGAGTACATTTGTGGAGACTGGAAATGAGCTGATGCACCTATTCCCTCAGTCTCTCTTTTCTCTCTGCTTGCAAATAAGTAAATAAAATATTGGCAGTGGGGGGGGGGGCAGGGAAGGATGAAGCCTTTAATCCCAGCACACCGGAAGGAGGCAGAAGTAGGAGGATCCCTGAGTTCAAGGCCACCCTTAGACTACACAGTGAATTCCAGGTCAGCCTGGGGTAGGACCAGACCCTACCTCAAAAACACAAAAATAAAATGAAAAATAAAAAACAAGATCTAGAGACGTCACTCCTAAGACCCACACAAATCAGATGCACAAGGTAGTGCATGCATCTGGAGTTCATTTGCAATGGCTGAAGGCCATGACATACCCATTCTCTCTCCCTCCTGCCTTCCCTCTCCTTCCTCTCTCTCTCTCCCTCCCTCTCTCCCTCTCTCTCTCTCTCTCTCTCTCTCTCTCTCTCTCTCTCCCTCTCCCTCTTTCTCTCCCTCTCTCAAATAAATAAACAAAAATAAAGTATTTTTTTAAAAAAACAAACATGTAAATGAATAAAATAAGGGAAAGAATGAGCCGGGCGTGGTGCTGCATACCTTTAATCCCAGCAGAGGTGGGAGGACTGCCATGAGTTCAAGGCCAGCGTGAGACTACATAGTGAATTCCAGGTCAGCCTGGGCTAGAGAAAGAAAGAAAAAGGGAGGGGGGAATCAAGGTAAGGAAACCCCCCCAGCTAGTGAAAGGCATGCTGCTGTAACCCATTCACTTCTCAGTTAGCACTCTCTCTTTGCTGTCCGGGTGGGTTTCACCTGAGGGGAAAGTCTTTCACCTTTGTCAGATTTAGATATGGAAAAGCTATGCCTTTGTTTTGTAAAGGAAAGCAATTATGAGGGAGGCTGGGAAGCAGCCCAAATTACCCCCTTCTAGGGCACTTCTTCCGGAGCATACACTCTCCAGGAGGGGATTCTTAGGACCACTGAAAGCCAGAGTTCAGAGGTGGCCTGTGCTTTCTTACAACTCAGGAGGCCCTGGGTTCAGTTGCTAACATTACATTCACAAATGAACTTTACAAATAAATAAGGCTGCAGGACGTGGTGGCATAAGCCTTTAAACCCAGCACTCAGGAAGCAGAGGTAGGTGGATCACCGTGAGTTCAAGGCCACTCTGAGACTAAGTAGTGTTATTTTAGGTCAGCCTGAGGTAGAGTGAGACCCTACCTCAAAAAAAAAATTTTTTTTTAATAAAAAGTAAATAAACCAATAAATAAATAAACAGGGGCCAGGCCTGGTGCCTTATTCTTAAAATCCCAGCATTCAAGAGGCTGATATAGGAGGCCTAGCCATGAGTTAGAGGCCAGTCTGGGGCTATAGAATGAGGCTCTGTCTCATAAAAACCCCAAGAAAACATAAATAGTGCTGGGGATGCAGCTCTGTTAGAAAAGAGCTTGCATAACATGTATAACGAAGTCCTGAGTTCAATTCCCAGCACTGCATAAACTGGACATGGTAATGCATGCCTGTAAACCCAGCACTTGGAAGGTGGGACAGGATAATCAGAAGTTCAAGGTCACCTTCAGCTGCCTAGTGAGTTCAAGGCCAGTGGGCTACATGAGACCTTGTCTCAAAAGCCTGAGGGCAAATGGACACTGCACCCTTATATTTGGCCAGCCAGGCCGAATGAGCCAACAGGTGCAATAATGGCACGTCTGACATGGTGGAAACCAACCGCACTCTACTTGGACTGGAAGCCCGCTCCATGGGAGGGAATACATCCCTGATACTGAAAACTTAAAACAGTGGTAGTCATGAGCCCTAGGAGTGTAACATCTGCTGCTGTCTGGCAAAATGTATATACTATGCTCATCAAACTGCAGAGGTAGGAGGATCACCATGAATTCAAGGCCACCCGGAGAATACAGAGTGAATTCCAGGTCACCCTGGGTTAGAGTGATACCCTATCTGGAAAAAAAAAAAACAAAAACAAGGGCCTGGCATGGTGGCACATACCTTTAATCCCAGCAGTTGGGAAGTAGGTAGGAGAATGGTCATGAGTTTGAGGCCAGCCAGAAATTACATAGTGAATTTAGGTCCAGGTCAGCTTGGGCTAGAGTGAAACCCTTCTTCAAAACACCAAACAAGAAAACAAAAATGGGGGGGGTGGCTGGGGAAATGGTTTAGCAGTTAAGGTCCTTGCCTATGAAGCCTAGGGACCCAGGTTTGGTTCCCCAGAACCGAGGCCATCAGGCTTTGCAAGCAAGCACATTAACCCCTGATCCATTTTTCCAGCCCTGTAGTCTGTAGTCAAATTGACAGCCTCCACGGTGGTGGGATTAAAGGCGTGCACTACCATGCCAGCCTTCATGGTTTTTGTTTTGAGACAGGCTCTTTCTATGTAGCCCTGGCCATCCCAATACTGTGTAGCCCAGGCTGGTCTAGAACTTGTGGCAGTCTTCAGGAGCTGGCTTAACAGGCATGTGTCAGTTGCTCAGCAAGTGTTTGATTATATACCACAGGATAGCTTGGCATGGTATTCAAACTCATCAACCTCAGGATAAATGGGGTCTCATTCACAATACTAACTTGAACTTCACCCCTTCTACTTCCCTGCCTACTGTTAGGGCACCTGGGTCTTTCTGGGGTTCCTAAAATGGGGGACTTGGCAAGCAAGCAGATTGTCATGCACACCAGTCCCTCCCGTCCCCCACCCCCTCCTTGGCTCAAGACAAAACAGGCAGTGCTCAGTGTGTGGTCAGAAATGGAACTCGCCCTGTTGACCTACTGCGAGGGGAACCCCCAAGCAGGCTGCTGCACCCAACCTTACCGGCACTTTTCAGTGAAACCCTTTTGCTCAGAACTGTTTTTCTCCCTTAGAGATCTCTAGACAGGGTTCCATGGGCTAGAATGATGACAGATCTGAGTAACAGCTACCCACGCTGCCTGTGAACCACCCCCCCCTCCGTGCAATGACTAAGCCTTTCTTAGGAGGCCCTTCTTCCCCTACCGGTACAATGAGTTACTTCTGTCCCAGGAAGCCTCTTCTGCCTCCAAGGCAGCAGCCTTGCCTTACCAGTTTGCCAGACGTGCCCAGACATGCTGAAACCCCAGTGACAACTCCTGATACCCAAGGTGCTGCTCAGACTCCCCACTGGGTTATAGTTTGGTGGTATTTTTTCTCGAGGTAGGCTCTCTCTCTAGCCCAGGCTGACCTGCAATTCATTGTGGAGCCTCAGGCTGGCCTTGAACTCACAGCAATCCTCCTATCTCTGCCTCCTGAGTGCTGGGATTAAAAGCATGTGCCACCACACCTAGCTTGTTTTAATAGGGATTGAACCTTGGGCCTGGTGCATTCTGGGGTGGTGGGCAAATGCTCTACCACTGAGCCACATGCCCAGCCCTGTTCTCAATCACACTTCTTTGCACTACGTTATGAGCTATGAGTCAGGCCAATATATACATCCCTGATGTCAAGAAACTTAGACTCTTTAACAAAAAAGAAAAAAGGTAGGAGGATCACTGTGAGTTCTAGGCCACCCTGAGACTCCATAGTGAAATCCAAGCCAGCTTGGGCTGGAGCGAGACCCTGTTTACACTCTGGGCACATTGATCCCATTGGTATAAGAGAGACAGGGGCTGGGAACCCTTCCCAGCCTGCCACGGACCTAGGACACCATCCAACCATTCATTTCACCAATAAAAATGTATTTCTGGCCTGGCGCGGTGGCACATGCCTTAATTCCAGCACTCAGGAGGCAGAGGTGGGAGGATCTCTGTGAATTCAAGGCCATCCAGAGACTATGTTGTGAATTCTGGGTCAGCCTGAGCTAGAGTGAGACCCTACCTCAGAAAACCAAAAGAAAAAAAAGTATTTCTGACATCCTTTATGCTAACTAATGAGCCTTCTGGTATACATTTCCATAAAGACCCTTGAAATGCTCAAGTAGCCTCCTGGGGAGTGTGTGTTCCTGACTAGGGGCACTTGAAGCTATGACGAGACAACCCTGGAGTGTGAGTTCCTCATAGGGACACTCTAACGGTAACCCTTCTCCCTTAGAATGGAGATCCAAGTTAATTTATGTTGCACTGTTTAAAAGGAAGTATTTTAAAGCAAATACAACAGAAGCAGGTGGTAACAGGGCAGAAATCAAATTTCCCTAAACTCCCAACACACACATGCCATCTTGATTTTATTATTTATTTTTTGTTCATGATCAGTTTTAGTATTTCTTTTTTTTCCATTTTGTTCCATTTTCAAGGTAGGGTCTCACTCTGGCCCAGAATGACCTGGAATTCAATATGTAGTCTTAGGGTGGTAATCCCCTACCTCTGCCTTCCAGGTGCTGGGATTAAAGATACACGCCATCATGTCTGCCTAAATTTAATTTATTTATGAGCAATGAGAGACAGTGAGTAGGCTTATCAGGGCACGCCTTTAATTCCAGCACTTGGGAGGCAGAGGTAGGAGGATCACCATGAGTTCAAGGTCACCCTGAGACTACATAGTGAATTCCAGGTCAGCCTGAGCTAGAATGGGACCCTACCTTGAAAATAACAAAATATATATGTATATATGTATGTAGGAGGATTGTCGTGAGTTCGAGGCCACCGAAACTCCACAGTGAATTCCAGGTCAGCCTGGGCTAGAGTGAGACCCTACCTCGAAAAACCAAAAAAATAAATAAATAAATAAATAAATGTTTATTTGTGAGAACGGTAGAATAAAGAGTATTTTTTCCACTGTGTACAAATTCCAAAAGTGCACCACTTTGTGCATCTGGCTTTGTGTGGGTCCTGGGGAACTGAACCCAGACTGGCAGGCTTTGGAGGCAAGCACTTTAACCATTGAGCTGTCTTCCCACCCATAAAAGGTCTTTCTGTGACTTCCAGAAAGTCCTGTCTCATGATGCACACAGTCTTATGTAGGACACATATTGGCTAAGAAAAAGCATGTCTAGGTAGCTGGGTGTGACAAACCATTGTCTTATAATTCCAGCACTTGGGAAGTGGAGGCAGGAGGATTGAGAATTCAATACCATCAACTACATATTGAGTTTGAGGCTAGCCTAGGCTACATGTGACCCTGTGGTTCTGCACTTGTGGTTTGTGTCTCTTACATTGGTTGTGTGAAATGAGGACCAGGTTTAGAGTGTGAAATGAGGACCAGGGATGGAGAGATGGCTCAGCAGTTAAAGCACTTGCCTACAAAACATAAAAACCCTGGTTTAGTTCCCCAGTAGCCATGTAAAGCCAGATGCACAGAGTGGCACATGCATGTAGAGTTTGTTTTCAGGGGCTAGAGAGATGGCTTGGCAGTTAAGGCGCTTGCCTGTGAAGCCTAAGGACCCATGTTCGATTCTCCAGATCCCATGTAAGCCAGACGCACAAAGGTGAGGCAAGCGCAAGGTCATATATGCCCACTAGGTGGCACAAGCATCTGGAGTTCGATTGCAGTGGCTGAGGCCTTGGCATACTCATACTCTCCCTAGTTTCAAATAAATGAATAAACTAAAAAAGGAAGAAGAAGGAAGAGGAAGAAGGGGAGGGGGAGGAGGAGGAACACATCTTTTGCAAACCAAGCCAGGTCTTTGCCAGAGAACTTTGGCTTTCCCATGAGCTGGATTCAGGAAGCCTATTTTCCTATTTGTGAACCATGAATAATAATTCTTAGAACTTTACGAGGAGTAATTGTGTTAACACAGGCATTCCTGTACTATAGTTGGTGCTCATTAAGTTCTTGGTTCCTTGGAAGCACTTACTAGATGCTTGAATGAACAGGTTTCATTCTGCAGATGGTCCAGCCCTCGGAGGTCTCACATCTGCAGGGCCTGAGATGGAATTTAAATGGTAAGACTGACAAGCAATGCGAGGGGCACTGTTCAAGAAAACCTTATACCCCATGAGGAAAGAGTTTTCAAATTTCCTTTTAGAGGTGCCAAAGGGTCCAGACCAGAAACTTTTAGAGGCCTATTGACTGATGCAAGGTAAACACTACCACACAAAGAGAAAATTCTCTCTGCATGTCAGTCAGTCCATGAGGCCATGAAGCCAAGCTGGTTTTCCTCACTGTAGCAATCAGGGTACAATGCTTGTCAGAGTCTCTATGACTTCGTGTAGGAAGTTTCCGGGGTTTGTTTTATTTGTTTATTATTTACTTACTTGCATACATGTGCCATGGCACATGTGTGGGGGGCTGGGAAAATGGCTTAGCAGTAATAGTGTTTGTCTTGGATGCCTAAGGACCCAGGTTCAATTCCCCAGGACCCACGTAAGCCAGATGCACAAGGGGTTGCATGCGTCTGGAGTTCCTTTGCAGTGGCTAGAGGCTCTGGGTGTCCATTCTCTCTTTCTCTCTAACTACCTCTTCCACTCTCTCAAATAAATAAATAACATCATATATATATATTTTTTTTTTCACACACACACACACACACACACACACACACACACACACACTTTTTCTTTGGTTTTTCGAGGTAGGGTCTCACTCTAGCCCAGGCTGTCCTGGAATTCACTGTGGTGTCTCAGGGTGGCCTTGAACTCATGGTGATCCTCCTACCTCTGCCTCCCGAGTGCTGGGATTAAAGGCACACTCCACCATGCCCACCTAAAAATACTTTTTTTGAGTTACGGTCTCACTCCAGCCCAGCCTGACCTGGAATTCACTATGTAGTCTTAGGGTAGCCTGGAACTCATGGTGATCCTCCTACCTCTGCCTCCCAAGTGCTGGGATTAAAGGTGTGTGCCACCACACCCTTTTCATATATATATATGTATGTGTATATATATATATATATATATATACATATATATATATATATATATATATACACATACATACATACATACATACATATATATATATTGAGAGAGAGAGAGAGAGAGAGACGGAGGGAGAGAAAACAGAGAAAGGCAGAGAATGGATGTGTGAGGGCCTCTAGCCACTGCAAACGAACTCTAGACACATGCGACTTTGTGCATCAGGATTTATGTGCTGTGGTAGTTTGATTCAGGTGTTCCCCATAAACTTAGGTGTTCTGACTGCTAGGTTCCCAGCTGATAGAGATTTGGGAATTAACGCCTTCTGGAGGGAGTGTATTGTTGGAGGCCGGCTTATGGGTGTTATAGCCGGTGTCCCCTTGCCAGTGTTTGGCACACTCTCCTGTTGCTCTTGTCCACCTGATGTTGGCCAGGAGGTGATGTCCACCCTCTGTTCATGCCATCATTTCCCCCTGCCATCGTGGAGCTTCTCCTTAAGCCTGTAAGCCAAAATAAACCTCTTTTTCCCAGAAGCTGCTCTTGGTTGGGTGATTTCTACCAGCCATGCGAATGTGACTACAACTCATGGGTACTAGGGAATTGAACTTGGATCCTTAGCTTAACCACTGAGCCATCTCTCCAGCCATGTTTTATTTTTGAGACAGGTCTCTTGTATCTTGGGCTGACCTCAAATTCACTATGTAGCTGAGGTTGACCTTTTGATCCATTGTGCCCTTAGGGGGAATATTTTGAAAACTTACATCCCAAAAAATTTGGTAAAGAACGCAGCGAACTTTTGTCAAGGGAAAGGTAGATGAGGGGTAGTAAGCAGGTGGGAAGCAGTTGGGGAGGGGGTACCCAGGGAGGCTTTGGCGAGCTGGGAACTAGGATTGGCCCGTGTGCCAGCGCAAACACTCGACACAAGGCAAGGTCTGTCTCAACCATTAGAATCCTTCCCAGCTCCACCACTTGGTGCCTGAAACTCCCTGCTCCGTGGATTTAGTCATGGCCCAGACAAAACCCTGACATCATGAAGTGGAAGGAGGTGTGCTTGCTCCAGCCTCCTGTGGAGGGAGAGGACACACAGGCAGAACTTCCCCAGCCAGTCCCAGGGTGTGCACGGGAGTGCAGCTGTGCGAGCTGGTAGAGAGGGTTCCTTAGATCCGTGTGACTCGGGCTCCAAAGAATAAGTCCATTCATTCACACTGTTTAGCAATGAGTGGGGGGTGGGGGGATGGGGAGGGTAAGAAAAGGAGGTGCTGCAATGAAGGGTGGAACATGGTCTATTTTAGAATGAGAGCTGTTGTCATCTCTCCAGAGAGCCCTCATCTGCTTCCTGGTCCTGCCTAGGCAGCTCTGTTCTTACAAAACAAATTAGGATCTGAATGGGGGGTCCCTATAGCACGTTTCAGCTCCCAGTGAAGCTGGGAAAATGCTAGATTTCAGGTTACTTCAGACGCTTCTGAGAATTGGCTTTTTGTTGTTGTTTTTCGAGGTAGGGTCTCACTCTAGCTTGGACTGACCTGGAATTTACTATGTAGTCTCAGGATGGCCTTGAACTCACGACAATCCGCCCACCTCTGCCTAGTGCTGGGATTAAAGGTGTGAGCCACCACACCCGGCTTGAGCGTTGGCTCTTTAGGAGACACAATAATCATTGCTCAGCATAGTGTTTTAATGCAACCCAATGGTAATTAGGTACAAAACGTAAATGAGGATGCACTACTTCGAAAGCGACTTTGATTCCTGTCCAAAGCCCATGGAGGGTAATGGGAAAACCACCTCTGAAGCCAAAGCCAGGTCTGATAGACTTGGTCAAGTGGTATATACATTAAATCCATCTGAATAATTTTATCTCCATTGGGATTTTTCATTTCCCTAAGACTACAGTTGCATGTGAATAAGAAAGTAAGAGCAAGGCTTTCCCCCATGGCTAGTGAACTTGGCAGTTCTAGCCAGCTCTTCCCATGCTGAACAAATCCATTCCAAGTGACTTTAGATTTTCTTCCTCACCCTTTGGAAGGTGGGAACCATTTTCCAGTGAGTTTAAAAATATATTTCTCAGGTTTTAACCCTTTGAAAGAGAAGATCCTCTCTTTTTCTCTATTTTCCAAGGGTATGTAGAATAATACAATGGTGATTTATTTTATTTATTTAATTTTCAAGCACAAATGCTGTAGGCATTAAGTTTGACTCAACCTTTTTAATTAGGACTCAAGGGAAACAGTTATGGCTGATATAACACAAAGTTCAATAATTGAATTAATATGAATTTTCAGCCACCTGCGAGGGAAGTACTAATGCAGGTAGATTAAACAATATAGGAAGAAAATTTTGCTTTGGTACTGCAAAATTAAACAAACTAATTAGAGAAGTCAGTTTAAGACTGCTCATTTTTATAGTTCAGATGGCTTCGTTTTGGGGTCTCTAACCTTGCTTAATTTCCCTCTAGATGTTAAACCCTAGTCCAGGTTGAGAAGGTATGTACACAGTTGCTGAAAACTAAGCTGGGCGTGGTGACACACACATTTAATCCCAGCACTCGGGAGGCAGAGGTAGGAGGATCTCCGAGAGTTCAAGGCTACCCTGAGACTACATAGTGAATTTCAGGACAGCCTAAACTAGAGTGAGACCCTATCTCAAAAAAAAGAAAGAAAGAAAGAAGGAAGGAAGGAAGGAAGGAAGGAAAGAAAGACACATATAAAGAAACTTTACTTTTTTGGTTTATTTCTTCAGCAGTATAAGGATTAAGCCCAGGGGCTGTGTACTTTTTCAGCAAGCATTTCTAACACTCGGTTTTACCCCTAGCCATACAATTCATTTTTTTCTATTACAATTATTACATAATTGTGATTTTTTTTTCTGAGATAGGGTCTCACTCTAGCCCAGGCTGGCCTGGAATTTACTATGTAGTCTCAGGCTGGCCTTGAGCTCATAGTGATCCTCCTACCTCTGCCTCCCCAGTTCTGGGATTAAAGGTGTGTGCCACCACACCTGGTCTATACTTTATTAACTTTTTTTTGGTTTTGAAGGTAGGGTCTCACTGAAGCTCAGGCTGACCTGGAATTCACTATGTAGTCTCAGAGTGGCCTTGAACTCATAGCGATCCTCCTACCTCTGCCTCCCAAATTCTGGGATTAAAGGTGTTTGTCACCATACTGGCCCTACAATGTCTCTCACTGAACCTATAGCCCACTATAGCTAGCCTGCAGCTTTCAGGGTTCCTTCCACTTCCACAGCACTGGGCTTGCAGGTTTTTGTCACATCATGCTCGGCTTTTACGTGGGTGTTTGTGATCCTAACTTAGATTCTCATGCCATCTCTCCAGACCCTATCTTTGGTTGTTTTTGAGACCAGCTTTCATTGTGTAGACCAGGATGGCTTCAAACTCACATTACCCTGTTTTCCAAGTGCTGTAATAGTAAGGAACTCTAAACAAGGATGTTAGTTAGAAATGGAAGGGGCTGGGAAGGTGGTTCAGAAATTAAAGATGCTTGTTTGTAAAAGCAGCTTCAATTCCCAAGCCACCCATGTAAGCCACATTCAAACCATGGTGCAATCCTCTGCAAGAGGTCCTGGTATGCCTCCCCCACGCATGCAAATACATAAAGTAAAAATTAAGCTGGGCATGGTGGTGCATGTTTTTAATCCCAGCACTCGGGAGGCAGAGGTTAGAGGAAGCTGTGAGTTCAAGGCCACCCTGAGACTACATGGTGAATTCCAGGTCAGAGTCTTCACGACTGAGGAAAGAGAACTGATGCTAGCTGCAGCCCAAAAGTCGGTTCCAGGGCCAAAAGGGCAGCCCACAGTGGTCCAGGCCAACATTGACATGGCTTTTCCCTTGGTTCACTGAAACCCACCACTTCATCTTAAGATCCACCCAGTGACACTGCCTCCAGCCAGGTGGCTGCAGATGCAAACTACAAACAAATTAAAAACTGAATATATTGGGGGCCATCTATTCAAACCACCACACAAGGTAAGGAGGAAAGCCCAGGGGCCTTCTAGAGCGACTACTGGACTTACACACTCCTCAACCCTCAACCCTGAAGTGAAGGAAATCCATTGTAAACATGACTTTTGTCAACCAGGCGGCACCAGACATCCACAGAAAACTCCAATGACTGGATGGATTCGCGGGTAAGCAGATGGCAGAGCTCGTAGCCAGAGCAGAAAAGGTCTACAACAACAGGGAGACCCCAGAAGGTAGACAAACAAAAGGACTTGCCAGATTACCACTGGCAGCTACAGGGAGAGAGAGATCTGACTCCTGAGAATTAAGAGATATGGTCTATGGAAGGGGGAAAGACAAACAAATCACTCAAGAAAAGAGGGATGACCCTGTCTCCAAAAAGACCAGTGTGCTTACTACAAAGAAATAGGACCCTGGAAGAATGCCCCAAAAAGCAGAGGGAGAAAGGACCAAAAGTTTTGGAGATAAAAGAACTGAGTGACTAAGGGTTTCAGGGCTTACATCCCCTCCATGAGCCCTGGGTAACCCTAAGGGTGGAGGGGAAACCGGTAGAATTCCTAGTTGGCACAGGGGTGGAACATTCCATCCTAAAACAACCTGTGGGCCCTGTGTAACAAGGAAACATGGGAACTAACCAATATCCATGGACTTCCTGAAGAAAAGTGGACTTGGGAATGGGATGGGTAATTCATTTATGGTCATCCCTAGGGTGCCCATACCTGGTCCTGGGATGAGAGCTCCTGACCAAGATGGGGGCACAAATCCATTTTAACCCCGAGGGAGTACATGTCTTTAATGCAAATGGCCCCATACATGTTCTGACTGTGTCTCTAGAGGAAGAATACAAACTCTATGCCCTGCCCCCTCCGACTGCCAACAAGGAACTGTACTTGGAAAAATTATGGGAGGAAATTCCAGGAGTATGGGCAGAAAGAAATCAGATGGAGCTAGCTAAACATTGGGTCCCGATTTTGGTACAACTAAAAGCTGATGCTAGTGTGGCTCGAGTCTGTCAGTACACCATGTCTTGGGAAGCAAAAGCAGAGATGAGACCTCACATAAACCGACTCTGGGAACAAGGGATATTAGTTCCTTGCCAGTCTGCCTTGAACAACCCCCTTCTGCTGGTAAGAAAACCCCACTCCAATGACTACTGACCTATGCAGGACTTAAGGGAAGTTAAAAAAAGAGTACAGGACATTCACCCCACAGTGCCCAATCTGTATGCCCTGCCGAGCAATTCGCCGCCTGGGTGGGATGTCTCTGTGGGGTGGGATCCTGAAGCCCATTCTTCAGCTGCCACTGGTTCCAGCTGGCCAACCCTTGTTCGCCTTTGAATGGAGTGACCCGGAGCATGGCTTCAAAGGACAGCTGACCTGGGCTAGGCTACCACAAGGGTTTAAGAACTCGCCCACCATCTTTGACAAGCCACTCCATGAAGACCTGGGTGAGTACCGGCAGGCACACCCCAAATAACCCTTCTACAGTATGTAGATGACCTCCGTATAGCTGTCCCGGACAAAGAAACCTGTCGTTTGGCGACTGGGGCCTTGCTCATAGGATTGGACCGGATGGAATATTGAGCATCTGCGAAAAAGACACAGCTCTGCTAAAGGGAGGTAATGTTCCTAGGGAACATATTCAAGGGGGGCCAACGCCTGCTGTCTCAGGCCCAGAAAGGGATGGTCCTCAGTGTCCCCACTCCCAAAGCTCGGTGACAAGCTTGTGAGTTCTTGGGCTCGGCCGGCTTCTGTGGACTCTGGGTGCCAGGATTCGGGTTCGTGGAAATGGCTAAGCTTTTCTATGAGGCCACCAAGGAGCAGGAGAATGCCTTGGACTGGACCCCAGAGACAGAGCCTTCCACTGGCCCAAGGAGGCACTCCTTAAGGCCCCAGCACGGGCACTGCCTTTCCACCTGGACGTGGATGAAAACAAAGGTGTAGCTAAGGGGGTGCTGACTTGAACTCTAGGAAGGATGGCCACATTGCTGGTTAAGGACTGCCTTCGTTGTTGGGATCTTATAATGAACCCGCCTTCATTTCTCAGGTAACACACTCGCTTGTAAGATTGTGAGGACAGATTGGAAACTTCATTATGCCTACTGTCCCCAGAATTCAGGCCAGGTAGGGAGAATGAATCAGATCTTAAAGGAGACCTTAACTAAATTAACCTTAGAAACTGGTGGTGACTGGGTGGCCCTCCTTCCTATGCCCTGTGTGGGATTAAAGTCCCAATATCAACCCCTAGACCCCTCTCAAGGATTTGAGGTGGAACCTATCTCAAGGGGTGAATGAGAGGATCAAATTTGCTCCAGTTTATAGCTAGGCAAAAGTTTCAGTTTCCTGGAGACTTAGGCAAGACTTCTGGGAAAAACCACAAATCAACAGCGACTCTGGCATGTGGCCGGGGAAAGATAGCAAGATAGCCACCTGGGGCCTGAGTCAGTTCCTGCAATACCTCTGGACTGTGACCAAAAAAAGGACTTGCCCAAGATAGCGGGCTCCAGGGCTGAGTCAGCTCCTGCAAAGTCTCTAAAACATGTCTAAACATGTCCAGTGATGGTAAAATCTGGGCCACAGACAATCAAAGGTGTACAAATGTAACTGCTGCTTGCTTAGCCAATCGCTGCTAAAATTCCCCTAGCTAGGCTCAGAAGGGGCCTGTGAGCTCCTCTTATGGTTGCCATTTTGTATGAATGGTTGGCCTCGCGTGCTGGCTCTTTGCTTTTACATATTACTCAAGTATTCGGGTCTGGGGTCTTTCTTCAGCGATTCTTGGTCCCTTACACTATCAAGAGAAATGGTGGTGTGCGTGTGGTGGTGGTGGGGGAGAATATCCAGATTAGCCTGGAGCTCACTATGTACTGAGACAGGCCTTGAACTCTTGACTCTTGATCCGCTCTCCCACCTTTGTCTCTCCCTCCTGAGTGTTGTGATTATCGGTTACAGGCAAGTGCCGGCATGCCTTACTCCAGAACATTTCTCCTGCTGAAAGCTTTCCTGTTCAGCCTGCCATCAAGATTGGGCTTTGCTAATGAGTAGCTGCCACCTTTTAGGAAAAGATTCAGCAGGCTGCAGAAACAACTCCAGCTCCGGCAGGGCACGGTGGAACTGCGCTAGCTGGGGCACAGCACGGCAGGTGGGGTGGAACACCTGAGAGAAGATAAGACTGTGGTAGAGAAAGTGTCCCCTTTCTGGAAAATGTCTAATCATTTGCTTCCTTTGACCACAAATACATCCACAAACAAGTTAAAAGTAAAAAAAAAAAAAAAATTTAATTTTTTTGAGGTAGGGTCTCACTTTAGTTCAGGCTGACCCGGAATTCACTATGTAGTCTCAGGGTGGCCTCGAACTCATGAGGATCCTTCTACCTCTGCCTCCCAAATGCTGGGATTAAAGGCGTGCGCCACCATGCCCACCTCAAAAGTCAAATTTTTATGAGGCATTTTTCTCCTAAGCATTTTAACTTCCCTTTCATTAAGAAATATGTCTTTTTAGAAGTAGAGCCTGGGCTGGAGAGATGGCTTAGAGGTTGAAGCGCTTGTCTGTGAAGCACAAGGACCCATGTTCGACTCTCCAGACCCCACATAAGTCAGATGCACAAAGGCAAGTGCAAGGCTGCACAGGCCCACTAGGTGGCGCAAGTGTCTGGGGTTCAATTGCAGTGGCTGAGGCCCTAACATGCCAATTCTCTCTCTCTAAAAAATAAAGATTATGTATGTATGTATGTATGTATGTATGTATGTGTGTATATATATATATATATATATATATATATATATATATATATATATATATATATATATCTTTTTTTTTTTTTTTGGTTTTTTGAGGTAGGATCTCACTCTAGCCCAGGATGACCTGGAATTCACTGTGGAGTCTC
This sequence comes from Jaculus jaculus, assembly GCF_020740685.1. Classification (NCBI taxonomy): domain Eukaryota; kingdom Metazoa; phylum Chordata; class Mammalia; order Rodentia; family Dipodidae; genus Jaculus; species Jaculus jaculus. The sequence continues at coordinate 12,980,399 of NC_059123.1, read as the reverse complement.
AGGGTGGCCTCAAACTCACAGTGGCAATCCTCCTACCTCTGCCTCCCGAGTGCTGGGATTAAAGGCGTGTGCCACCACGCCAGGCTGAAATATATTTTTTGTAACAGAGGTAGGAAGAGGTTGCCATAAATGAGGCCACCTTGAGTCTACATAGTGAATTCCAGGTCAGCCTGGGCTAGAGTGAAACCCTACATCAAAAAACAAACAAACAAACAAATATATTATATTTAGGGCTGGGCAGGGCATGGCAGATGCCTTTAATCTCTCTCAGCCATCCGGAGGCAGAGGTAGGAGGATCACTGTGAGTTTGAGGCCAGTTTGGGTCTACAGAGTGAGTTCCGGGTCAGTCTGGGCTAGAGTGAGTGACACCTTACTTGAACAAACAACAAAATTTTTTTGTTTTTCATTTTGACCATCAATCTACTTTGAGTCTGGCCTGAAACTCCCCACAATCTTCCTGACCCCTCCTTTGCCCTGCAGGCCTCATGATTCCATTCTTAGTAGTTTCAGATATTCTTGTATGCCTTTAAATCATATGAATAGAGTTAAAGGTTACTGCTTGCATATTTTTTTTTTTTTTTTTTTGGTTTTTCTATGTAGGGTTTTACTGTAGCCCAGGCTGACCTGGAATTCACTATGCAGTCTCAGGGTGGCCTTGAACTCATGGGTGATCCTCCTACCTCTGCCTCCCGATGGCTGGAATTAAAGGCGTGTGCCACCATGCCCAGCATGCTTATATATACTTTTAAAAATTACTTATTCATCTGGGATCTCTGTGCCAGGCCAACCTGACACTACATAATGACTTCCAGGTCAGCCTAAGCTACAGTGAGACCTTGGAAAACAAAACAAAACAAAACAACAAATTTATTTATTCATTTGTTTGCAAGGGGAGAGAGACCTCTTGCCTCTGCAAATGAATTCCAGATGTACGCATCACTTTGCATCTGGCTTTATGTGAAAACTGAGGAATTGAACCCAGGCTGGCAGGCTTTGCAAACAAGCATCTTAACTGCTGAGCCATCTCCCCAGCCCTTTACATATTCTTTGTTTGTTTGTTTGAGGTAGGGTTTCACTCTAGCCCAGGCTGACCTGGAATTCACTATGTAGTCTCAGGGCGGCCTTGAACTCATGGTGATCCTCCTACCTCTGCCTCCCGAGTGCTGGGATTAAAGGCATGCGCCACCACGCCCGGCTTCTTTATATATTCTTTTCACAAAGTGCATGTACTGATGATTCTGTTTTCCCTCAGCCACAGGTTTTTGTTTTACTGTATATCCTAGGCTGACTCAAACTCGTGACAATGATCCTGTCATTGCCTCCCAAGTGCTACGAATACAGTCACAGAAATGATTATGGTAATTTAGAAAGCAATCACAGAGTGGGAGGGATGGCTTAGTGCTTAAGGTGCCTGCCTGCAAAGCCAAAGAACCCAGGTTTGATTTCCTAGGACCCACGTAAGCCAGATGCACAAGGTAGCACATGTGCTTGGAGTTTGCAGCAGCTGGAGGCTTTGGAGAGAATGGGCGCTCCAGGACCTCCAGCCACTGCAAACTCCAGACACTCGCATGCATTACCTCATCTGGGTTATGTGGGTTCTGGGGAATTGAGGTCCTTTTGCTTTGCAGACAAGTGTATTAACTGCTACGCTACCTCTCCAGCCCTCAGTCTTTTTCTTGAAAGCCTCAATTAGCTTCCTTTCACATGTTTACAGCTCTACTTGTTTTTCCCTCAAAACCTCAAATTTTCATTTTTACAATTTATTTTATTTGAGAGAGAGAGAATGGGTGTGCCCAGGCCTCCAGCTGCTGCAAACTCCAGATGTGTGTGCCACCTTATGCATCTGGCTTATGTGGGTACTGGGTCCTTGATCTTCACAGGCAATTGCCTTAATGCTAAACTATCTCTTCAGCCCCTACTTCATTTTTCTTTTTTCTTTTTTTTCTTTTTCTTTTTTTTTTTTTTTTTCTTGTTTTTCGAGGTAGGGTCTCACTCTGGTCCAGGCTGACCTGGAATTAACTCTGTAGTCTCAGGGTGGCCTTGAACTCACGGCGATCCTCCTACCTCTGCCTCCCGAGTCCCTACTTCATTTTTCTAAAAATATTTTACTTATTTATTTGACAGGGAGGGAGGGGGAGAGAGAGAGAGAGAGAAAGAGAGAGAATGGGTGTGCCAGGGCCTCCTGCCAATGAACTCCAGATATATGCACCACCTTGTGCATCTGGCTTATGTGAGTACTGAGGAATTGAACCTGGGTCCTTTGGCTTTGCAGGGAAGTGCCTTAATTGCTAAGCCATCTGTCCAGCTCCTTCATCCTTTCTGAAATGCACAGTAAATTCACATCTTCTGCAAACTCCTAGGATTCCCAGGCATCCTAAAAAGGGACACTTTTTAGGACAAAAAAAAAAAAAGGTTGAAGATGGGGTGTAATTCCAAATACTACCAAAAAAGTTACATTTAATAAAAACAAAATGCAACACACACACAAATGCACACACACACGCATCCATGCACGCTCAACAGTCCCCTCAAACTTAAAACCAAAAGCCCTGTGAAAAGCCAGACAAAACCCAAATAACAGAAATTCTCCCAGCATAATGACAAAAAAAAAAAAAAAAAAAAGGAGTGGGGGGGGTAGAGAGAGGGAAAAGTCAGCTGGGTGTGGTGGTAGAGGCCTTTAATCCCGGTGCTCAGGAGGCAGGGGTAGGAGGATCACAGTGAGTTCGAGGCCATTCTGAGACTATGTAGTGAATTTCAGGTCAGCCTGAGCTAGAATGAGACCTTTCTGTGGTAACAAAAAAAGAAGAAAAGTCTAACAAAGATATCATGATTAAGGGACAACATCAGAGACTTTGGTGACATGTTTGGGTCAAGGTGAAGCTTAGGCTTGTATTTTTATCTCCTACAACACAGCTACATCCATTTGCAGTCCATTTTGTGTGTTAGTGTGTGTTGTGCGCGTGCGCGCCTGCTCTCCTGTGCATTCTGAATGAACTCCAAGTCCTCTTTAGACGAGCATGGGGGAGGGCAAGCAGGCCTGGCCAGCAGCACTCTGGTTTAGCTGTTCTAAACAGAAATCAAAAAGCATCAAGTTCCCTGTGCTCTGGCAACAATGGAGCGCTGGAGCAGGAGGTGAGAAAGGAAACAGAGTGTAATGGATTCTGATGAGCGTGACTATCCGCACAGAGTGCATTCTAAGAGGACGCTCTCCGAGGGAGGGACAGAGAGAGGGGTGCAACAGTTTCTAGTTACCCATGTCAGAGGAAGGGCCCTGCCTGGCCCACGCTACTCCCAAGATTCAATCTCTAAGCAGAGTGGAACTACAGATGCACAAAGCTAGAGCTACTTACTGAAACTCGGAAATGCGTGGAAATAAGTATGGCAGAAGACTCAGGAAATTCAGTGTGCATGCTGGTGCGGGCTTACAGGGAACGTGCTGTGACTGATGGGACAAGCCAGTACCTCTCTCTCAGCCTGAGATTTCTCAGCCATGACCCGGGAGGACTGGACAGACAAGGTTCTTTTATGATGCTGCCTTTTTCTTCTAGAAGTCTCTCTTCTGGTGTTGAGGACTGAATGCAGGGCCTCATGCTTATGCCCCAGCCCTCAGATTTCTCATGGTAGATGCTGGAAAAACGTTCTAATACAAGTGATTTAAGAACATCAACATTTATTTAACATGATAAAAAATAAATGAGACATGAGCGCTTGCATTTGGATGATAGTAAGAAGCTTCACCTCATTTGTGCACGTGCTCATTGTACCCCACGTGCACAACGAACGTAATTACATTTGTACACACGCGAAGTGCTGAGCTGGGCCCGCTGTCGCTGTGCGCATCTCCCCGATGACGAGTAAGTCCAGTACTTCAAAATACCTACACGTAACTTTTTAAAGTAAAGGTAAAAGCAGTAGCGTGTGTTAAGCTGACAAGAGCGTGGTGGTGGTAACTGCTGACGTTGCAATCTGACTGGCTGAGAAAGAGTGGTAGCAGAAAACAGGACATATTTCACTTAGTAGTAATAAATGGCACATTTTTAAATATATTTATATAAAATTTGTACAAATTAAGTGTCAAACAAAGCACTGCAGTAGCCAAATGGAAAGAAAAGAGAAGAAAGAAAACAAGCTTCTTTGGAAATTGTAACTTTACTGAAACGCAAAAAGAAATGTAAGCTTGTTTAGACTTAAACATCAGAGTGTGGAAATCAGCAACTAAGTGGGATCCGGCTCTAGACGGCATGTTAAGAAGCACCTTGACTGATGTGCTCTGGAGTCATAGCAGCAAGCTGGTGTCAGAATGATAACCTTGACATCACGGAGTACACACATGAGCCAGGAGAGCTGTTTTGGAATAAACATTTTCCAAAAGTGATAAAACGATGCTCTGGTCAAGCATCAGCACTATGAATTTCATAGATTTAAAATCGACTGTCCAGTTTCTCCTCACGCTGCTGAAGGCCCATACCTTCAGTTCTGTATGGTTTCAACAGAGGTCAGTAGAGCTGAAAAAGAAGAGAGGGGAAATTACTTTGACAATGGCAAAGTTAATGCATGACCGTGTCCCACAGTGATGAACAAAGACAGCATAATAGAACTGACAACATGGCCAGGAAAATCCTGAGACACAAGACAAGGCGGGACACTTTCCTTCCTTTCCATAACGCTCATTCACAAAGTGAAGCAAAAAAGTGCATGTAAATCCACAATAAAGATGGGCCTGATGTGGGGAGCAAAGATTTGCATGGCTTCACTAGCAGCTGCACTGACACCCCGAGCTGTTGGCAGGATGTGATGCAGCCTCTTGGGGAGAGGCTGTCCTAAGGTCTGCTGGGACCCCTACTTTGAAAAGTGATACACAAGAAAAAGGAAGATCAAAGCACTCACACTGGTTGGCTCTATGTGTGCTGTGCTTGCATAATTTGAGAAGAGAGCTTAACTGGGGATGGCTGTGCCTCATGGCAGGAGAGAATTATGCTCCTGTTTGCTGGAACCAAAGTGGAATAGAAGAAAATCCAGCCGGGCGTGGTGGTGCATGCCTTTAATCCCAGCACTGGGGAGGCAGATGTAGGAGTGATCATCATGAGTTCAAGGCCAGCCTGAGAATACATAGTAAATTCCAAGTCAGCCTAGGCTACAGCAAGACCCTACCTTGGGGGGTGGGGGGAATCCAGGAACAAATTAAGAAACATGAAAATGTACTGACTTTTTTTTCTTTATTGAGTGTGCTGCCATGCCCAGCTTCAGTGGCTTTATTTATTTATTGGTTTTCGAGGTAGGGTCTCACTCTAGCTCAGGAATGGTGTGCCACCATGTCTGGCTGCTTTGCTATTATGGTTTTAATTTTCTTCTTCATCTTTTTTTTTAAATTTTTTTTTATGTTTTATTTATTTATTTGAGAGCAACGGACACACAGAGAAAGACAGATAGAGGGAGAGAGAGAGAATGGGCGCGCCAGGGCTTCCAGCCTCTGCAAATGAACTCCAGACGCATGCGCCCCCTTGTGCATCTGGCTAACGTGGGACCTGGGGAACCGAGCCTCAAACCGGGGTCCTTAGGCTTCACAGGCAAGCGCTTAACCGCTAAGCCATCTCTCCAGCCCATTCTTCATCTTTTTTTTAATGTGAGAGCAAGAACAAGAGAGAGAGGGAGAGAATTGGCATGCCAGGGCCCTCAGCCACTGTGTCAAATTCCAGATGAGTGTGCCCCCTTGTGCACATGGTGACCTTGTACTCTTGTGGGACTTGGTGTATCAGGCTTACATGGGGCCTGGAGAGTTGCACATGAGTCCTACGCCATCTCTCCAGCTCTGTACTGGCTTTTAAAATATTTTGTTTTTTTGGGGGAGGTAATATGATGGAGAATGGAATTTCAAAGGGGAAAGTGTGTGTGGGTGGGGAGGGAGGGAATTTCCATGGGACTTTTTTATAATCATGGAAAATGCTAATACAAATTAAAAAAAAATTTTGTTTTTATTTATTTGAGAGAGAGAGAGAGAGAGAGAGAGAGAGGAAAGAGAGAGGGACAGAAATAGGCAGGTAGAGAGAGAGAGAAAATGGGCATGCCAGGGCCTTCAGCCACTGCAAATAAACTCCAGATGTGTGCGCCCCCTTGTGCATCTGGCTTATGTGGGTCCTAGGGAGTCAAAAACCTGGGTCCTTTGGCTTTGCAGGCAAGTGCCTTAACCACTAAGCCATCTCTCCAGCCCCTGTATTGGCTTTTAAATTGCTTAGCCTTTTTTTTTTTTTTTTTTTTTCGAGGTAGGGTCTCACTCTAGCCCACAGTGATGTGGAATTCACTATGGAGTCTCAGGTTGGCCTTGAACTCACTGACATCCTCCTATCTCTGCCTCCTGAGTAATGGGATTAAAGGCAATGTACCACCATGACAAGCTGTTTTGTTTATTGAGGTACAGTCTTGTTCTAGTCCAGGCTGATCTGGAATTCACTATGTAGTCTCAGGGTGGCTTCAAACTCAATCCTCCTCCCTCTGCCTCCCGAGTGCTAGGATTAAAAGCGTGCATCACCATTCCTGGCTATTTAGAAGTAATTTCTATTTTTTGAAAAGGTAATAAATATAATATAATATAAATGTAATGTGATATGAAAATAAATAAACATGATAAGCTGGGCTGGAGAGATGGCTTAGCAGTTAAGGCACTTGCCTACAAAGTCTAAGGGCTCATGTTTGATTCTGCAGGTCCCATGTAAGCCAGACGCACAAGGTGGTGCACAGTGCACAAGGTGGAGTTCACCTGCAGCAGTTGGAGGCCCTGGTAGACCAATTCTCTCTCTCTCTCACTCATACAAAAATACAAAAAATCGCTGGGCATGGTGGCGCATGCCTTTAATCCTAGCACTTGGGAGGTAGGAGTAGGAATAGCATGAGTTTGAAGCTACCCTGAGACTACATAATGAACTACAGCTCAGCCTGCGCTTGGGGGAGACCTTACCTTGAAATAAAACAAAGCAAAAATTAAATTATTTACAAGTAATTTCCCTTTTGTTTGTTTATTTGTTTTTCAATGTAGGGTCTCACTGTAGCTCAGGCTGACCTGGAATTCACTACGTAGTCTCAGGGTGGCCTCCTCCTACCTCTGCCTCCTGAGTGCTGGGATTAAAGGTGTGCACTACCATGCCCAGCTATTTATTAGTAATTCCTATTTGAAAAGTAAGTAAATAGCCAGGTCTAGCACTCTAGAGACAGAGACAGGAGGATCACTATAAATTCAAGGCCAGCCTAGGACTACACAGTGAATTCAAGAGTGAGACCCTACCTCCAAAAACCAAAAAAGAAGCAACAACATATGAAGTATATTAATTAAATAATTAAATAATTAATTAAATAATTTCTAATGGAGCTTAGATTTTCAATATTCTACGCAGTTGGCTCTATTATGAACATTTCCTTGTTCTTTCAAATGCCTGACTGCCATGTTTATCAAAGTTGCACTGTCGCGCTGAGAGGCAGGCCCACTGCAAGAGCAGCAGCGTGGCGACCTCGCCCGTACAGGACTGCTGTGGGGCTCGGGCCACGTTGCCCCACTGGGCTGCTTTTCTGGATGATGAAATGAGAGACAACGTGCTGTCACACAACACATTACCAGAAGGAAATCTGAGCTGCTCCTGGGGTTCAAGCACGCCACCCACTTGTGCTGTCAATTCCCCAGACACAGTTCAGAATTCAGTCCTCTGGACTCTATAGAACACATAAATGGGAATTCAAGTAGAGAGCTCCTAGCAGCAAGGCACAGGTGCAGGGCAGACGTACTTGACTACACACACATGAAGTGCGATCCTTCTGTGAGCTGTGGCGCAGCGGGCGGATCTGGCGATGCGGATGCCGAGCACTCAGGAGAGGACAGACTTTTCACTAGAACACACCAAGAACACGGGGGAAGATGAGCCCCTGTGAGACGCACTTGGGGGCTGTCCCTCTACAGTCACACCAAGAACACGGGAGAAGATGAGCCCCTGTGAGACACACTTGAGGGCTGTCCCTCCACAGTCACACCATGCTTTGGGAAGGAAGGGACAGCCTCCTTCGTGTTCTGTTGTGGTTTTCTAGTATGGCAACTGCATGTTCTCCAGGGATCCCCTGAAGCCAGGTTTACTTATTTTTGGCTTTGAAGTAGGTCCCAGGTAGCCGCAGAGATTTCACTACTGCACTCGGGTTCTGGCTTGCCATATAATAACCAAGAGGCCAGACAAAAAAGGTGAGAAAGCCCAGCTGGGCAAGGTGGCCACACCATTAATCCCCACAACTAGGGCGACAGAGGTAGGAGGATCACTCTGAGGATGAGGCCAGCCTAGGCTACAGAGTGAGTTCCAGGTCTGCGTGGGCTGGAGACAGACCCTGCCAAAAACCACCACCAACAGAACAAGTGGGAACTCCTGTCTCTGTGCTCACTGCCTTAGCAACAGTCAAGCCGACAGACAAGACAGAGTGGAGGACTTCACACGGGAACAGTGGTGATGCAGCAGCAGGTGCTTCTTGTGTAAGGTACCGAAGCTGTCCTGCTCACAACTCCACCTCTTTCTAAGAACATCCCAGGGGCTGGAGAGATGGCTTAGAGCTTAAGTGCTTGCCTGCAAAGCCTAAGGACCTTGAGGCTCGATTCCCCAGGACCCACGTAAGCCAGATGCACAAGGGGGCACACGTGTCTGGAGTTTGTGTGCAGTGGCTGGAGGCCTCTGGTGCGCCCCTTCTCTCTCTCTCTGCCTCTGCCTCTTTTTCTCTCTGTCTATCACTCTCAAATAAATAAATAAAATAAAATAAAATAAAAATAAATAAGCCGGGTGTGGAGGAGCACGCCTTTAATCCCAGCACTTGGGAGACAGGATGTGAGTTCAACGCCACCTTGAGACGACATAGTGAATTCCAGGTCAGCCTGGACTAGAGCAAGACCCTACCTCAAAAACCAACCAAACAAACAAAAAGTCAGTCAGTCAGTCAGTCAGCCAGCCAGCCAGCCAGCCTGTCTGTCCATCCGACTGTCCATCCATCCATCCATCCATCCATCCATCCATCCATCCATCCATCCATCCGGGAGGGGGGGAAGAAAAGCAATACTGGTTATATGGTCCTAACCTTCACCTGCACCTTCCAAAAATCATAAAAAAAAAAAAAGAAAGAAAGAAAGAAAGAGACTAAGACTTGGGAAGAGTCTAAAGACATGAGGTAAGGACTTGTCTGGCCTGGGCGAGGCCTAGCGTGCACACGGAGCATCACATGAGATCACACAAGAGGCAAGGAGCAATGGGGCTGGGAAGACGGTGGTTCAAGGTGCTTACTGCCAAAGCCTGCTGGCTTGGGTCCAATTCCCAAGCCAGTACATAAGCTGGATGCAAAAAGTGGCCGAGTATCTGGTCATGTGCAACACCCAAAGGCCCTTGCACACACGAGCACACCCTGCTTTAAGCAAGCAAACCTTTGAAGAGGAGCGTGAGTGAGTGAGTGAGCGAGCAAGAGGACAGCATGAGACACTTTCCATCTACTTTCTAGCACACGGGAGACAACGAATCACAGCCACAGGCCACAGCAAACCCTCGCTGTGGGCCCCCGCAGAACTGCGTCCCTATTTATATGTGGCTCTTCAAGCGTCCTATCAGCCTTGTGACTAACCCAACATCTTAGGCTTGGGACCAGCTGAGATTTCCACATACTCATGCATGGCACGGAAGAGCTCTGTGAGGCAGTCTTGTTATGTTAGCCCAGGCTGCCCTTGCCCTGCAACCGCGCTGCCTCAGCAGGTGAGTGTCCCCGTGCTCATGCTGGCCTGGCTCAGAGAGGGGTGACAAGCCACTGGGATTCCTGTGGCTTCCTTCTAATCCATTCACATGCCTCAAGACTTATGCAGGCAGCCACATGCAAAGGAAACACCCTGGGGAAGTCCACTCTGACAAGAATGAATGTGCATTTATTGACCTGTTGGTGATGGGTCCTCTCTTGACCTCTCGGGGGCGGGCTCGTAAGAAGCAGTGGCTTTGCGTTGGTCATGAAGACCACACTCCAGGTCTTCCACAGGGTCGCCTTCTGCTGGATGCTTTGTCACATCTGTCTCCACTTGAGGGCTGATGACAATAGATTGGCATGTTAAAATTTCCTGTAGAAAATAAATTTTGGGGCCAGGTGTGGTGGCATATGTCCAGGACTCAGGAGGCAGAGATAGGAGGATCACTATGAGTTCAAGGCCAGTCTGAGACTACAGAGTGAATTCCAGAATTCCAGGTCAGCCTGGGCTAGAGCGAGAATCTACCTTGAAAAACAAAAACAAACAAACAAAAGTAATTAATTAATCAAAAAATAAATAATTCTTTTCTTTCAATCTTTTTTTTTTTCTTCAAGGTAGGGTCTCCCTCTAGCCCAGGCTGACCTGGAATGGACATTGTATTCTTAGGGTGGCCTTGAACTCACAGCAATCCTCCTTCCTCTGCCACCCAAATGCTGAGATTAAAGGCATGCACCATCATGCGCCCCCCCCTTTTTTATTTGCTTTTTTTTTTTTTAATTTATTTGAGAGCGACAGACACACAGAGAAAGACAGATAGAGGGAGAGAGAGAGAATGGGCGCGCCAGGGCTTCCAGCCTCTGCAAACGAACTCCAGACGCGTGCGCCCCCTTGTGCATCTGGCTAACGTGGGACCTGGGGAACCGAGCCTCGAACCAGGGTCCTTAGGCTTCACAGGCAAGCGCTTAACCACTAAGCCATCTCTCCAGCCCTTTATTTGCTTTTTTGAGGTAGGGTCTTACTCTACTCTAACTCAATCTTTTTTTTTTTCCTTTGTTGTGGATATGGGGTCTGGGTATGTAACGCATGAATTAAAAGCAAGGGCCATCATAACTACCTTTTGTTTTGTAGTCTCATTCTAGCCAAGCTGGAACTCACTCTGGCTAGCTTTGAACTCACAGCGATCCTGTCTTGCATCCGCCCTCTGAGTGCTGGGATTACAGGTATGAGCCACCACACTCAGTTATGAACTCATGATTTTTTTTTTTTTTTTTTTTTTTTGGAGGTAGGGTCTTGCTCTAGCCCAAGCTGACCTGAAATTCACTATGTAATCTCAGGGTGGCCTTGAACTCAAGGCAATCCTCCTGTCTCTGAGTGCTGGGATTAAAGGCATGAGCCACCACACTTAGCTCGAACTGATGGATTTTTAACATACTGGTTATATTTTACTTTCCATTACTACAAAAATTGGGCAGAGATATATCTTTCTATACCTTCTCTCCCTCCTTCCCTCCCTCTCTTTTCTGAATTTTTCAAAGCAGGGTCCTGCCCACGCTGACCTGGAACTCACAAGGATTATTATTATTATTTTTTAAACGATAAAACAAATCAAGGCCTATTGAGGAATGAAAGCATGGATGCCAAAATCATAGAGTTTCACAATGATTCTTCTACCTCAGCTTCTCTAGTACTAAGATTAAAGCCATGTGCTACTATTTCTGACTTCAAAGATATCTTTTTATAAGACGTTCCCAGGAGAGAAGGCTGGAGAGATGGCTCACAAGTTAAAGGTGCTTGTTTGCAAAGCCTGACAACCTGGGTTCAACTACCCAGTACCCTCATAAAGCCAGATGCACAAAGTGCTGCATGAATCTGAGTTTGTTGGAGCAGCAAGAGTCCCTGGCATGCACATTCTCTCCCTGACTCCTTGCAAATAAATAAGTATATATATATATAAAGACATAAAGACATCATCAGTGTTGTTATGAAAGGAGAGAAAGCTGCCGCTTTGACAAGGGTGGAAGAGGCCCTCAGGCCTTACAACACGCATGTGGTTAAGGCCCTGCCACCCACTTTGTGTGTGTGTGTTTTCTTTTTCTTTTTCTTTTTTCCCCAAGGCAGGGTCTCACTCTGGCCCAGGCTGACCTGGAATTAACTTTGTAGTCTCACGGTGGCCTCAAACTCATAGCAATCCTCCTATCTCTGCCTCCTGAGTGCTGGGATTAAAGGCATGTGCCACCACACTTGGCCTAACCACTGTTTTTTAAAAGTAAAAGTAAAAGGGTGGGGGGAGACATTACCAAATTCTTTTTTTCTTTATTTTTTGGCCCAGACTGTCAGGCTTTGCAAGCAAGTGCTGACCATCTCTGCAGCCTGGTTTTTATTTTTATTTCTGTAGACCTTGTTGTGGTGCTGGGGTCATGCTTACTAGTCAAGCAAGTGCTCCACCACTAGACCACATCTCCAGCACTGGTATAAATGAACTTCAGACGCATGTGCCCCCTTGTGTATCTGGCTTACGTGGTTCCTTGGGAATTGATCCAGAGTCCTTAGGCAATGCCTTAACTGCTAAGCCATTTCCCCAGCCCTCTTTCTTTTTTCCAGTTAGGGTCTCATTTTAAGCCAGGCTGACCTGGAACTCACTTTGTACTCCCAGGCTGGCCTTCAACTCCCAAATACTTTTAAAAATATTTTTGGGGCTGGAGAGATGGCTTAGCAGTTAAGTGCTTTCCTGTGAAGCCTAAGGACCCCAGTTCGAGGCTCGATTCCCTAGGACCCACATTAGCCAGATGCACAAGGGGGCGCACACATCTGGAGTTTGTTTGCAGTGGCTGGAGGCCCTGGCACACCCATTCTCTATCTACCTATTTCTCTCTGTCTGTTGCTCTCAAATAAATTAATAAAAATAAACAAAAAAAAATTAAAAAATTTTGTTTATATGACAGAGAGAGAGGGGGAGAGAGAGAGAGAGGGAGGCAGAAACAGAGAAAGAGAGAAGAATGGGCATGCCAGGGCCTTTAGCCACTGCAAATGAACTCCATATGCATGCACCACCTTGTGCATCTGGCTTACGTGGGTCCAGGGTACTTGAACCTGGGTCCTTTAGCTTTGCAGGCAACTGCCTTAACCTCTAAGCCATCCCTCCAGCCCCTAAATACTTTTTTTTGGTTGTTTTTTGGAGGTAGGGTCTCACTCTAGTCCAGGCTGACCTAGAACTCATTATGTAGTCTCAGGGTGACCTTGAACTCATGGCAATACACCAACCTCTTTGCCTCCCAAGTGCTGAGATTAAAGGCGTGCGCCACCCTGCCCAGCTCAGCCCCTAAATACTTTTAAAATTCAATCTTGCTATTCACTGAAGAAGCAAAGGCATTCCTAAGATCAAACCCCAGCATACCTGGAGTTTGACCAGCAACACTGATCTTTTGTCCCATGAGTGGGACTCGTATGTACCAGGCAAGTGATCTGCTACTGAGCTAGTTATCCAAACATCAGCATTTAATTTTGTTTAAGTTATGAAGTTAGTGAGGACAGTGTAGACATGAGAAAATAGAAAAAAGCAGGAAAGAGGAGAAGACAAGAGAAGTTTCTTCCCACGGAGAACAGAAGTCTCAGGACTATGGAGGAAGTGAAGAGGAAAATGGCAATAATTTTTTTAAATGAAGGGTTAGCTTGATACACAGTTAAGAAATACACCTATGGACTAAATAAAGAGACGCCTTGGCAGTAAGGCACTTGCCTGCAAAGGCTAACTATTCAAATTCAATTACCCAGTGTCCATGTAAAGCCAGATGCGCAAAATGGCAATGCATCTGAAGTTTGTTTGCAAGTGGCTGGCAGCCCTGTCACGCCCATTCTCTCTGTCTCTCTCTGCTTGTAAATAAATAATAAATAAAAACATTTTTAGCTAGGGTTGGAGAGATGGCTTAGCGGTTAAGGTGCTTGCCTGTGAAGCCTAAGGACCCATGTTTGACTTCCCAGATCCCACGTAAACCAGAGGCACAAGGTGATGCATGCATAAGGTTGCACATGTGCACAAGTTGGTGCCCATGTCTGGAGTTTGATTGCAGTGGCTAGAGGCCCTGGTGTGCTAATGCTCTGTCCTTCTCTATTTCTCATAAAAATAAATCATAACAAAACATAGCTAAACGTGGCACATGCCTTTAATTCCGATACTTGGTGGTGGGGGAGGGGGAGAGAGAGGATCGCAATGAATTTGAGACCAGCCTAGGAGTACTGCAGAGTGAGGTCAGCTCAGCCGAGGCTACAGTGAGAACCTACCTGGGGAAAAAAAAGAAATCTGGGCACAGTGGCAAAAAACCAAAAAACAACCAAAGAAAGAAACAAGTATGTGTTGTGTGTGTGTGTGTGTGTGTATATGTGTGTGTGTGTGTGTGTGTGTATATATATGTGTGTGTATATATATGTGTGTGTGTGTATATACATATATACACACATATTAATAAACAAAACAAACAAGCAATAAAACAGGAAAGGTATGCACCACCATGGTCTGCCTATTTTATTTATTAATTTAAAATACTTTTATTTATTTGAGACAGAGGCAGACAGAGAAAATGGGTGCACAGGGCTTCTATTCACTGCAAATGAACTCCGGATGCTTGTGCCACCCTGTGCATCTGGCTTACATGAGAACTGGGGAATTGAACCTGGGTCTCTAGGCTTTGCAGGCAAGTGCCTTAACGGCTAAGCCATTTCTCCAGCCCTGTTTGTTTGTTTATTTACTTTTTGAATTAGGATCTCACTTTAGCCCAGGCTGACCTTAGCATTCTTTGTTTCCAGGCTGGCCTTGAACTCACAGTGATTCTCCTACCTCTCCCTCCTGAGTGCTGGGATTAAAGGCATGTGTACCATCATCCCTAGCTCAAAGTATTATTATTATTTTTTAATATATTTTGGCTTATGTGGGTCCTAGGGAATTGAACCTGGATCCTTTGGTTTCACAGCCAAATGCCTTAACAGCTAAGCCATCTTTCCAGCCCTCAAACTGTTATTTATTTGCAGGTAGAAAAGGAAGAAAGGGGGGGAGTGAGGGAGAGAACGGGCACACTATGACCTTTTGCACTGCAATCCAACTCCAGATAGATGCAGCACTTTGCGCATCTGGCTCTATATGGGTACCGGGGAAGTGAATCCAGGCCATCAGACTTGGTAATCAAGTGCCTTTAAGTTCTGCTCCCTATCCCTCTCCCAGCCTTATTATTCACATTTTTACAAGATAGGAAACTATAGCTTAGGAAGGCTGTTTGACTTGCTCCAGATCCTATGTAGTTCACTTAGCTTGGACTGGAATACATTATTTTGTTGACTCTGAAGGTTTACCATTTTAAAAGAATTATACAGCTTTATGAATGATTCCTTTAACTTTCTTAGTTATTACCTGCATGTATCATCTTCAGGTATTTTTTCTTTCATTCTTTCTTTATCCATCATATCTGGAGTTATTCCATTTGGCTCAGGTGTGAAAAGCGTTTCATAAAAAATACTTTCAGTTCTTTTAAACTATAAAATAAGACAAAAAATTTTTTTCAAAGCATTCTTATCACACTCAATATTAGCAAAGTTGAAATGATTCTGAAAAACTAGGGGCTGTGGAGATGGTTCAGTGGGTAAAGAAGCTTACTTGGGAAGCCTGCTGGCCTGGGTTCAATTCCCCAGCACCCACACAAAGCCCAACACAAAGTGAGGCATGCATTTGTGACCCTGTGACAATGGGAGGTGGGCCAGGAGAATCTGCAGCTCTGAGGTCAGACTCATTTGCCGTGGGAAGAGAGCCGGACTGGGACTCGTTCAAAGTGGCGCACAGATGCCACAGGCTTGCCCTCAGACCCCGCGCTCACGCCGCACACTCCCTCCTCCCACATGCAAAGAAACTGAAAAGAATTACAAACAACTATGTTCCCAATTATACCCTATGTTAAATATTTACGGATGTAGTCAAATCGTAACATCACTCACTCCTAAAGTGCAAAAGGTAATTTATACAAAGAGACACATGATACACATTGCTAAGACCTAGCTATTGAGATATTTTACACACACACACACACACACACACACACACACACACACACACACACACACACATTTTGGTTTTTCAAGGTAGGGTCTCACTTTAGCTCAGGCTGACCTGGAATACTCTATGTAGTCTCAGGGTGGCCTTGAACTCATGATGATCCTTCTACCTCTGCCTCCCCAGTGCTGGGATTAAAGGTGTGTGCCACCACGCCCAGCCTGAGATATAATATTCTTTAATCGGGTAAACAATATTTTATTCCAGTTTTGATTATTTATTTGCTTGTCAGTTGATGTTTATTTATTTTTATTTTTGGTTTTCCGAGGTAGGGTCTCACCCTGGCCTAGGCTGACCCGGAATTCACTATGTAGTCTCAGGGTGGCCTCAAACTCTCGGTGACCCTTCTACTCTGTCTCCCGAGTAAGTGCTGGGATTAAAGGGGTGCACTTCCCTGCCCCCAGCTAGTTGATGTTTATTTTTAAGTGGCTGAATATGACAATGAACTGAAAGGGAATCTGTCATCTTGTCTGGGCTTACAGCCTAACACTCTGTCGATCTGTTTGTTCTGAACTCTGGAGAATCTCCACGTCTCTACCTGTGTGCTGGGATCTGCACTTTGGGGTCCAGCTTCTCTCAGCCGAACAGTTTCTGTTGCTGGAGCCTCGTGGTTAGTCTTTACATCGTTTTCCCTGCAGACAGCCTCCACATCCTTCAAGTTATCTTCCCTCCTTCGAGCCTGCTCCAAAGATATAACAACAGTGCTAGTCATGTAATTTTAACTTTTTAAATTTGTAAAAAATATATCTTATTTATTTATTTGAGAGAAAGAGAGAGAGAGAGAGAGAGAGAGAGAGAGAGAGAGGGAGGGAGGGAGGGAGGGAGGAAGGGAGAGAGATAGAAAGAGAGAGAGAGGGAGGGAGGGAGGGAGGGAGAGACACACTGACTGGGCATACCAGGGCATCCAGCCACTGCAAACGTTGTGTATCTGGCTAATATGGATACTGGAGAATAGAACAGGGATCCTTTGGCTTTGCAGGCAAATGCCTTAACTGCTAAGACATGTTAAATATGTAATTCTGCGATTCTAAAACTCAAGTGAGCTGAATGTGGTAGTTCATGCCTCAGACCCTAGCTCCTCCGCAGTTACCAAGTGCTCATTCTCTATCTGCCTTCTCCCACTCATTCTCTCTCTCATAAAAAAATAAATAAAACAGGCTAGTGGTCTGTTACTACATGCCTGCAGCTCTCCTTGCAGTATGCTAAATAACTCTGCCTTTTCCTTTCTTCTCTTTTTTAAAGTTTTTTAAATTTTTATTAGCATTTTCCATGATTATAAAAAATATCCCATGGTAATTCCCTCCCTCCCCACCCCCCACACTTTCCCCTTTGAAATTCCAATCTCCTAACTTGCTTTTTTTTTTTTAAGGTAGGGTCTTACTGTAGCCCAGGCTGACCTGGAGTTCACTATGTAGTCTCAGGGTGGCCTAGAACTCACAGTGATCCTTCTAGCTCTGCATTCTGAGTGCTGGGATTAAAGGTATGTGCCAACCACCATGCCCAGCAAAACCTGCCTTTTTTTTTTTTTAGGGGGGAACCCACAAACAAAGAACAGTGGTATCAGACGCATAGAACTCATTGAAGAGGCATTAAAGATAACAAACAGTCAGTCAGTATACCTGAGCAACCCTGCATGTATTATCGCACACATCTGAAGGACTTGTTAAGGGTGACTGGTCTGAAACACCAGTGACGCTTAATCCTTTCTTCTTCTCTCTCAGGCAGGCCTGTTGATGTCTCCTAATCCTCTCCATCTGCTCCTCCACAGTCATCCTAGGCCGGGCGCTCTCAGCCAAGCAAAGCTGCTCCACTGCACTTCTTGGCCTCTCCTTGAAGGTAAAGTAGTTTATGAGCAGACAGAGTCAAATCTGAGAAGTGTGTGACTATAAATCATGTTTTCAAAGTCAAAACTGGAGGTGTTGAACATAAGGTAACACCAGAAAGGCACCACAAGTCATTTTATTCTTAACTGGTAATTGATGCATGGTCCATGCTAGAGAAAAGGAGAAGATAAGCAGGAGGAGAGAGGGGAGCTATAGATCTGGCTCAGTGGTTATGGTGCTTGCTTGCAAACCTGACAGCCTGTGTTCAATTCCTCAATACCCAGGTAAAGCCAGATGCACAAAGTGGCACATATATCTAGAGTTCATCTGAACTGCCAAGAGGTCTTGGCTCAGCCATTCTCTCTCTCCTTGTAAATAAATCATTTTTAAAAAGGGAGAGGCTGGATTTGGTGGCAGACACCCCTAATCCCTGCACTCAGGAGGCTGAGGCAGGAGGATCACAAATTTGAGGTGGGCCTTGGCTATATAGCAAGTCTGAGGTCAGCCTGGGATCTAACTTTGGTTTTTCTTCATAGGGTCTTCCTCTAGCCAAGGCTAGAATTCACTACGTGCTGGTCTCGAACTCTTGACAACCCTCCTACCGCCACCTCCTGAGTGCTGGGATTAAAGGTGTGTACAACCACATCCAGCCAGACTCTGTTTAGTTAAAAAAATTGTTTTTTCCTTATTAGTATATGTGCATGGATATAGGTATGCCTTGGTCTCACCATATAAACAGAATGCCAGACACTTCTGTCACATTTTGGGTCTGGCTTTACGTGAGTGGCTGGTAAACTGAATCCAGGCAAGCGGGCTTTGCAAAGAAGCATCTTTAATATCTCCCAACCTCTTGTTTTAGTTTTTTAAGCAGGGTTTCATTCTAGCCCAAACAGACCTGGAACTTATTCTGCAGTCCATGCTAGCCTTGAATCCATAGAGACTCTCCTACCTCAGGCTCCTGAATGCTGGAATTAAAGTCATAAGCTACCACCATCTATCTTAAGAGCCCCCATTTCTTTTTCTTCATAATTTATTTTTATTTACTTATTTGAGAGCGACAGACAGAGAGAGAAAGAGGCAGAGAAAGAGAGAGAATGGGTGCGCCAGGGCCTCCAGCCACTGCAGACGAACTCCAGATGCATGTGCCCCTTGTGCATCTGGCTAGGGAATCTGTACTAGGGAATTGAGCCTCAAACTGGGGTCCTTAGGCTTCACAGGCAAGCACTTAACAGCTAAGCCATCTCTCCAAACCCCCGTTTCTTTTTATAAATTATTATTATTTGTTTATTTTCAAGCAGAGAGTGGGGGAGGGGGGGAAGAAAAGAGAAGATGAGTGTACCAGGGCCTCAGCCACTGCAATAGAACCCAGGTAATTAGGCTTTGCAGGCAAATGCCTTAATTGCTGAGTCATCTCTCCAGCCCCCACCCACCCTTTTTCTTTTCTTTAATTGTTCGAGGTAGGATCTCACTCTAGCTCAGACTGACCTGGAACTCATTCTGTAGTCCCAGGCTGATCTTGAACTCACAGTGATCCTCCTACCTCTGCTTCCGGAGTGATGGGATTAAAGGTGTGTGCTACCAGCTAAGAGCCTGTTTTATTTATTTATTTGAGAGGCTGATAGATAGATATATAGATAGATATATAGATAGATAGATAGATCAATAGATAGACAGACAGAATGGGTGTGCCAGGGCTCCAGCCACTCAAACAAACTCTAGATGCATGTGCAACCTTTTACATCTGGCTTATGTGGATCTGGGAGAATAGAACCTGGGTCCTTTGGCTTTGCAGGCAAATGCCTTAACCACTAAGCCATCCCTCCCAGCTCAAATTTCTAAAAACAAAATACAACATAGCAAAGGGCCAGGCGATGGTTCCGTAGGGGAAGCACCTGCTATGCAAGTTGGAGACTGGAGACCAGACCCCAGCCATGGAAAACGACTCAGTAGCTCGTGTCTAAGCCCAGACCCCAGCCATGGAAAACGACTCAGTAGCTCGTGTCTAAGCCCAGTGCTCCTATAGCACGAGGGAGGCGAGACAGAATTCCTGGAAGCTTGCTGACCAGCCAGGCAGACTTACCCAGCAATGAACAAGAGACCTGCCTCAAACAAGGTGGCAGGCAGGGGCCAATACCTGAGGTTGTCCTCTGATTGTCAAATGTCCCCCAGCACTCAAACAG
This sequence comes from Jaculus jaculus, assembly GCF_020740685.1. Taxonomy (NCBI): domain Eukaryota; kingdom Metazoa; phylum Chordata; class Mammalia; order Rodentia; family Dipodidae; genus Jaculus; species Jaculus jaculus. The sequence goes on along the minus strand of NC_059123.1, from coordinate 12,960,572 downwards.
AGGAACACATGCACTCACGACCGCAGACGTACACATATACACATGGAAGACAAGAGCAACAACAAAAAGGGGCTTCAGGGTATATCTCAAAGGTGGAGTGTTTGCCTAGGATGTGTAAGGCCCCAGATTCCACACTATGTACTGTAAAAACAAGGAAACCGATGGACTAGAGAGCGGGCTCTGTGGTTAAGTGCACTTCCTGCAAAAGCATGAGGGCCAAGACCCCCGACATGTCAACCTGTAAAACTCACATCAACAGCTGACATGCCTGTAACCCAGTCCTATGGGGGAGCAGAGACTTGGCAACTGATAGGCTTGCAAAAGGCAAACTCTGGGATTAGTAAGAGACTCTGCGGCAGGGTAAAACAGGCGGGTAAGTGGTGAAGGGGTGCCTGATGTGGTTTTTTTTTTTTTTTTTTGAGGTAGGGTCTCACTCTAGCCCAGGCTGACCTGGAATTCACTATATAGTCTCAGGGTGGTTTTGAATTCATGGCGATCCTCCTACCTGTGCCTCCCGAGTGCTGGGATTAAAGGCGTGCGCCACCACACCAGGCAGATGCACCAAGTTCTTATGAGCATGTGAATAGATTTCTGATAAAACTCTAAAAATGGAAGGCTTAAGAAAGCAGTAAATAGGCATAAGACTCCTAAAGTTATGTTCGAGTTACGTACCGTTCTTAGATCTACAACCTTCTTTGTTTTCCTCAAGGTCACATAGGACGCTATCGTGGAGGACTCGGGTGTTGGTGATCTCGTTCTCGGAGGGATTACTCCCACAGGAAAGTGTGAGCCTGAAAACGTAAGCAGCAGCACGTAATACAGAATACGCTCACACGGTGTGCACAGTGTGGCCTCCTTTCACACCCTCATTATGGAATACGCTCACACGGTGTGCACGGTGTGGTCCTCCTTTCACACTCCTCATTATGGAATACGCTCACACGGTGTGCACGGTATGGCCTCCTTTCACACTCCTCATTATGGAACATGCTCACACGGGGTGCACGGTGTGGCCTCCTTTCACACTCCTCATTATGGAACACGCTCACACGGTGTGCACGGTGTGGTCCTCCTTTCACACTCCTCATTATGGAACACGCTCACACGGTGTGCACGGTGTGGTCCTCCTTTCACACTCCTCATTATGGAACACGCTCACACGGTGTGCACGGTGTGGTCCTCCTGTCACACTCCTCATTATGGAACACGCTCACACGGTGTGCACGGTGTGGTCTCCTTTCACACCCCTCATTATGGAACACGCTCACACGGTGTGCACGGTGTGGCCTCCTTTCACACCCTCATTATGGAATACGCTCACACGGTGTGCACGGTGTGGTCTCCTTTCACACCCCTCATTACGGAATACGCTCACACGGTGTGCACGGTGTGGCCTCCTTTCACACCCTCATTACGGAATACGCTCACACGGTGTGCACGGTGTGGCCTCCTTTCACACTCCTCATTATGGAATACGCTCACACGGTGTGCACGGTGTGGCCTCCTTTCACACTCATTATGGAATACGCTCACACGGTGTGCACGGTGTGGTCTCCTTTCACACTCCTCATTATGGAATACGCTCACACGGTGTGCACGGTGTGGTCTCCTTTCACACCCTCATTATGGAACACGCTCACACGGTGTGCACGGTGTGGCCTCCTTTCACAACCTCATTATGGAACACGCTCACACGGTGTGCACGGTGTGGCCTCCTTTCACACCCTCATTATGGAATACGCTCACACGGTGTGCACGGTGTGGTCTCCTTTCACACTCCTCATTATGGAATAAGCTCACACGGTGTGCACGGTGTGGTCCTCCTTTCACACCCTCATTATGGAATACGCTCACACGGTGTGCACGGTGTGGTCTCCTTTCACACCCTCATTATGGAACACGCTCACACGGTGTGCACGGTGTGGTCTCCTTTCACACTCCTCATTATGGAACACGCTCACACGGTGTGCACGGTGTGGTCCTCCTTTCACACTCCTCATTATGGAACACGCTCACACGGTGTGGCCTCCTTTCACACTCCTCATTATGGAATACACTCACACGGTGTGCACGGTGTGGTCCTCCTTTCACACTCCTCATTATGGAACACGCTCACACGGTGTGCACGGTGTGGTCTCCTTTCACACCCCTCATTATGGAATACGCTCACACGGTGTGCACGGTGTGGCCTCCTTTCACACCCTCATTATGGAATACGCTCACACGGTGTGCACGGTGTGGTCTCCTTTCACACCCCTCATTACGGAATACGCTCACACGGTGTGCACGGTGTGGCCTCCTTTCACACCCTCATTACGGAATACGCTCACACGGTGTGCACGGTGTGGCCTCCTTTCACACTCCTCATTATGGAATACGCTCACACGGTGTGCACGGTGTGGCCTCCTTTCACACTCATTATGGAATACACTCACACGGTGTGCACGGTGTGGTCTCCTTTCACACTCCTCATTATGGAATACGCTCACACGGTGTGCACGGTGTGGTCTCCTTTCACACCCTCATTATGGAACACGCTCACACGGTGTGCACAGTGTGGCCTCCTTTCACATCCTCATAATGGAACACGCTCACACGGTGTGCACGGTGTGGCCTCCTTTCACACCCTCATTATGGAATACACTCACACGGTGTGCACGGTGTGGTCTCCTTTCACACTCCTCATTATGGAATAAGCTCACACGGTGTGCACGGTGTGGTCCTCCTTTCACACCCTCATTATGGAATACGCTCACACGGTGTGCACGGTGTGGTCTCCTTTCACACCCTCATTATGGAACACGCTCACACGGTGTGCACGGTGTGGCCTCCTTTCACACTCCTCATTATGGAACACGCTCACACGGTGTGCACGGTGTGGTCCTCCTTTCACACTCCTCATTATGGAACACGCTCACACGGTGTGGCCTCCTTTCACACTCCTCATTATGGAATACGCTCACACGGTGTGCACGGTGTGGTCCTCCTTTCACACTCCTCATTATGGAATACGCTCACACGGTGTGCACGGTGTGGTCTCCTTTCACACCCCTCATTATGGAATACGCTCACACGGTGTGGCCTCCTTTCACACTCCTCATTACAGAGCCTTTTATTTAGTTTTTTTATTTTTTTTTTTGTGGTGTTCAGGATTGACCCAGGATTTTGTGCAGGGTAAGCCTGTGCTCTACCACTGAGCTATACTCCCAGTCCTTCTGAATTTGACAATCAGAAGTCAGGTTTGTTATTTGAGAAGAACTGAACACAAATGAACATATGTCTGCAGGTCCAATCCCTAAAGAGGGAGATCTGGTCTCTCTCTCTCTCTCTCTTTTTGGGTAATATAGGTGCTGCCCATTAGCCATTGATTGTTTGGAAACTAACGGTGACACTTTTCCTTAAACTTCATAATCTGTAGTTCAGCCTGCTTCGTTCTTTCTGTGTGTCTACTTAATTTCATTTGTTTTGAGACAGTCTTGCAATATAGTCCCCATCAGCCTCAAACTCATGGCTATCCTCCTGCCTCAGCCTTCCAAGTGCTGGGACTACAGGTGTATGGCACCATGTATGGCCCCAAAAAAGTCATTCAGAAATCCATGAGATTCCAAAGTTTTCAGATATAGGATTGGACTTTCATATTTACTGGCTTAAGATGTAAACTGAGGCCAGGTGTGGTGACGCACACCTTTAATCCCAGCACCCAGGAGGCAGAGGTAAGAGGATCGCTGTGAGTTCGAGGCCACCCAAGACTACAGAGTAAATTCCAGGTCAGCCTGAGCTACAGCAAGACATTACTTCAAAAAACAAAAGAAAGCAAAAAATGTAAACTGAATTTATTCCTAAAATGTCTGATAAAGAGATGAAATCCCAAATGCTGACCTTTAACAACTGGTGTCTCCATTTCAGAAACAGGCTCTGCTTTTTCTTCTCCATTAGACTCATCAACTTCGGCCACTGTAGTTAACTCTGGTTCACTTTTGTAAAGTCTATAATCTGGACCCTTGAAAGGAAGACGTGTAATTACAACAGGAAAGGGTACACATTTGTTTTTATAACATTCACCTTGGACTAGGTAGGCAGTTCAGTGATAGAAGCTCTGGCCCAGTATGTGCAAGGCCCTAAATTTAATTAAAATGAGCTTGCCTTTCAAGACTCAAATTGTAAAAAATAAGCTTTAGTTGACTACCTCAGACATAACACAATACATATGTGACAACTAAGTAACTAAAAGATTTCCCCCACAAAATATTTTTTTGTTTGATTATGCGTTTGTGTGTGTGTGTGTGTGTATTTTGTGGGGTTATTTATTTATTTTTGGTTTTTCAAGGTAGGGTCTCACTCTGGTCCAGACTGACCTGGAATTAACTATGTAGTCTCAGGGTGGCCTCAAACTCATGACGATCCTCCTACCTCTGCCTCCCAAGTGCTAGGACTAAAAAGCGTGCACCACCACGCCAGGCATTTTTTTTGTGGTTTTTTGAGGTAGGGTTTCACTCTAGCTCAGGCTGACCTGGAATTTACTATGTATTATCAGGGAGGCCTCAAACTCATGGCAATCCTCTTACCTCTGTCTCCCGAGTGCTGGAATTAAAGGTGTGTGCCACTCCGCCTGGCTTGTGTATAATATTTTTGAGGCAGGGTCTTATGTTTGCCTAGGCTGACTTGAACTCAGTGACCTTCCATCACAGCCTCTCAAGTTGTTGGATGAGCTTGAGTCGTCATGCCCTACTCTCCTCCAAAGATTTATATTTTTAAAAATATTTTATTTATCTATTTGAGAGAGGGAGGGAGGAAGAGGCAGAGAGAATGGGTGCATCAGGGCCTTAGCCACTGTAAATAAACTCTCGATGCATGCGCCCCCTTGTGCATATGGCTTAGATGGGTCCTGGGGAACTGAACTGGGGTCCTTAGGTTTCACAGGCAAATGCCTTAACCTTTAAGCCATTTCCTCAGCCCCAAAGATTTATTTTATGTTTATTTATTTTGTCTTTTTTGAGGTAGGGTCTCACGCTAGCTCAGGCTGACCTGGAATTCAGTATGTAGTCTAAGGGTAGCCTTGAACTCACAGCGATCCTCTTACCTCTGCCACCTGAGTGCTGGGATTAAAGGTGTGCGCCACCATGCCCTGCTGATTTCTTTATTTATGTTAATTAAATTCTTTCTCAAAACATTTCTGCCTAGTAAAACTTATTGTTTTAAGATAACAAACATTGAGCTGGGTGTGGTGGCGTACTCCTTTAGTCCCAGCACTAGGGAGGCAGAAGTAGGAGGATCACTGTGAGTTTGAAGCTAACCTGTATATTCAATGTCAACCTGGGCTAGAGTGAGACCTTACCTTGAAAAATGAGGGAAAAAACAAAGGAAAAAAAAGAATAGAATCTTTCTTTTAGGGCAAATCAGTTGCATGTTTGCATGAGTATATATGAGTGTCTGTGGAGGCCAGATGTTAACAGCAGATGTCTTCCTCCATGGTGTCTCATACAGCCACGGCTGAGCTCTGAGTTCTCTTGCCTCTACCTCCTGAGTGTTTTTTAGTTCTGGAGAAGGGACTCACAGAGTAGCCCAGCCTGTCCTGGAACTCAAAATGCTTCGGCCCAGTTCCATGGTTTTTACTCCTCTTAGCACACACGGGTCACTAGCCTCCTTTACTGTTTCGTATTTCCAGCATGCTCAGGCTAAACAATTTTGTCACATCCTACCTTCTGATATAAAGATCCAACTTGTCTATATTATTCTAAAATGCTATATTTAAAATATGGCTCAATCAACATGTACAAAGCAACCACTCTATGAAAACATTAAAATTATGAAAATATTAAAAAGTGAGAATGATAAGACAAAAACAGGAAAAATAAAGAAAAAAGTTAAATGGAAAAGAAAAAGCATTAGCTAAAAGTGGAATTATAACAAAAAATAAGCTGGATTATGAGGTAAATTAATCTCAAAAACAAGAGGGCGTACATGACTACTATGTGGCTAGTCTAGCCACTTACACAGTGAGATCCATTTCTTGGATATCCTTGAACGTGATGACTCTTCTTTTCCTCAGGCAGATGCACTGGGCCCCTGCTATAACAGAGCAAGGAGCTGCTATCACTGGGCAGAGGGGGGACTATGGGAGGCTGCTCTGTAAAGTCATAAGACCGAGGAAGTGGAGGCCGAGGCGGGGCTACTTCCCCTTCCTAGAGATTGTAGAATAGTTACCTTATTTAGACAGACAGACGGAGTTAAGCACACCTAAACTCTGTAATCCTATATCAACTTAAAGAAACTTTAATATAATTAAAGGGACACTGCCAAGCAAAAAATCTCACTGGAAAGTGAGACCAAACATTTTTATGATAGCCAACAACCACATTTTTAATATGGTTGTATCTGCTTTCCCCCCCTAATGTATAGGCTAGCTTTCCACACCAAAACAGATCACTGTGTGAAACTACCACACTTCACTTTAAAAAGAAAAAAAAAATTCTTAAAAAAAAATCTTTTTTTTTGAGATATTTTGAGAGAAAAGAGATAAATGTGTCTCTTTGATACACAAAATCCACACAATTAGGTTGACAGTGTCTCTTTGGAAGTGTGATTTCTCTAAGCCATGCACAACCGAGCCAGCGTCTCTACGCAGATTTACTAAGTATAAGAAACCACAACAAATATTCAAATTAATCATAAAAACTACAACATTTAAACATAGTTCAAAAGCAACCTTTTCTTTTTGCATTAAGGAAAAAAAATCATGTTATAACCACCAAGTCATTGAACAAATAACATCTCAAGATTCAAATACCTTAAATATAATTTCTATTTTTTTCCCTTTTGTTTTTTGGAGACAGAAGCTCACTATGTAGCCCAGACTGGCCTCCAACTTGTCATCCTCCTGCTTCACCATAGTTCTTTCAAGAATACAGAAGACTTAATTACTTCTAATATCACATGGTAAACATTGAAGATAAATTAGTAGAGAAACAATGCAGACTTACCTCACTTCTGTATGGAACTGTTGAGAATGGCTTCGACCCTGCCGAACCTGTTAGAGAAGGAGAGAACGTAGCTACTTATGCCCAACGCACAAGGAGTCACTTCTTCTCTCTCCTACTCCATAGACTGGTTTTCCTGGAACTCACGACATGGTTCCGGATGGCACCAAACTCATGGTGATCCTACTGCCTCAGCCTCTCAGTGCTAAAATTACAAGAAAGCTGCCATCTCGGGTAAAGCCTTCAGCATCAGGAAGAATGATTTCAGAATTTGAAATTCATCACTTTTTTTTTTTCCAAGGTAGGGTCTTACTCTATCTAGCCCAGGCTGACTTGGAACTCATTCTGTCTTCCAGGCTGGCCTTAAACTCAGGGTTATCCTCCTACCACAGCATCCTGAGCTCTGGGATTAAAGGTGTGTGCTACCATGCCAACTCACTGCATTTTAAAAATAAAAATTTAGAAATGCAGTTTATTCATTTACGTATTTCATTATTTAGAGAGTGTAGGTAGTCCACGCTAGCCTTCAATTTATTATTCTCCTGCCCATTCCCATGACAAGAAGGTTCAGGAAAGCACCTTTAATGGTGAGCAACCTCTCTAACCCCATTCCCCCTACAAAGGGTTCAGGAGAGAAGCACCTTTAATGGTGAGCGACCTCTCTAACCCCATTCCCCCTACAAGGGGTTCAGGAGAGAAGCACCTTTAATGGTGAGCGACCTCTCTAACCCCATTCCCCCTACAAGGGGTTCAGGAGAGAAGCACCTTTAATGGTGAGCAACCTCTCTAACCCCATTCCCCCTACAAAGGGTTCAGGAGAGAAGCACCTTTAATGGTGAGCGACCTCTCTAACCCCATTCCCCTACAAGGGGTTCAGGAGAGAAGCACCTTTAATGGTGAGCGACCTCTCTAGCCCCATTCCCCCTACAAGGGGTTCAGGAGAGAAGCACCTTTAATGGTGAGCGACCTCTCTAGCCCCATTCCCCCTACAAGGGGTTCAGGAGAGAAGCACCTTTAATGGTGAGTGACCTCTCTAGCCCCATTCCCCCTACAAGGGGTTCAGGAGAGAAGCACCTTTAATGGTGAGCGACCTCTCTAGCCCCATTCCCCCTACAAGGGGTTCAGGAGAGAAGCACCTTTAATGGTGAGCAACCTCTCTAGCCCCATTCCCCCTACAAGGGGTTCAGGAGAGAAGCACCTTAAATGGTGAGCGACCTCTAACCCTATCCCCCCTGACAAGGTCAGGACAGAAGCACCTTTAACGGCTGAGCGACCTCTGACCCCATCCCCTGACAAGAAGGTCAGGAGAGAAACAGCAGGGAACAGGTCTGACTGCTTGAGCACTGTGGCACTGGCCATTTCTGCACGAGGACACAGGCTGCTTTTGTGTGCTCATGGTAGCCAGAGTTCCTGCTGTGTGCTGGCTCAGTGCTACCAAAGGGTTGGTTTTCTCATGAAAAGCGCAATTAAGAAGCAAAGATTCTCAATCCCTTGTCTATCCATTGAGCTGTTCGGTGCCGAGTGGCTCACCTGCTTCTGAAAAGCCTCTTTGCTGTTTGTGTTTGCTCAGCCCTTCCATGACATCCTGAATTCTCCACAGTTCTTTCTGAATCTGAGCCCGTTGGATTCCTGCTGACTCCGTCTATGAGAAAAATGAAGAGAACACAGGTCTCTGATTATATACTTAAAATGAGAACTACAGAGAGTGTGTCAAGTTTTAAGCATATTCAGTATGACATATGTGACTTCTAAGTTTGTAAAGCAGGAAAAGGTATACGCCTTTAGACTCAGTATAATAATTTGTACCTTTAAAAAATATTTTTATTTATTTATCGGAGAGAGGGAAAGAGATGGGGGGAGAGAGAGAGAGAGAGAGAGGGAGGGAGGGAGAGAGAGAGAGTGAGTGAGTTAGAATAGGCATGCCAGGGCTCCCAGCCACTGCAAAGGAACTCCAGACACATGTGCCACCCTGTGCATCTGGCTTACGTGGGTCCTGGGGAATCAAACCAAGGTCCTTTGGCTTTGCAGGCAAGCTCCTTAACCGTTAAGCCATCCCTCCAGCCCAGTATTTTGTACCTTTGCAGTAAGCTTTGCCTACATTACTCATATCCCAAGAAGGCACACTGTTGGAAGGGACTATATGAGGCATATGAAGGAGGATGAAACGGAAAATCATTAAGTTAAAACAAGCTCCTGAGGGAACACAGCAAGCAAAGGAAGGGTTCATTAGCAGTCCCTCATCTGCAGGATATGGTCCATGGTGTCAGACCCACAGCTGACCAGGGTCTCAACACAGCACAGTGAATGGAAGCTGTGAGGTGCCGGGACGTGCTGCTTGAGAACATATACACGCTAGCCCAGCCTGTCCTGGAACTCACTACATACAGCACTTACTGAAAACAACTAATGCTGTCTTTAGGATTTTTTTTTTTTTTTTTTTTTGAGGTAGAATTTCACTGTGGCCCATGCTGATGAAAGACTCACTCTGTAGGCCAGGCTGGGCTTGAACTTATGGTGATCCTATTACCTAACCCGTTCTCCCACATCAGTGCTGGGGTTAAAGGTGGGAGACACCATGCCCAACTTAAAAGAAATAATAATAAAAAAAATTGATCTGTAACCATAGAGAGATAGAATGGGTGCATCAGGCCTCCAGCTGCTGCAAACAAACTCCAGAGGCATATGGCTTTTTGTGGGTACTGGGGGAATTGAACTTGGGTTGTTAGGGTTTGCAGGCAAGTGCCTTAACCACTAAACCATCTCTCTAGCCCTAAAAAAAATGTGTATACACACACACACACACACACACATACACATTTTTTTTGGGGGGGGGCTGGGAAGATGGCTAAGTGGTTAAAGGCACTTGTTAGCAAATCCTCTTGACCTGGATTCAATTCCCTAGTAAGCCATGTACAGCCAGATACACAAAGTTGCACATGTATCTGGAGTTCGTTTAGAGTGGCCAGAGGCCCTGACGTGCCCATTCTCTCTCTCTGCTTGCAAATAAACAAATAATAAATATACGTACATGTATATATACCTGGTTTTCTGAGTTTTTCAAGGTAGGGTCTCACTGTAGTGTAGGCTGACCTGGAATTCACTATGTAGTCTCATGGCGATCCTTCTACCTCTGCTTCCCAAGTGCTGGGATTAAAGGCATGTGCCACCAGGCCTGGCTTAAAATTTTGTTTTAATTTATTTTAATTAATTAGTTTATTTGACAGAGAAATAGGGAGGGATGAAGGGAGGGAGGGGGAGAGAGAATTGACACGCCAGGGCTGCCAGCCACTGCAAATGAACTCCAGATGCATGTGCCACCTTGTGCATTTGGCTTATTTGGGGTCCTGGGGAATTGAACCTGGGTCCTTTGACTTTGCAGGCAAACGTTGTAACTGCTAAGCTATCTCTCCAGCCCCTAAAAAAGTGTTTTTTAAAATGAAAATTACTTGAGTTGGGTAGATGACTCAGTGGGTAAAGGCACTTGCTTGCAAAGCTTGCCAATGGGTTTAACTGCCCAGTACCCATGTAAAGACAGAAGCAGAAATGGTGCATTTATCTGAGGTTTGCAATCCTGGTGTTCCCACAGTCTCTTTCTCTCAAATAAATAAATAAATAAATAAGCATTTACAAAGAACAAAAACTGCTTGATAAGTTCATGAAATTCATTGGGCCTGGTGGGGGTGTTTCAAGTTCCACCACTCAAGAGGCTGAGACAGGAAGATACAGAGTTCAAGGCCAATATGGACCATGATAGTGAGACCTTTTCTCAAAAGGAGCAAAACAACAACAAAGCTAACAGAACAATTCACAGCCAACAACTCAATACCACCTGACACAGGTAGGGTACGAATGAGTGTGAGGCGCGGGGGACCCTGAGAGCTGCGCCAGGGCACGGTGAGAGGTCCGCACACAGGAACCCGGTTTCTTAAGCAAGGGGTGCATGCTTGTTCCAGAACGTGCCGGCTGCAGCCTTTGGAGTCCAGGAGTGTAAACACGACGGGGTTCACACGTGCCTGTGCAGGGCGGGTTGCACACTACTAGCCAAGCAGTTGGCGCGACGTCCGCGCGTCATGCCTGCACACCTGCACGTCGCCGAGGCGCTCCAGCCGCTCCTGCGCCTGGCTCCTGGTGGCGGCGACGTCACACTCCAGCCGGCCGTACTCTCTCCACGCCCGCTCCAGCTCCTGAAAGCAAGCAGCGCGCGTTACTTTAGTGGGCAAGTGTGCTCTACGTTGGGTCCGCACTACACTATCACTTACTGTATTTTAGAACATTGTGTGGTTTATATTCGGCAAAAAAATCAATTCTTCTGGCAGTGCTGGGGTGTGAACTCAAGAACATGGTGCATCCTAGGCGGGCACCCTGTGGCTAATTCCTAGACCTAAATAAAAACTTCTGTAACTCACACTTCTTTACTGTTCTCTTTTTTTGCAAGGAACACTTATACTATGTTGCAGTTGCATTGAAACTTCCCGGGGCCAGCCGCCACTCTGTTCACGACAGGACAGGACAGGCGCTGCCAGGCCCCGCCCCCTCAGCAGTCGTGACAGTGAGAGGCTGTGTGTGTGTGTGTGCGCACGCGCGTGTGTGTGTGTGTGTGTGTGCACGCGCACGTGCGGGGGGGGCGGGGGGCTCTCCTCTGTGGCTGCGCCACTGGCAGTGGTGGGAGGAAGGGTCGATAAGGAAAGGTGATGTGGGGCGCATATGATCAAAATGCAATATATTTGTATGAAAACATCAAAGACAATTTTTAAAAAAACTTTATTGACAGCTTCTGATTTATTTATTTTTATTTATTTATTTTTTTGAGGTAGGGTCTCACCCTAGCTCAGGCTGAGCTGGAATTTACTATGTAGTCTCAGGATGGCCTGGAACTCCCAGCGATCCTCCTACCTCTGCCTCCAAAGTCCTGGGATTAAAGGCGTGCGCCACCATACTGGGCTCTGAATTTTTTAAAATTTTATTTATTTGAGACAGAGAGAGAGAGAGAGAGAGAGAGAGAGAGAAAGAGAGAGAGAGAGGGAGGCAGGGAGGGAGGGTGAAGGAGAGGGAGAGGCACAGATAGGGAGAATGGGCGTGTCAGGGCCTCCAGCCATTGCAAACAAACTCCAGATGCATGTGCCACCTTGTGCATGTGGCTTATGTGGGACCTGAGTAATGGAACCGAGGTCCTTAAGTTTTGCAGGCAAGTGCCTCAAACAATTAAGCTACATCTCAGTCCCCTCCTTGCTTTTTTCTCAGCAAAATTCATTGTAAAACCTGCCAAAATAAAAACTTTAAATACTTTTAAATTATTTTTTGCAATTAGAGAGAATGGTCGAACCTGGGCCATCAGCTCCTTTAATCACGGAGCCCATATCTCTAGCCCAATTTAAACAATTCTGAAAGAAATTACTATATTGCCAAGAATAAGTTAAAATGCTTCTGCACAATAATATTTATTAGGGGCTGAAGAGATGCCTTAGCCATTAAAACACTTGCCTGTGAAGTGTAAACACTCAGGTTTCATTCCCAGGACCCACATAAGCCACATGCACAAGGTGATGCGTGCATCTGGAGTTCATTTGCACTGACTACAGGCCCTGTTGCACCCATTCTCTCAGGGTGGCCTCGAACTCATGGCGATCCTCCTACCTCTGCCTCTCAAGTCCTGGGATTAAAGGTATGTGCCACCATGCCCAGCTTGTTTATTTATTTGTAAGTAAAGAGAGACAGAGAGAATGGGTATGCCAGGGCCTCTAGTCATTGTAAACAAACTCCAGATGAATGCACCACCCGATGCATCTGGCCTTACATGGGTACTGGGGAATCGAGCCAAAGTCATTAGGCTTTGCAGGCAAGATCCTTAACCACTGAGCAATTTCTCCAGACCCCTAAATCAATTTTGTAATATATATTTTATTTATTTTGTGAGAAAGAGAGAGAGAGAGAGAGAATGAATACGGGTATGCTAGAGCCTTCAGCTGCTGAAAACTGTGCGCGCCCCCTTGTGGCTCACGTGCAGCATTGAGTGCTTGCGTCACTGTGCATCTGGTCGTGTGGGACCTGGACATTTGCTTATAGTTGTTTTAAAATATATTTTATTTATTTGAGAGAGAGAGAGAGAGAGAGAGAGAGAGAGAGAGAGAGAGAGAAAATAAGTATGCTTGGGCCACTACAAACAAACTCCAGATACATGTGCCCTCTTGTGCATCTGGCTTATGTGGGTCCTGGGGATCTGAACTGGAACTGGAACTGGAATCCCTTGGCTTTATAGGCAAACGCCTTAACTGCTAAGCCATCTCTCCAGCCCTACTTTCTTAATTTGGGGGGGGGGGGCAGAAATAGACCCGGGTCTGACACTGCAAATCAACTCTAGACACGTGTCCCATGTCAGAAAACCAATTAATCAGTGACAGCTGGGGCTGGCAATGTAGCTCTGCAGTGGAGCACGTTTCTAGCAAGCGCAAGACTCTGGGTTTGATCTATAGCACCTACACACCCTCACCCCCCAAAGGTGGGAGGCCTCGGTGCTAAGATCTGTGTAAAAGAGAAGGGACAAAACACCCGAGCCACAGCTCAAGACATGAGGGTACAGGGCTGCTGAGAGAAGCCCAAGCACAGCTGACTGCTGGCTGGCACGGAAGGGTCCGTCGGGACAGTAGAGAACAAGAGCTGGCAAGATGGCTCAGTGGTTGAAGCCACTTCCCTGGAGAGTTGAAAGCAGAGAATGACATTGGAAGAGGACAAGCATTAGCTGTCAATGCCAGTTAAATGAAAAGCTCAGTGTTCCTCTGACCCCATCAGTCAAATCAAAATACTGATTTTGGGCTGGAGGGATGGCTTAGCAGTTAGGGTGTTTGCCTGCAAAGCCCAAGGACCCAGGTTTGATTCCCCAGGACCCACATTAGCCCTTTGCATGTGTCTGGAGTTTATTTGCAGTGGCTGGAGGCCCTGGCATGTCCATTCTCTCTTTCCCTCTTTCTCTGTCAAATAAATAAATAAAAATAAAATATTAAAAAAAAACACTGACTCCTACTTTATAAACAAATGATTTTGTGTCTATTCTTCTAATACCAATTTTGGAAGATTCCTTCAGCTTTAATCTCATCAGTTTTCAAGGAATTTCTCCAGCACGGATGGGAAGCTTGTTAAAACTATCTTAGCAGGGCTAGTAATGTGCTTCTGTGTTTAAAGATGTTTCACAAAGCCAGGTAAGGTGGTGAACGCCTTTAATCCTAGCACTTAGGAGGCAGAGGTGGGAGGATTGCCATGGTTTTGAGGCCAGCCTGGGACTGAATATAAGTAAGTTCCAGGTCAGCCTAGGCTAGAGTGAGACCCTATCCTCAAAACAAAACAAACAAAACCAGGCATTTTATAAAGCATGCTGACCTGGGTTAAATTTCCCAGTACCCACATAAAGCCTGTTGCACAAAGTGGTGCATGTGCCTGTAGTTTGCAGTGGCAGCCGGCCCTGACATGCCCAGACACTTTCTCTCTCTCAAATAAATAAAAATACTAAAAAAAAAAAAAAAAAAAGCTGGGCATGGTGGCTCACACCTTTAATCTCAGCACTTGGGAGGCAGAGGTAAGAGAATCACCATGAGTTTGAGGCCATCCTGAGACATGAATTTCAGGTCAGCCTGGGCTAGAATGAGACCATACTACAAAAAACAAAAACAGAAAAAAGCAAGCAAACACACAAACAAAAAAGCTGGAGAGATGGGTCAGTGGTTTGGTTAAGGAGCTTGTATGCAAAGCCTAACAACCAGGACCTACGGAAAGCCAGCTGCACATACGTCTGGAGTATGCAGTGGCGGGAGGCCCTAGCACGCCCGTGTTTGCTTACTTTCTCTTGCTCTGCTGCAAATAAACAAATAAAAATTTAAAAAATGGAACTTGTTCTATAACCCATACAGGCCTTGAATCCTTCTGCCTTGGCCTCCCAAGCATTTGGGGTTCATCATAGTAAAGTGCTAGCAGGCTTGGCTCTCGGTGACCTTGACTAGACACTTACAGCAGTGGCTCGAGAGAGCTCACGACATGTGCTTAGCAGCCCATTCTGCAAATCGTCCCTCTGCACCACCACGGTCTGAATGGCTGCCGGGTCATCCGCGTTCATTTCTATCTCCTGGCTGGCCGACAGCAAGGCCTGCTCCAGCGTGTGCTGTTAGAAGAGAAGAGACACTGGTGTTCTGCATCAGTACTCTAACTGCTTCTGCCTTACAGCGATGCCAGCAAGTCACGTCAGCCACAGACAACAGACAACGTAAATGTCCTACTTTCTCCCGGTGCAGCCGCTGCAGCTTGTCTTCCAGGGCGCGGACCACCTTATCTTGCGCACATAACCGGCTCAAGTTGGCCTACGTGGAAAAACAGCCTTTGTTAGCGCTTCAACAATCTCTCTTATAACTGGGGGTATGGAAAGAGCCAGGGAATACAAACTCAGATACATGTTGCCACTTTGTACATTTGGCTTTACCTGGGTACTGAACCCTGATTGCAAGCGAATGCCTTTAATGGCTGAGCCATCTACTCAGCCCCTAGTGAAGTCATCTTTATTTCAATCAGAAACATCACAAAGAACATGCAGCTCATGATACTTAAATCAGCATACAGAGTAAAGTGAGGGCACATCACCCACATACTATGTAATCTACGTTCCTCAAAGTACCCTTAGCAAGGAAATAGTCTAACCTTATTTTTTTTTTTTAAAGAGAGAGAGAGAGAGAATGAGAGAGAGAGAGAGAGAGAGAGAGGAAATTGGCATGCCAGGGCCTCAGCCACTGAAATCAAACTTCAGACTCTTGCACCACCTATTGGGCATGGGTGACCTTGCGCTTGCCTCACCTTTGTGTGTATGGCTTATGTGGGATCTGGAGAGTTGAACATGGGTCCTTAGGTTTCACGGGGCAAGTGCCTTAACCACTGAGCCATCTCTCCATCTCAAAACCTTAATAGGCCAGGTGACACACACTGTCAGCACTCCAGGCCCGTGTCACCACATGTCTAATGTGTGCCACATATGTATGGTATAAAGATACATCCTTGGTCCTGGTTTAAAATTTTTTGTTGTTGTTTATTCATTTTAAAAAAATATTTAAGCCAAGCTGGGCATGGTGGCACATTCCTTTAATCCCAGCACTCAAGAGGCAGAGGTAGGAGGATTGCTGACTAAAGAGTGAATTCATGGACACCATGGGCTACAGTGAGACCCTACCTCGAAAAACCAATATATATATGTATGTACATATACATACATATATTTAAGCCTGGCGTGGTGGTACATGCCTTTAATCCCAGCACTTGGGAAGCAGAGGTAGAAGGACTGCTGTGAATCTGAGGCCATTCTGAGACTACATAGTGAATTCCAGTTCAGCCTGGGCTAGATTAAGACCCTATCTTGGAAAACAAAAAACAAAACAAAACAAAAAAATCATGGAAAAAAAATCAGGGAAAGGCAGATAAGAGAGAATGGATACACCAGGGCCTCTAGCCACTGCAAACGAACTCCAGACACATGTGCCACCTTCTGCATCTGGCTTATGTGTGTGCTGGAAAATCAAACCTGGGTCTTTAGACTTTGTAGGCAAGTACCTTAACCACTAAGCCATCTTTCCAGCCCCCTCTTTATTTTTTTGGTATTTCAAGGTAGGGTCTCACTCTAGCCCAGGCTGACCCAGAATTCACTATGTAGTCTCAGGGTAGCCTTGAACTCACAGTGATCCTCCTACCTCTGCCAGGGATTAAAGTACTGGGATTAAAGACCACGCCTGGCTCTCATTTTAAAAAATTATTTATTTATTTGTGAGGAGAGAAAGAAAATAGGCACACCAGTGGCTTTTGCCACTGTAAAATAACTCCAGACACATGTGTCACTTTGTGCATCTGGCTTGATGTGGGTATTGGGGATTGAACATGGGCCAACAGACTGGCAGGCTTTGCAAGAAAGCACTTTTAACCACTGAGCCATTTCCTTGGCTCCCTCTATACTTTAAAAAAACATGGATTGGGCTAGAGAAGTGGCTCAGTGACTAAAGGCACTTGCTTACAAAGCCTGACCGCCTGTACCAAAGTCTCTTGCCACTATAAATGAATGCCCATCTAGCCTTACATGGGTACTGGAGAACTGAACCCAGGTGGGCAGGCTTTGCAAACAAGCACCTTTAACTACTGAACCATCTCCCCAGACTCCTAGACTCTATATCTTTGTTACTTTTTTTTTTTTTTTAATTTGAGAGCGACAGACACAGAGAGAAAGACAGATAGAGGGAGAGAGAGAGAATGGGCGCGCCAGGGCTTCCAGCCTCTGCAAACGAACTCCAGACGCGTGCACCCCCTTGTGCATCTGGCTAACGTGGGACCTGGGGAACCGAGCCTCGAACCGGGGTCCTTAGACTTCACAGGCAAGCGCTTAACCGCTAAGCCATCTCTCCAGCCCTGTTACTTTTTTTTTAAACTTACTTTATTTTTTTAAATTTATTTGAGAGTGACACAGACAGAAAGACCACATAGATAGAAAATGGGTGCCTCCAGCCACTGCCAGTGAACTCCAGATGCATGCACCCCCTTGTGCATTTGGCTTACGTGGGTCCTGGGCAATTAAGCCTCGAACTGGTGTCCTTAGGCTTCACAAGTGTTTAACTGCTAAGCCATCTCTCCAGTCCTATCTTTGTTTCTTTCTTTTTTTGTTTTTGTTTTTTCGAGGTAGGGTCTCACTCTAGCTCAGACTGACCTGTACATCACTTTGTAGTCTCAGGGTGGTCTCGAACTCATGGCAATCTTCCTACCTCTGCCTCCCAACTGCTGGGATTACAGGCAGGTGCCATCATGCCCAGCCTATCTTTGTTTCTTAAAAAATCAGTAACAAACCCAGGAATGGTGACTCCTGTGTATAATCCCAATATCAGGGGCTGAAGCAGGAAGAATGACAGTAGTCAATTTGAGGCCAGTCTGGGATACACAAGACCCTACCAACAACTCAACAAAACAAAAAAATCAAACAATAAACACAAACGCCACCTAGGTGATGCTGGGCATGCTGGCTTACGCTTCTAATCCCTACACTGGGGAAATTGAGGTAGAAGGACAGTTGTGAGTTTGAGGTCAGCCTCGGTTACAGAGTGCGTTCAAGTTAGACTGGTTTACAGCCTGGGTTACAGGGTGAGTTCAGGTTAGTCTAGTCTAGAGTTAGACCCTGTCTTAAAAAAAAAGGCAGTTTTAATTACTTAAGTATTTTGTGCACAACTCTCTATATGTGCACGCACACACACTCCAAGCATGTATGTAGGCCAGAGGAGAATCTCAGATGTCCCCTGTCATTACTCATCCACATGCTTCCTTGACACAGCCTCCCACAGTTGTGGAGCTGGTCTCCTGAGTCCCCGCAATCCTCTAGTATCTGTTCCCCACAGAACTTGGGCTGCAGGTGTGAGTGAGCGGCCACGCCACGCCGTTGTGCGGTGGTAGCAGCGGAGCGCCTCTGACCTCAGGGTTCCTCAGGCCTTCGTGCTCACGTGGCAAGTGCTCTTAGTTGCCAAGTCATGTCCTCAGTCACCAGATTTGTATTTTCAGTAATGCTTCATACAACCAACTGCTAACTCTGATTGCAGACAAGACACAGGGAGGAGCAGTGATGTAAGACCAAAGGGCACTTTGGGTCACAGAGTATGCCAGGACTGAAAGTGTGCACAGTACCAGTGCTGACACCCCATCTACGGCGGTGTGTACAGCACTAGTGTTCACACCCCATCTACGGCAGTGTGCACGGCACCAGTGCTGACATCACACCTACGGTGGTGTGTATGGTAGTAGTGTTCACACCAAATCTACGGCAGTGTGCATGGTACCAGTACTTACATCCACATCGACTTCTTCAGGTCTATACTTGTATAATGTGCCTCTACATTCATCTTGTGACAGCTGTAAGAAAAAAATGTCACAGAACAACTTTAAAAGTCATATTTAAGAATTGATGTTGAGTATAGTTGATACTTTAAATTTGTATCTACTATGATGATATGTCACAAGTGGAGTTTTAATGATTCTTATACTTTTAGTTTAATTCAAACACAAAGCATTATGAAAGTAGAAAACAGCAGTTAACAGTGATATGCTATGCAAGATACATAAGAATGGTAACTTAGGCTTGTCAGACTTAAATAAGCTGGTCAAACAAAATAATACAGTGCCTTACATTTTATACTTTGAAGACAAACAATATTTTAAAGAAAAATGGACAAATACAATCATAGCGACATATTGAATGAACCGTTTAAAGCAAGCACAGGTCAACAGTGCATGTCGCCCTCACAGTGCGCATGTCACACTGCTGCGTACACTCAGCTGCCACACACCTCACTACAACTTTCTGAACAAAACCTGCAACGTACTGTGTACATATATGAATATATATAAAAGATAGAAACACACATACACAATATAGACTTATCTTCTTCTTCTGTGTTAAGAACTAAAAGATAATGAGGAAAAGGGTGGGTTTAATTCAAAAGAGGAAATCATTTCAAATCTCCTAAAACTGAAGCATAGGCTACAAACTGTGGGTCATTAAATTCCATGAAAGGTTGACACGTGGTGTTTGACACCATTTGAACCATAATGTCAGTGTCAGCACCGATTATCCCCGCTGTAGCGGTTCTGGCAGTGCTGGCCTCCCGCGTGACAGGTAAGCACTCTACCACTGATGTGGTTCTGCTCTCGCCCACCCTGGGAGGAGCTGATTCTTCAGAGAACCTCAGCATTCTGCCTGTGTTCTTCTGAACATCTTTTAGTCCCACAAGTCTTCATTTCTGACTGTGTTTATGTGGGTTCAGCAGCCTCTTAACTTGACACCACAGATTGCTCCAGGACCCCAGCAGCACGACTCCCCTCTGCTTCTCCCTGATGTTGACTACTAGCGAGTGCAGGCAAATCTAACTGGCGCCTTTGGCATGCTTACTAAATGACACATTTCTCCTTGATGTGGATTTTGGGATATAGCCTAGTCTGGAAAATCAAATGTTACATGACATCACGGCTTTCAAATGAGATCTAATTAAGCAGCAGATACCTGAGTCCATCTAAAAATGTGGGGATCAGAAGGTTAAATATATAAGCATTCCAAACATACAATAAATCCTGGATTTACATATTTCATCAAGACATTTCTTCACATACCCCATGCAAATGAACCTGTGACTACTCAAGGGTTGCAGAGTGACTATTAAAGCACAACATTTCATAGAAATGAACATTACATGAAAAATGAATTTAATGGCAGAAGTCAGAATACTTGTACACTGTTGTCAATAAAGACTGCCCAGCAACATCCTGGGGTGTGCCAGTTGTTTTTCATTAAAGCTCCCAGGGCCAAGAACAGCGTGACACTCCTACCTGGAGGGAGTGATGAAGCAAGGATTTTAAAATACTTATATCCATGATAAAAATGCAAGACAACACCAAAAATTACATGTTTTTAAACTTATAAGAAATCAAAGGTGAAAGAGTTACTAAGACATACTGGTAGGCTTCTTAATATTTAAAGTTAATGCAGTACAGCTTTACTAAGCCACAGGATCTGAATCTGACTAGGTCTATCTAGGTTAGAATATGAGTTGACTCTGGTGTGGTGTGATAGGGAATTTG
This sequence comes from Jaculus jaculus, assembly GCF_020740685.1. Taxonomy (NCBI): domain Eukaryota; kingdom Metazoa; phylum Chordata; class Mammalia; order Rodentia; family Dipodidae; genus Jaculus; species Jaculus jaculus. The sequence continues at coordinate 12,939,972 of NC_059123.1, read as the reverse complement.
AGGTCAGTAGGGAGAAGTGACACACCGCCTCACTCTTTCAAGAAAGAAAGAGCAGGGCGTGGTGGCACACACCTTTAATCCCAGCACTGGGGAGGATTGCTGTGAGTTCAAGGCCACCCTTAGACAACATAGTGAATTCCAGGTTAGTCTAGCTATAGTGAGACCCTACCTCAAAAAAAAAAAAAAAAAAAAAAAAAGCTGGGTGTGGTGGTGCACACTTTTAGTCCCAGCATTTGGGAGGCAGAGGTAGGAAGATCCCTTTGAGTTCGAGGCCACCCTGAGACTATATAGTGAATTCCAGGTCAGCCTGGTCTAGAGCGAGAACCTACCTCAAAAAACAAAACAAAACAAAAAACAAACAAAAAATTGTGTCCTGTGCTTATTGTCCACAGAGGACTACATGCCCACAGAAGTAGGGCTGGAGAACTACAGCACAGTGGTAGAATACCTGTCCGTCATGCACAAGGCCCTAGGATTCAGTCTTAGTAAGAGTTTTAAAAATGAAAAAGAGGGCTGGAAAGATGGTCTAGCAATTAAGGCGCATGCCTGTAAAGCCTAATGACACAGATTTAATTCCCTAGGACCCAAGATGCACAAAGTGGCACATGCATCTAAAGTCTGTTTACAGTGACCGGAAGCCCTGGTGCACCCATTTTCTCTCTCTCCCATTCTCCTTCCCTCTGAGACACTGTCTTGATAAAATGTCTAGGTTGGCCTCAAATTCGTGATCTTTCTGCCTCAGGAAGACCCGAGTGTTGCTATTGTAAGCATGAATCACCACACCTGGCAATGAGATTATTCTTTAAAAAGCCAACTTTTCTCCTGTGAGTGCAGTGTTCAGGCAGGAGGCTGGGGCAGGAGAAGGCTGGACTCATAGGTATGAGCCACTACACGCAGCTTGTTTTTTTTTTTATCATTTAAAAAAGTTTTAACATTTATTTGCATATCTATGTATATGAGTACGCCAGGGCCTGCCTGTTGCCACTGCAAACAAATTCCAGGTGCATGCTCCACTTTTGCATTGACTTTATCTGTAATTGAACCCTTGGCTTTGCATGAGAGTGCCTTTTTTAAAAAAAGTTTTTATTTTTAATCATTTTATTCATTTATTAGATACACAGGGAGAGAGGGAAAGAGAATGGGAATGCCAGGGCCTCTAGCCACTGCAAATGAACACCAGACGCTTGTGCCACAATGTGCATCTGGCTAGTGTGGGACCTGGAGAATTGAACCTGGGTCCTTAGGCTTCACAGGCAAGTGCCTTAACTGATAAGCCATCTCTCCAGCCTGAGAATGCCTTTAACAAATGAGCCATGTCCCCAGTTTGTGTTTTTTTTTTTTTAAATAACTATTATTCATTAGGTGATTAACTTCATTAATATGGATCACTTATAGTTATGGTACTGTAACACCTGTCATTATGATGACTGAAAAAAGTAGAGAATTAAAAGAAAAAGCTTATGCTTATATATTTAATATTCAATGTTAGGATTTTTAATTTGGCCATTTTTAAGAAAACCACTGGCTTGGTAAGTTTTTAGGTACACCTAGCTGGTTTGGTGGTGCATGCTTATAATCCCAGTACTTAGGAGGCAGAGACAGGAGGATTTTAAGTTTGAGGCCAACCCTGGCTACACAGAAAGACCCTGTTTTGAGACAGAAAAAAAAATGTTCCACTTCCATTCATTTTCTTTCCAAAAGTAAAGCTGTTTAACTTTAAATATTTAGTATTTTGCTTATCTTTTAATTTTGATCATAAAGCATGTTTTAAGTATTTTGGGAGGTGGGCTCCTCTTGCCCAGCACAGCTGTCCCTGGTTATGATGAGCACTCTGGAGGCCTGCAGGCCTCTGTGAGCCCAGGGTGCTCCTACCCATCTTAAATGTGATCTCGATTCATTTTTCATGTGAGTTAGCGCTCTTCTCAATGACTTAAAACTGCCTAGCAGGCTGTGGCCCAGAGCGATCTGAGTGTTGGGAAGAGAAACCGATGCTGAGGAACATAAGGCTAGGCACACTGACACCATGAAGACAGAAAAGTCAAACAGAAAGGAAACAACCAGAGAGAAATGCAGGTGACTTCTGTTGCAGATCTGCAGACTACCAAGGTTCCTGGGGTAAAGCCAGCCAACTCCATGACACATGTCCTGAGTTGGGGAAGAGACGGGCAGGGTGGGATTGCCTGAGGAGCGCCCCTAAGACAGGGAGGCAGCCCGCCATGTCTCATGCATTGGCCGGGCTCTACCTCATGAGGACAGAAACGAGATCAAACAGCTCTCAGACTGGAGCCATCTACCCTAGGACATGGGTAGGACAGGCTTTGAGGGGCTGCACTTGAAAGGAAAACAAGTTGACAGCCTTTTCCCTAAAATTCAGTTCAATTCCTCCAGTTATTGAAAACCTTTGCTGATTGTCCTGCAGACCTCCAAGTACTTGTCAATCACATAATCTACAAGGAAAATGGCACAGTTAATACTCAACAGCAGAATGTCCAGCGAAGCCATGCTAAGAGCACCACAGCACCTTGAGAAGCATGGATGGAGTGTGGTCTCCCAAACACACAAACAAACAAAAATCAGGAAACGCCAATGTCATGACTCAGTGTGGGGATTTTGCAGATGGGAAAGCGGTATCATTCATTGCCCAAGACCTTACTTGCTGGTACAGTTGTGGTCTTAGCGCCGAGTTCTCAATCATTGTGTGAACCATGGAGATAATAGGTTCATTTTCTTTCATCTATTTCAAATCAGGAGGAGCATACAGCAAACGTCAGTTTACAGCACTGCTAGATCTGAAAGACGACACTGTCAACATACCTCTACTTGAACGAGCCCACAGTGCAGCTCACACTGAGCCCCTGGTTCTACACGTCTACCTTAGAAACAATTTACATTTCCAGATTACAAGAAAGCTTTGTGCAACATTGCTGCAACAAGACTTAACTTTATAGATAATCATTATAGCCAATCAGTGGCTAGTCCTACATAGCTTTAGATGATAAAGCATTCTAATGCAAAGGAACTTTGGAAAAAAATGTACCATTAACTTTATTCAGTACAAAGCTGAGACAATATTTAGTTCCTTATAAGGTTAATTAGAAAAAATTAGTTCTCTACACATAAAAATTTTATAATATATCTTGTCACTTATATAACGTCTTGTATTAAAATGAATCCTGATATATTTATATATACTCTTAGGTTTTCTCACAGTATAATGGCATATGTAAAATTATTCAAGGACATTCACTAAAACTTATTCAGCAAAGACTCAGTAAATCTCCTCAGCTCCTCAGGTGGTGGGTTGAAAGCACGCTTCACATTTCCAGCTATGTTAGACCTAGTTACTGCCTCCAGAAAAGTGCAGATTTTACTAGCAGGCTCTGTACTTGAGGGAAAATGCTCTGAGACAATGGTCACAATACATAGAGCAGGTATTTATAATCGTACTTTGTGAGACTAGAGCAGCTGATTTTCATCTTCCAAATGCTGGTACCAGGGGTCTAACCAGGGCCTCAGCATGCTACACAAGAACTCCACCACTGAGCCACCCCACCCCCACCCCAAATAGGCTTTTAGTTTGACAGTACTTGGGATTGAACCTATAACCTTGCATATGAAAGGCAAGAACTGTACCACTGAGGTATATCCCTGCTGTTTTTTTTTTACATACATTTTTATATTTCAAGGTAAGGGTTAAAAGTAAGTTGCTTAGGCTAGCCTTGAACTTGCTCTACAGCCCAGGGAGACCTGGACCTTGTGAGTCTTCTGCTTCAGCCTGACTGGCTGGGATTGCAGGCCTGGGCCACTGGATCTGGAAGAAACAGCACTGCTGTTGTGGACAACAGACGCCACTTTACTGATGTAGCTGTTTATAACAGAAGCTCAGCAGCCCCGGGATTTAATGCTCATTAATGATATGCGTAACATACAGCTGTGAAAACCACTTCTAGTTAACTGTGTTTTTAGTTGCTACACAATGTTTCATACAATAAAATTGGTTGCCAGAGCTGGGAGTGGTGACACACGCCTTTAATCCCACCACTCAGGAGGCAGAGGCATGAGGGTTGCAGTAAACCTGAGGCCACCCTGAGACGACATAGTGAATTCCAGGTCAGTCTAAGCTGGAGTAAGACCCTACCTTGAAAAAACAAAAACAAAACAAAACAAGATTTGGTTGCTGCCTAGAAACTTCTTTGATAGGTTCAACCCTCCTAAAATACTTTTTGCATGTATGTGTGTCTTGGTCTTGCTGCTACCACTGAATCCTATCTAGCTTTCTGTGGGTCCTGGGGAGCTGAACCAGGTCTGACCGGTTTTGCAAACAAGTGCCTTTAACCTCTGAGCCATCTCACCAGCCCCTCAATCTACTTTTTAATCAGTTAACACACAATAAGATGCATATCTTTTATAATATTCCAATTATGTGTTTCATTCAGATTAAATCTCATTGTTAAATCTATGTATGCACATCTCCTCTTTGAGAGTATTCACTTTTGTGAGACGGGGGCAGGGAGAATGTGTGTGGTGTATGTGTGTGTGTGTGTTGCGGGGGGAGGGGATACCAGGGCCTCTTACTACTGTAAATAAATGCCAGCTGTTTACACCACTTTTTACATCTGGCTTATGTGGGTGGCTTGGCAATTGAACCCAAACCAGCAGGCTTTGTAAGTGCCTTCAGACACTGAATCATCTCCCAGCCCTTAGAGTGTTTACTTTTTTTAAAAAAATTATTCATTTATATATATATACACACACACACACACATATATATACACATACACATACATATGCATACATACATAGAGAGAGAGAGAGAGAGAGAGGGAGAAGGGGAGGGAGAGGGAGAGGGAGAGAGAGAGAGAGGGAGGGAGCGAGTTAGCGCAAAAGAGAATGGGCGCATTAGGGCCTCAAGCCACTGCAAACAAATTCCAGATGCATGTGCTACTTTGTGCATTGGGCTTACATGGGAACTAGGGAATCAAACCTGGGTCCTTAGGCATCTCAGGCAAACACCTTAACTTCTAAGCCATCTCTCCAGCCCTAGAATATTTACTTTACCACTGCAAACAAACTCCAGATGCATGTGCCGCCTTGTGCATCTGGCTTACCTAGGTCCTAGGGAATCAAACTGAGGTTCTTTGGCTTTGTAGGTAAGTGCCTTAACCACAAGCCATTTCTCCAGCCCGAGTATTTAATTATTTTTGTTTTTTCGAGGTAGGGTTTCATTCTAGTCCAGGCTGACCTGGATTCACTATGGAGTTTCAGGGTGGCCTCGAACTTGTGGCGATCCTCCTACCTCTGCCTTCCAAGTACTGAGATGAAAGGTGCACACCACCATGCCCGGCTTCCAAGTATTTACTTTTAAGTCAACTTCACTGAAAAATAAATTGAAATTTTTGGAGTATATTCCACTGATGACCATAATACCTGGAATATACAATATTCTGCTGGGTGTAGGGACACATGCCTTTAATCCCAGCACTCGGGGAGGCAAAGTAGGAGGATGGCCATGAGTTTGAGGGCAGCCTGAGACAACATAGCAAATTCCAAGTCAGCCTGGGCTAGAGTGAGATCCTGCCTCAAAGAAACTACCCCCCCCAAAGAAAAACAATATCCCACCTCTCCAATAAGTTCCCTCATTCATATTACAATTCTGCTCTGCTACATAAATACCAATTTTACTTCTGTAGCTACATATTAATTTACCCACTTTGCTAATACAATGTTTTTATGATACAAGTTGACCTGTGTATGCCATGCAGTGGTCTATCAGCACTGAGTCACACTTGCAGCCTCCCTCCCTCACTGTGGTTTCACTTTTTTTTTTTTGAGGTGGAGTCTCACTCTAGCTCAGGCTGACCTGGAACTCTCGGCGGTCCTCCCACCCCTGCCTCCCGAGCGCTGGGGTTGGGGCATGCGCCCCCACGCCCCGCATGTTGTTTCATTTTTGTTTAATATTTCGTTTCTGTATTAGATCCAGGTCGGGTCTCACTCTAGTCCAGGCTGACGTGGAATCACTCTGTAGCTCTGGACTGGCCTCAAAATCAAAGCGTCCTTCTGCCTCAACCACCCAAGTGCTGGGAGTATCGGCTTGAATCCCAAGACTGCACATGTTCACGCTAAAGAAGCCGTTCGGTGTTCGTGGCCATTCTGTGGCCTTATTTCTCTTGAGACAGGGATTTTCATTGATTCTAAAAGTCACCATTTAAAACTAGAAGTCACCATTTAAAAGCAATATTTTCTTTTGGGGCAGGTCCAACAGACTGGCCTTTCTTCTTTTTTTGTGATAGAGAACAAGTGAGAGAGAGGAGGAGAGAGAACTGGCGCACTTCAGCCACTGCAAGTGAGCTCCGGATGCGTGCGCCATCTTGTGCATGTGCGACCTCGCATGCTTACGTCGCCTTGTGTGTCTGGCTTATGTGGGATCTGGAGAGTCAAACATGGGTCCTCAGGCTTCACAGCAAGTGGCTTGACTGTTACGCCGTCTCTCCGCCCTAAACACATTGTTTTTATTCTTTACTTGCAAGTGGGGGGAGAGAGAGAGAGAGAGAGAGAAAGGGCATGCCAGGGCCTCCTGCCCCTGCAAACTCCAGACCCACATGTCACCTTGTGCATCTAGGTATTGGGGAAGCGTCAGGGTTGGCATGCAGGCAGCTTTGACCTCTGAGCGCTCTCTCCAGCTCGAGAGCTCGCCACTCTTCAGCTAGGCTGGCTGACCAGCGACCACCAGAAACCCTCTGCCGTGCCTGCTGCTCTCAGGACTGGCTCCCAGGCATGTGCTGCCATGGCTGGCTGTCTATGCGGGTGCTGGGGATGGATGTCAGGTCCTCACACCTATGAAGCAAGCGCTCTACCTGTTATGCCATCTCCCCAGTCCACCTCCTGACTTCTGAATCCCTCCAGGAGACAAAGAGCACAGGGGTGCGCTTTGGCTGGTTTACTCCCTGAGGAAAAGGTTCTCCTGTTCCAGGCAGTGTGACATCTGGTGGCAGTGTTGCTGAACTGGTGTAAGTTTGGTTTACCCACCAGGGGGCAGCACTCTACCAAACACTTGTCAAAGGAGCACTGCTCCTGTTCTCTGCCCGCTGTAGTCAGAGTTCTGCCATTGCACGTGTTATCTCAAGAGTTCAGGGAAAGGAAAAATCTAGATCCCTCTGAATCTGCTAAACTGCTTTTCAGTCACCAACAGGGAAGCTGAAAGACTCCGTGGATGGGCTGGGACAGTGGAGGGAGGAGAATCGGGAAGGTTCTACCTTCCAGGCTGCAATGAGTGCTCCCTGAATGAGGGGCCAGAACGGTTCCAGGTGTTCATGTAAGGCCTCTCCAGACTGTCCATGCTTGGGCTAGTATCTAAAAACCTGGGTTCACTCCTTTGCTCAACCTAACAACCTGGCCAAGGCTGCCAAGGGCCAAGGAACACCAAGAATGAGAAACCAGGGAACCTTGAAGGCCCTATCCCCAATGTTAGAGCTGCCCAAGAAGATAGGCGTAGGGCTGCCCATCACAGTGTGGCTCAGCTGTATTGGCTAGTCTGAAATGCAGGCATTAGTAGCTATTAATGCACTTCAAGCGAAGCAGACAGCAGAAGCCCTACCAGATCACTGATATAAATTCTACCACATAACTGTGCAGCTATTTTTTTTTCTTTTTCTTTTTTTTTTAAGGTAGGGTCTCACTCTAGCCCAGGCTGACCTGGAATTCACTATGGAGTCTCAGGGTGGCCTCGAACTCACGGCGATCCGCCTACCTCTGCCTCCCGAGTGCTGGGATTAAAGGCGTGCACCACCACGCCTGGCATGCAGCTATTTTTGTTTGTTATTTTTATTTAGGTCTTTTCAGGTAGGGTCTGGCTCGAGCCCGGGCTGACCTGGAATTCACTATGGAGTCTTAGGGTGGCCTCAAACTCAGAGATCCTCCTACGTCTGCCTCCCAAGTGCTGGGATTAAAGGCGTGTGCCACCATACCCGGCCATTTCCTTCTTTATGCTGTTGTCTGTATGCCAATTTTCCCTCTCAAACAAAATACAGATACTCTCTGGTTCCACTTTTTTTTCAAACTTTAAAAAAATTTATTAATTTATTTGAAGAGAGAAAAGGGGGGGGGGAGAGAGGGAGAGAGAGAGAGAGAACAGGTGTGCCAGGGCCTCCAGCCACTGTAAAAGAACTTCAAATACATGAACCCTCTTGCGCATCTTGGCTTGCGTGGGTCCTGGAGAATGGAACCTGGATCCTTTGGCTTTGCAGGCAAATGCCTTAACCACAAAGCCATCTTGCCAGCCCTCCATTTAAAAATATATATATATATATGTATTTTTTTTTCTGATTTTTATTTTTTTAATTTATGAGAGAGAGAGAAGGGAGGGAGAGAATGGGCATACCAGGGCCTCTAGTCACTGCAAATGAACACCAGATGCATGCGCCACCATGTGTACTCCACTTACATAGGACCTGGAGAATTGAACCTGGGTCCTTAGGCTTTGCAGGCAAGCGCCTTAACTGCTGAGCCATCTCTCCAGCCCTGGTTCCACTTTTCATAACCAATGACAGAGCCTAATGGAATTGAGCTTCTCTGGATGACTGTGGTACTGACAGTGGTGTCATTCTGACCTACTAAGGAAGTAGATGGAGTAGTAGAAATGAGAATCAACTGGGGCATTTGGTACCAAACACGGTTTTAAATATGAATAGAGCCTTTTCCTCTGACTTTTGGATTTTAGAATCCATTTTCCAATTGTGGTCCTATTAAACTGATGAATGAATTTATAAATCCAGGCCATCAATAATGCCTGTAAACAACAGACTTGGTTATTGAAAACAGGCAGTAACAAGTTTAAGAGCTGGAAATGTTTGAGTTGAAAGCAATTCCATCAAAATTACCAGAATTATATATAGAGATCTAGATATAGACAGATCACAATTCAAAAATAAATAACTTCATTTCAATGTATACTAGAAACAAATTTTAAAAATTTACTTAAGAAAGATTTTCTTTAGGTAACCTCAAAGTTATACACATTTAGACATAACTGAGTTTCTGTGTCTACCATGATTTCAAGATTTTCTTATTTTTTTTGTTTACTTTTATTTGTTTATTTGGTGAGAGCGACAGAGAGAGAAAGAGGCAGAGAGAGAGAGAATGGGCACGCCAGGGCCTCCATCCACTGCAAATGAACTCCAGACGCGTGCACCCCCTTGTGCATCTGGCTATCATGGGACCTGGGGAACTGAGCCTTGAATGGAGGTTGTTAGGCTTCACAGGCAAGCGCTTAACTGCTAAGTCATCTCTCCAGCCCTCAATTTTTTTTTTTTTGTTTTTTATTTTGGTTTTTCGAGGTAGGGTCTCACTCTGGCCCAGGCTGACCTGGAATTAACTCTGTCATCTCAGGGTGGTCTTGAACTCATGGCAATCCTCCTACCTCTGCCTCCCGAGTGCTGGGATTAAAGGCGTGCGCCACTATGCCTGGCTTCAAGTTTTTATATACTATGAAATCATGTAAAAATGGCCATATTTTTGTTACTAGCCAGTAGTCATAGTTTGATGGAAACTACCATTCAAACCATCATTTACGTATTATCATTATTATAATATTTTTTTCCTTTTTTAGAGTCAGGGTCTCACTCTAGCCCAGAATGACCTGACACTCACTCTGTAGCCCAGGCTAGCCTTGAACTCATGGTGATCCTCTTATCTCAGCTTCCCACGTGCTGGGATTATAGGTGTGAGCCAGTGCATCCAGCTTATTAAAAACTGAAATAGTGTAACCAATTCAGAATCCAGTAAAAAGGCAAATGAAGTGAAAACTCTGTTGGCATGTTCATAGCCAACCGGCAAGCTTAGGAGCCACAACAGCGTGGCTGGGCGGGCTCCGCAAGGCCGTGATGGAGGCGCGGTAGCAGGCAGACCTGGAGGCGCACTGGGCCACCTCAGTGAAGGGCATGAGCACCCCTTCCACAGCGCGCCACCCTCTCCATGTTACAAGTCCATCCTACCGCCACTGAGTTTACTCAGATCACTGAAAATGACAGCAAGCCATTAGGGCTATTTCCAGAGACACATGCTTTCGTATTGTTTTTAATTTAATTTTTGTAGTATCCCATTGTTTTCCAGAACTATCTCTAGTTTGCATGCTTGCTTATTTACTTTTTTGTATCTATCTCCTCCATTGTCTGCCACCTGTCAGCTGACCCATGTATGTATCTACGCGGGGTCCTGCGAGGCCGTCTTCAAGTGCCACTCTTCGTGCTTCCTGCCTCTGAGCGCCGGGAGCGCGCAGGCGTGCGCCACTGTGAGAGGAGCTCGAGGTGACGCGACACAGGAACTTTCACAAATGCTTGGTTGCCACGTATCAGAAAAGCTTTGTGTTTCTACTTATTAACTTATATGTGTCTATTAGAGTGCTTACAAAATACATATTGTAACTTTGACTAAATTTCAGTAGCAGCAGTCTCTGGAGTTAAGATCTGAACTTGGATATATGAGATGCTAATTGTTAAAGCATTCCCAGAGACAAAAATCAGATGAAAATATTTTGTGGAAATATGTAAATTTTATACAAAGAAACGTATATTTCTTTAAAATTCAAATGATGAGTACCTCTCAACAGGTCATTCTAACTGGGCACTGTGGCATAATCTTGTAATCCCAGCAGTTAGGATGCAAAGGCAGGAGGATAAGAAGTTTAAAGCAAGACTTAGTTACACAGTGAGTTCAAGGCCTGGGCTATATGGGAACCTGCCTCAAAACAAAACAATACAGAACAAAACACAAAATGGTTATCCTAATGTAAAAATCTCTCTTTAGATAGAAGTTTTTTTGAAGCCACATGGTTTTGTTTCACAGAAGCAAATATAAATATGTAAGCACTTGTCCTGTAACATTTCCCACAGAATCATCTTTATATTTGATAAGACATTTGAGGCTGGAAATTAAAAAAAAAAGCCAAAATAAGCTTTAGTTTGGTCTTCCTTAAAGAATGCATTTACTAAAGTAAACTACGCTCGCACCAGCATTCCCGTCAGCTAAGTTTCTGCAGAGCGTCTGAAACGTAAGAGTCGGGGCTTATTTGTGCACTTTCACTTTCCTTGTCTGAGACAAAGCTAGCCTGGAGCTCACTGTATAACCCAGACTGGCCTCTAACTAACCTGTGATAACCCTGTGCCTCACCTTCCCAACTGCCTAGCCTCTGCACATTCACCCTAGGCAGTGACAGATGCTGTCTGAGCGCGGGTCACGTGAGCACGGGCAGGCCACCATGCCGTGAAATGGGCTCTGCGTCCTTTGCAGAGCCCACCTGGGAGGAGATAACGCCGGTGAGCAGGTGGCCTCCAGCTCACCCTCCTCCCATCTTCGCACTCTCCCGTGAGCACCACAGCGCGACACCTGTCTTCTGCTCCAGCTACCAGCAAGAACATGCGCAGCTCGGCGTCCCTTCCTCAGGCCCAGATCAGCCTCAGGGAATAGGAGAGTGGAGGCCACAGCCCTAAGTGACTCAGCGTTTGTCCTCCTACTCAGCACCATGACCACCCCTTTCTCTCTGCTCACCTCATTCTGTCAGCACTTCCTTACTTGCCACTTGTAAAAGTCATACTAACTAAAGTGACTAGAATGGTTAAGCAGCTGGAAAAAACTGTAATTAAGAAGTTCTAATTGGCAATATAGTAAGAAAATTCTATAAATCCCACCTGATGGTCCAAATATATGGTGTTCCTTTGAAGATGCTGTGAGAGAATTTCATTCTAGTGGTCACCAACCAGGAGGGGGACAGAGAAAGAGGGTGCACAGTTCATGAAAGGGCTCTTTGAAGTAAGGAAACCAGGTAGTTTACTACAATCTAGCATCAGAGCACACAACTTTCACACACATGCTCCCCTGTAAATGGCACATTAAAGTATTATAAAATTATTACTCAGTTTCGTAAGAAATTAAGTAGACAGACATATGAACATTGAGCAGAAAAATGCTTTAAGTCTCTGTAGCAGACTGAATGTTAGAAGCTTTGCATGCTAATTTTCCCCTGCAACACAGTATTCCCTTCAGTAAGATGCTTCTCACATAACCAAAGGATATTAAATATAAAACCCTTTGAGAATTTTTGCTTAAGCGTCTCATGCAGCTCAGGCTGGTCTCAAGCTCGCCGCACAGCCGAGCACGACCTTCAAGTCCTGGCTCTCCTGCTTCACCCACGTGCTGGGATCACCAGTGTGCGCCGCCATGCCTGGCTGAGAAATATTTTATGTATTTGTTTATTTTTCCATTGAGAACAAAAGACAATAAAAATTTTAATGACTACTTTGTTGGAAATGATAGGACTTTCTTATATCTGCTTGAGCAGATGTGGAAGTCACAGTACTTAGTGAGTAGTTAGTCCTATTTTAAATCTGGGTGCATGTCCTGACTGCCAACTGGAAGGAGGTGGGTAGAAGGCTAAGAAATGCAACCCAATAACACGTTCACTGAATTAGATGCTCGTAAGTACACCAACTTCTCAAAGGGTCTATGGGCACCAGAGGGCCACCACCAGGATGGCAGCACACAGGCTCAGGCTCAGCACCAACCACACGAGTTCACGATGAGCGGCTCTCACTGCGTCCACGACAGACCACACACGCGCGCACACGCGCACACACACGTGCACGCGCGCCTGGAGGCTGACCTTTGGGCTGTGGGCCTCGAGTTTCAGCTGCGTGAGCTGCGCTAGGGTGTGCTCCCGGACACTGCTCAGTTCAGCTTGCTGCCTTCTCAGCTTTATTAGCAGCAGCGTAAGCTCCTCTGGCTGAAGGAGTACATTTAAGAATCCAAACAGTGGAAAACAGATTAATGGTTGTCTTAAGTGACAGATATTAAACCAAGATTTCTTGGCAAGTATCCTCTTACGGCTGACATCATAGCCTAGGTACTATGATGATAGGTCCTACATAAATGCACAGATATCTAGAGAGACAGAAGGAAGAGTGTTACTTTACAGCAAAATAACAGCATCCTCAGGCATTTTCTCAGAACTCAAAAGTGTATCAAGTGTTAAAAGCACAACACCATTACCATCACAAAGCTTTGTATAAAAGAATTAAGATTATCATAAAAGGATAGTTTGTTAGGGTTTTAACAGTTCTACGAAGACTTTTCCAGCAATACAGCAGTACCTGCACATCCAACACACTATTTTAAAGAATAAAAGGCAAATATAAAGTATTAAATTTCAAGTAAAACTGGGGCATTTTTTTTCATTATGAAATTCCATACCCAAGGTCTGCTAGTCACTTCCCAGTTGTATTTTTTGTTAGTTTGTTTTTTGAGGTAGGGTCTCACTCTAGCACAGGCTGATCTGGAATTCACATTCTCAGGGTGGCCTTGAACTCATAGCGGTCCTCTTATACCCAGGCTCCAGTTGTTGTCTTTCTTTCTTTCTTTTTTTTTTTTTTTCGAGGTAGGGTTTCACTCTAGTCCAGGCTGACCTGGAATTAACCATGTAGTCTCAGGGTGACCTCGAATGTATGGTGATCCTCCTACCTCTGCCTCCCAAGTGCTGGGATTAAAGGTGTGTACCACCATACCCAGCCCAGTTGTGTTTTTTATTTTTTATTGTTTTTAGTTTTTCCGAGGTAAGGTCTCACTCTAGCCCAGGCTGACCTGGAATTCACTATGGAGTCTCAGGGTGGCCTTGAACTCATGTTGATCCTCTTACCTCTGCCTCCCAAATGCTGGGATTAAAGGCGTGCACCACCATGCCCGGCCCAATTGTATTTTTTTTGTTGTTGTTTGTTTTTCGAGGTAAGGTCTCACTCTAGCCCAGGCTGACCTGGAATTCACTATGGAGTCTCAGGGTGGCCTCGAACTCACGGCGATCCTCCTACCTCTGCCTCCCGGGTGCTGGGATTAAAGGCATGCGCCACCACGCCCGGCTCCCAGTTGTATTTTTTAATGCTATCATTACAGCTTTCACTGTAGTCTTATGACTAAAATGTAACTTTTAGGAAAAAAAACCTAAGAAAGTATCCATGGGTATATGCTCCATGCAGGGAACCCTTTGGTTTTAGACTGGCTACTGTCATCTCTATGGCAAGCACTTTCAGCAGTGGATGAAATTCCTTAGCAAACCCACGGGACGAACCTCTCTTTGTTGGAAATGCAGTGAATGGGGTACTGGTGTTACAGCCTATAAAATCACTAGGTGTTGCTGACTAGCAAGTGCAGGCAGGGCACAGGGAATCTGGCTCTCAAGTGCTAGAATGGGACGTGCAGCTCCAGGCCCCAGGGCTGTGGAAGCAGATGGCTCTGCTGGCTGCAGCAGCACGTGGGCTCCTCTGTCCACTTGCTGCTGCGCTTCCGGTCTACAGTAAGATTCTTGTTACAACAGAAACCATCCTTTTTTTTTTTAAATTTTTTATTTATTTATTTGAAAGCGACAGACATACAGAGAAAGACAGATAGACGGAGAGAGAGAATGGGCGCGCCAGGGCTTCCAGCCTCTGCAAACGAACTCCAGACACATGCGCCCCTTTGTGCATCTGGCTAACGTGGGACCTGGGGAACCGAGCCTCGAACCGGGGTCCTTAGGCTTCACAGGCAAGCGCTTAACCGCTAAGCCATCTCTCCAGCCCAGAAACCATCCTTTTATATACACACACACACTCTCTTTCCAAATTATATCTGTGTGTGAGAGAGAGAGAGAAACAGACAGAGAGGGGGGGAGGAGAGGAAGAGAGAGAAAGACTGGGCACGCCTGGGCCTCTAGCCACTGCAAACCAACCTTGTGCATGTGGCTTATGAGAATATTGAGGAATCGAACCTGAGTCCTTAGGTTTTGCAGGCAAGCATTTTAACTGCTAAGCCATCTCTCCAGCCCCAGAAACCATTCCTTTTTCTTTTTCTTGAGATAGGGTCTCACTCTAGCTCAGGCTGACCTAGAATTCACTATGTAGTCTCATGGTGGCCTCAAACTCACAATGATTCTCCTACTCAGCCTCCTGAGTGCTGGGATTAAAGGTGTGCACCACCATGCCCAGCCCAGAAACCATTCTTAATCACTACTTGAAATCACAGGAACAATTATGTCAGCAGAAGTCAACTATGGTCCTTGCTAGCGTCTTCATACACAAAAGGGCATACATAGAGGAACTCAGCAGCCTTTTATATTAGCTCAGAAATGTTCAGTGTGTGATTTGAAGTAACTATGTGTGAGAAAGAACAGCTGTTTTCCCTCTGAAGCCCATGGTGTCTTGTGGCCACATGGTTCTAGGACAGCCCCTGTCTCATGATCATGACCAGCTCTTGAGGTCTTTCCAAGCAGATGGTGGGAATAATAAGGTATTGAGATCTGACATTTGACTGAAAAACCTAAAAGAAACCTTGAAATTCTGCTTATTGCTTATGGAGCTAAAAAGATCAAAGGATTTTCAAAAGATGAAAGACCAGTAAGTTTGCTATCAATCTACGTTTAGGAGGCATGAGTGACTGCGAAAAGGAGGGATGGTGGAGAACACATTTGGTGATGAAGATCCACCAGAGGGAGCCGAGCAGACGCAGCCACCAGCTGGGCAGCCACCTGCCGCAGTAGCCGCCCAACAGTGAAAGTTCTCGATTTTAATCAAGCAATATTTATAATTTATAATAGATAAACTACAAGTTCTTTAAACCCATGAACTATTTCCTTATATCTAAACATGTAAAAGAGAAAACAGACAATGTTTATGAAAAACAGAATAAATCTGATTATAGGGTGAAAAAATTTCAGAGAGCAACAAACAACTCTAAGGTGTTAAAATCACACTTCATATAAATCACACTATCTACCATGACAAAGCCAGGTCCCCACTTAAAAGGATGCTATTAAAGTAAAGAGAAATAGGCAGGCAGTATGGGGCAGGCCTATAATCTCAGCTCAATAGAGGCCAGGGCAGGAGGACCGAGAGTTCAAGGCTAGTCAAAGCCACAGAGAACAAGGCCAGTTTGGGTCACATACTGAGAATGTGTCTGAAAAACAAAACAACCAAACCAAATAACCAAACCAAACAATGAGGTGATGAAAGTAATCTCTTCTCTTTGATTTGAAACACTGGTGTTAAAATTCCTCCTAATTTCAATGTAACAGTGAGAATGCAATGATAATGGTAAATAATTGCTATAATTTTAAAATTAATTTTGTTTTCTATGAACAGGCTCTGACCCATGTAGCCCAGGCTGTCCTTCTGCCTCAGCCTTGGCAGTGCTGAGATTACAGATGTGAGCTACCATGGGCAACACTGATTATTTCCCTAGTTTTTCTTTCCCTGTGTAGTTTCACAGGAAAGCAGGTATGGTGGTGCATATGTGTAATCCCAGTATTCAGGAGACTGAACAGGAAGACAAGATTTGCAGGGAGACCTGCTTCAGAAGAAAAAACTAACTCCTAGTGGGCAGTGGCAGTGCGTGCCTTTAATCCTAGCACTTGGGAGGCAGAGAAAGGAGGATCACCATGAATTTGAGGCCACCCTGAGACTACATAGTGAATTCCAGGTCAGCCTGAGCTACAGTGAGATCCTACCTCAAAAAAAAACAACAACACAAAAACAGCAACAACAACAAACAAACAAACAACAAGAACAACAACAACACAAAACTAGCTCAAAGCTGGGCGTGGTGGTGCATGCCATTAATCCCAACACTTGGGAGGCAAAGGTAGGAGGATTGCTGTCAATTCGAGGCCACCCTGAGATGACATAGGGAATTCCAGGTCAGCCTGGGCTAGAGTGAGATCATACCTCAAAAATCCAAAGCAAACAAACAAACAAAAACAAACTAGCTCCTGGGAGAACTCCTGAGAGGCTGGAGCCTGTAGTGACCGCGCTGGTTTTACTCATACATTACTACTCACTCCACCGTCGACGCCCTGCCGCCCCCTTGCGTGGTGCCAGCCCTGGCGTGAACTAGGGAAGTGTCTTCCACTGAGCTGCGTCACTAGTCCTCGGCCTTTTGAGACAGGGTCCTGCTATGTGGTCACAGCTGGTCTTGAACTCCGTGGTCCTGTGTGGAATTACACAGGTGTGCACTGCTGTGTCTGACTCTAGAGTTCTGCTTTGAAGATAAAGGGATTAATAAACCCAAGCCCCCTGCCTAGGTTAAACAAAAAAGTTTGAAGTAGGGTCTTTTACTTGGAATTTGAGGCAAAGGTATCCACTAACATACTGGAATGGCTGTCTGATTCCAAATCCTTTTGAAGTGTGATCTCTTCTGAAACAACAGTCATGTTTTCATTTGCAGGAAACACCTCTAAAAAGTCAGACTTAAGCCTGATAGATTCCTGCTCTCCTGACAGCACATGGATGTATCATGGTAAGTAAAGGTACCACACTCACCGTTTTACCTTGGAGACTCTGAGGACTAACAGACTGTAACGTGAGACCAGGTGGCATTGACCTTCTCTCAGGCACATAGACATGCTAGGAAAATAAAAAGGCACAATATTAATGCTGTGTTGAAGGTTTTTTTTTTTTTTTTTTAAATTGCGGAGAGCAAATTTTACTCCTGAGAAATCTTATAGTCATTATAAAATACCAGTTTAAACCACCATTACTGTTCACAAAAGATGAAAAAAATAACATTTCTTGTTAATTAATTAAAATACACATGCTGGACTGGAGGGATGGCTTAGCGCTTAAGGCATTTGCCTACAAAGTCAAAGGACCCAGGTTCAATTCCCCAGGACCCACGTTAGCCAGATGCACAAGAGGCGCATATGTCTGGAGCTCGTTTGCAGTGACTGGAGGCCCTCGTGCACACATTCTCTCTCCCTCTTTCTCTGTTAAATAAGTAAATAAATATTTAAAATACACATGCAGTATAATCAAATTAAGTCTATGATTCTCAAACCCCTTGTTCCCACATAGTCCAGACTGGTCTCGAACACCATGTGCAGCTGAGGATGGCCTTGAACTTGTGATCCTCTGGTCTTCACCTCCTAAGTGCTAGGGTTACAGATGAGCACGACTGTGCCTGGACCCTTGACTCTGTATGCTGTGTGTGTGCATGTGGAGGCAGGGGTCAAGGTTGGATGTCTGCCTCAATCACTGCACCTTAAGTTTTAGAGACAGGGTCTTTCTCTGAATCTAAAGTTCACCAACTTAGTGAGACTAGCAAGCCAGGAATCCCCCTGTCTCCACCTTCCCAGTGCAATTACAGGCATATGCTACTATGCCCAGCATTTTTATGTGGGTACTAGGGATCCAATTCAAGTCCTTATGCTTGTATAGCAAGCACGTCACAGAATAAGCCATCATCTTAGTCTCCACTTTATATTCTTATTTATTTATTTGAGAGAGAGAGAGAGAGAGAGAGAGAAGAGAGAGAGAGAGAGAGCGCGAGCGCAAGAGAGCAAGAGAGAATGGGTGCACCAAGGCCCTCAGCTGCTGCTAACGAACTCCAGACAGGCGCACCCCCCTGTGCACATGTATGACATTATGTGCTTGCGTCACTGTGCCTCTGGTTTATGTGGGGCCTGGAGATTCGAACATGAGTTCTTAGGCTTTGCAAGTGCCTTAACTGCTAAACCACTTCTCCAGCCCTATATTCTTTTTAAATATCTTATTTATTTATGAGAGAGAAAGGGCGGGGGAGAGAATATGAGTGTGCCAGGACCTCTACGCACAGCAAATTAACTCCAAATGCAAGCACCACTTTGTGCATCTGTGGGTATTGGGGAATCGAACCTGGGTCTTTAGGCTTTGCAGGCAAGTACCTTAACTGCTAAGCCATCTCTCTAGTGATTCACTTTATATTGTTAAAAAGAAAATTTAGCCCAGTGTGGTGATGCATGCCTTTAATCCCAGCACTTGGGAGGTAAAGGTAGAAAGATGGCTAAGAGTTTATGGTCAGTTTGAGACCACAGAGTGAATTCCAGGTCAGCCTGGGCAAGAGTGAGACCCTACCTCGAAAAAAGAAATCTTTTAGAATTACTGCTGCCTCCCAACTGCTGGGATTACAGGTGTGAACCACCATGCCTGTCAATGAATGATACTCTGACACATTAATATCCAGTAGTTCATTAGCACTTTAATCTTTTGCCCAGGTATGAATGATTTGATAATGAAAGTCAATGAAAAAGTAATTAGGCAATGTTTCAACGTTAACATGTTTCAGTATAAAATACCTAGAGATCACTTTTTCTATTGTCACCATCGCTCTTGAATGAAAGCTGAGGAAGCAAACTCTGACCCAGGCTGACCTGGAATTCACTATGTAGTCTCAGGCTGGCCTTGAACTCATGGTGATCCTCCTACCTTGGCCTCTTGAGTGCTGAGATTAAAGGCATGTGTCACCATGCCCAACTAAAATCCCAATTTTTTTTTTTTAATTTTATTTATTTGAGAGCGACAGACACAGAGAGAAAGACAGATAGAGGGAGAGAGAGAGAATGGGTGCGCCAGGGCTTCCAGCCTCTGCAAACGAACTCCAGACGCGTGCGCCCCCTTGTGCATCTGGCTAACGTGGGACCTGGGGAACCGAGCCTCGAACCGGGGTCCTTAGGCTTCACAGGCAAGCGCTTAACCGCTAAGCCATCTCTCCAGCCCTAAAATCCCAATTTTTAAAAAGATGTTTTTATGTATTTGTGAGGAGAGAAAGAGAATATGAGTAAGAATGGACATACTAGGCCCTTTCCTTGCAAATTAACCCCAGGTGCATGCGCTACTTTGCGTACCTGGCTGCGCAAAGGCAACGGAGCTCTGTGGAATTAAATGCAGGCTGGCAGGCGTCTCCAACCAGTGAGCCATCTTCCCAGCTCTGGCCAAATTCCATTTTTTGCTTGAAAATTCAAATTTGTCATTGGTGACAAATACCTTGAGTTTTTTTTTTTTTTTTTTGAAGTGATAGGCCTCCATTTCACTTTGAGAGATTCTGTCAACTAGCAAGTCTGCATAATGATCCTTCAAGTATAAATGGTGCTCCCTGAAGGAGGAGCTCCAGCTCCAATCGTTTGCTCATGACCGATCACCAGTGATCAGAAATATGCTGATGGCCCACTGCAGCCCCCCGTGGCAGCACAGGTTTTGCCACAGTCCAGTCTGGCCTCTGCTGCAGTCTTCTGAGAACTGAGATTCCAGCGTGCGCCTGGCGCCAGTGAGACAAGTGACAGCTTCCTTTGAAGGAAACGTCCTGACTGACCCCCAGCAAGTATTCATTCACAGAAATATCAAGCCGATGTTTTGTGTGATCATACAATTGACTTAGCTTGCCCAGGATCAGAAAGTGTACCTTTTTTTTTTTTTTTTTTTTTTTTTTTGAGGTAGGGTCTCTCTCTCTAGCCCAGGCTGACCTGGATCTGACTGTGTAGTCTCAGGCCGGCCTCTACCTCTGCCTCTCAAGTGTTCAGATTAAAGGTGCACTCCACCATACCTGGCTAGAAGGTGCATCTTAAATGGTGTAAAGCAAGAACTCCTTCAGGAACTGGCCCGGCATTCATGAGACCCAGTACTGCAAGCACATGAGTGAGTGAAGAAACCACTTCTGGTCCTGGGTTGATACACTGCATGCTTAGGTTTTATACATGACATTTAAAAATAATTATTTATTTATTTGAGAGAGAGAGAGAAGGGGAGAGGGAGGGAGGGAGAGAGGGAAGGGACGGGTGCTCCAAGGCCTGTAGCCACTACAAAAGAACTCCAGATGCATTCACCACCATGTGCATATGGCTTATGTGGGTACCCGGGAATTGAACCTCGATCCTTAGGCTTCACAGGCAAGTGCCTTAACTGCTGAGCCATCTCTCTGGCCCTGTATGACATTTTGACACAGAATATTTTTCTTTAACTTTGAAACAAGAAGAGCCTGACCCTCTCCCTATTCTCTTGTCTCAAACCTAGAGTAATGTATTGGAAAGAAAAACAAAATCATGAAGACTGAGCCAGCATCTCACCTTGGGGTGGTTCGTCCTGTGCCTGCGGTCGATCGTGATATCTCCTCTCTGGATTGGCGAAGAGACCTCAGACCTGTATGTCCGCTGTGGGGAGTACCCCTGGTAAGCAGCTATGGACCCATGGGAAGGTGACGTGGGGATGGAGTGCATTGTCTGGTCAGAGATATTCACCATGGTTTTAGGACTGCTCAGGGAGCTGTGTCGGGGGAGGGTGCTCTGCTTGTTATAAAACTGACGCTGCTGCCATTCGTAGAGCTGCCACATGGTGTCATCTCTCATGGACCTCCGCTTCTCTTCTGCCGCTGGCCCTGCGCTCTTCTCGTGACTGGAAGGAGTCACACTGCAGATGCTCTCAGGCCTGGTCTTGCTGTTCCTTGGGAGTGTTCTGTAACCTTCAGGGTAGCGGGCCATAGTCTGAGCTCGGTGGCTGGGCATATTTCTTGGCAATGTTCGGTAGGAAATTATTCTAAAATAAAAAACATTAGTATGTAAAATGAAGGAGAAAGCTCCCCTGTCCCCCCCCAAACCCTGTCCACCGCCCACAAGGTGGGGACTCATTGTAGCCCAGGCCGACCTGGAACTCACTCTGTAGTCCCAGGCTGGCCTTAAACTCACAGTGATCTTCCTACCTCTGCTTTCTGAGTGTCGGGGTTAAAGGCTGGGTGAAAGTTGTTTCCTAAATTCTAAATAGTACTATATTTCTTTTGTTCTGAGTAAAATATATATTGGGACATTTTTCTTTTCTTCTTCTTCTTCTTTTATTCTCAAGGTACGGACTTGCTCTAGCTCAGGCCAACCAGGAATTCACTATGTAAGTCCCAAGCTGGCCTCAAATTTAAAGGTGTGTACCACTACACCCAGCCTTAGGACATTTATTTTATTTTATTTTTGTTTTTTGAGGTAGGGTCTTGCTCTAGCCCAGGCTGACCTGGAATTCACTATGTAGTCTCAGGATGGCCTCAAACTCATGGAGTTCCTCCTACCCTGGCCTCCTGGGTGCTGGAATTAAAGGCGTGCACCACCATGCCTGGCTAGGACTTTTTTTTTTTTTTTTAAAGGAATTGAAATACTTGGCTGAGGACATAGTTCAGAGTAGAGTGCCTACCTAACATGTGCAAGACCCTGGGTTTGATCCACAGCACATAGCATGAGAAGGAGGGAATAAAAGAATGATTAAAATGCTATATGAGGTATGAATTATTAATAGATTTCAATATTTTTATGAAATTCAATTTGGTGACTCTAATATAGCATGCAAACAGAATTTGAGACAATCATACAAGAAACTTATGAGTTCCAGAAAATTTAGTCTGGCTTAAAAAGAAAGACCCCTTGAGGACTTGGCCATTGCCCCTCTTGGTAGTGTACCATGACTTTGTTCTTTTAAAAGGGGGCACATGCATCTAGAGTTCATTTGTAGCAGCTGGAGGCCCTGGCACACCCATTCTCTCTCTCTCTTTTTCTGTCAAATAAATAAAACAAATTTTATATTTTTATTTATTTATTTGAGAGACAGAGAGTATAAGTGAGTATGGGTGCACCAAGGCTTCTTGCCACTGCAAATGAACTCCAGACACATGCACTACTTTGTGTGTCTGGCTTTATGTGGGTTCTGGGGAATCGAACCCAGACAGGAAGGCTTTGCAAGCAAGGGGCCTCCATTAGCTACTGAGACATCTCCTCAGCCTTTACTTCTGATCCTCTTGCCTCCACCTCCAGAGTGATGGGACTACAGGTGTGTGCCACCATACCTGGTTAATGTGCGACTAGGGTCAGACGGAGCCAAGAAAATCGTGCATACTACCCAAGAGCCACATTCCCACTCATCCCCATTATCTTTTTAACAGTTACAACTTAGATTCTATAAAAACCACTACAAGAGCCAAGCATGGTGGTGCACACCATTAATCCCAGTACTCAGGAGGCAGAGGTATGACGATCGCCATTAGTTTAAGGCCAGCCTGAGACTATATAGTGAGTTCCAGGTCAGCCAGAGCTAGAGTTAGACCCTACCTCAAAAAACAAAAAACCCCAAACAAACAAACACCACTAAAAGAAACATCCAAATTTAAAAAGAATACAATTGGCCAGGCATGGTAATGCATGCCTTTAATCAGCACTTACGAGGTAGGGGTAGGATGATTGCTGTGAGTTTGATGGCAGCTTAAGGCTACATAGTGAATTCCAGACCAGCTTGGGCTACAGCAAGACCCCACCTTGAAAAACAGATAACAGAGAGAGTAAGATGGCCTGGTGTGGCGCACACCTGCAAACCAGCACCAGAGGCTGAGGCAGGAGGACTTGAGAAAGGTTTGACAACAGAGCCTGAGCTACAGAATGAGACTGTCTCTGAACAGTGAGTTCCTACTGGGTGTAAAATTGTGTTGTTCCCCCTCCCCCAAAGTAGGATCTCACTGTAGCTCAGGCTGACCAACAACTTACTCTGTAGTCTCAGAGTAGCCTTAAACTCACAGTGATCTTCGTACATCTGCCTCTCAAGTGCTAAGATTAAAGGCGTATGCCACCATGGCTGGCTGTCATCTTTTAAAAATTTTTTTATATTATTTTCAAGGAGAGCCAGACAGACAGACAGACATATGCACTACCCTGTGCAACTGGCTTTCCATGGGTAGTGAGCCATTTCCAAAGGCCTGTTATCTTTATTCAGAGAAACTATCATCGAGTGAACACACCTGTCTGGGGCTCTAAGCAGCCAGAGGGAGCTGCGCTGTGATCGCAAGACAGAAGGAAGGGAGGCGGCGGCGGCAGTGCCTGGATGAGGATCAGGAGGTATTTAAGAGCTCAGCGCTGTCGGTCTCTGGGCTCTGCGGACGCCGAGGCAGTGGGGTGCCGCCACCACAGCCCTGGTCTTTTTTTTTTTTTTTTGGTTTTTGAGGTAGGGTCTCACTGTAGCCCAGGCTGACCTGGAAGTCACTATGGAGTCTCAGGGTGGCCTCAAACTCACAGCGAACCTCCTACCTCTGCTTCCTGAGTGCTGGGATTAAGGCGTGTGCCACCACGCCTGGCTTAACCCTGGTCTTTTCATGCTTGGGTGACAGAGGGCTTGGGGGCTAGCCAATCTAAAATGGAGGCCTCCTTTCCCAAAAGTAGCATGTTCTCATTATGCCAGCCATCTCTAGACTTTTATATCCAATGATTTGTATTTACTAATGTATACACATTTAAAATATTTTATTTATTTATTTGAGAGATATAGAAAAAGTCAGAAAGAGAAAGAGAAAATGGACATGTCTTATGCATGTAACACCTTATGCATCTGGTTTTAGGTGAGTGCAGGGGGACTGAACTACGATCCTTGGGCTTTGCAGACAAGTGCCTTAACCATAGAGCCATCTCTTCAGCCTAACATATCTCTTCTCCCAGAATTCATGGAATCTGGTGTCTGTACAAAGCCAAGGAAAACCTGAGCTTTCAGAGGCGGTGGGTGTGGATTCCAAAATAAAATAAATAAAGATTCCAAAATAAAATAAATAAAGAGTACAAAAAAAAAACCCTGCAAGCATCTACACTTTAGAGACAAAACCCCAAATTCTAGATACTCGCTGAATCTCTTCACACAATTTTAAACTTAAAAAAGGATCAAGAGATAACCTGATAAGAAACTTTTGGCTTGAATTTTAAGTATTTCCCTGAGAATGATTGATTACCAAGTATTTGTAAACTCCTTTCTTTTTCTTCCCCTTTCTTTTCCTCTCTCCTTTCCTTTCACTGCTTTCTACTTCTTTTCTGTCTAGCCAAATGTTACTTTATCTTTTTTTTTTTTTTTTTGCTTTTCGAGGTAGGGTCTCACCTAGCCCAGACTGAGCTGGAATTCACTATGGAGTCTCAGGGAGGCCTTGAACTCATGGCGATCCTCCTACCTCAGCCTCCCGAGTGCTGGGACTAAAGGCGTGTGTTAGCATGCCCACTCTCTCCCTGCATCTCTACATGCGTGCGCCCCTTCTGGTCCTCTACACTCGTTCCTCGGTCATTATCACAGCAGTAGTAACTAAGCCACAGTGACTTCTTTCTCTGCAGCTCTGCACATCTCCACTGCGACATGGAGGCATCCTTTACGCGGAAGCCTGCACCCTGCTTCCTCATAAAGACTTGGCTGATCGCTGAATGACCAGAGGTGGCTCCTGCGGCGCTCTGCTCTTCTAGACTCGCCTCACTGTGCAGCTCTGCTTACACAACTTTCTCCTCTACCAGGCTGCTGTCCTTCTGAGAGCCTGGGAGAAACCTCTTCATGGCACCATGCTTAGGGCACAGCAGTTACGAAACAACTTTATGAGGTTCAAGTGCATGCAGGAGCAAGGGCTTCCGTGAGTATGTCTGATATCCAGTCATGCACATTCTCATTTTAATTTTTTATTATTATTTATTTATTTATTTGAGAGCGACAGACACAGAGAGAAAGACAGATAGAGGGAGAGAGAGAGAATGGGCACGCCAGGGCTTCCAGCCTCTGCAAATGAACTCCAGACGCGTGCGCCCGCTTGTGCATCTGGCTAACGTGGGACCTGGGGAACCGAGCCTCGAACTGGGGTCCTTAGGCTTCACAGGCAAGCGCTTAACTGCTAAGCCATCTCTCCAGCCCCACATTCTCATTTTAAGAGCCAAGAAGTGAGATGAGAAGTGAGCATAGACAGTGATATCTTCATATTACTTGTCTCTTTTTCTTTTGGGGACCCAGCCTCATATAGCCCAGGCAGGTGTGGAACTCACTATGTGGCTGGGGACAATCTTGAGAATCATGACCTCCTGGTCAATTCTTGCTAAGGAGGTCCTTCCCTGCACCAGGCTACAACACTGACAGTGGAGGACAGTTAGACTAGGGCAGGGCACAGGGGACAGAGACACTGCAGGGACAGGACAGGGGTGGGGATGAGGAGAAAGACAGGGCCTGCTCTTTTGCTTAACTACAGCCCTTCCTTGTGCTGGGCTGAGAAGGAGAGTAAAAACAAGGACAGACAACACAGTGCATCACCATGAGCATGCTACGGTGACAAAACTGTTCACTGAAAGCACAATTTAAGCCAGTATTTTGACTGAAGCTAACCTCTCCCAGCACAGCATCAAAGAAACCAGGGTTCCTAATGACAAGACACTCACCCCCTGCTTTCTTCTTCATGGCTCCTCCCCTTCTGGATTTTAATCCACTGCTCCAGCTGCTGCATGGAGTCTGTTCTCTGAAGGACGCGCTCAGCCTCTGAGGGCAAGGGCCCTGTATTTGGGTGGCTTCCACCTCTGCCATCTGTCAAGCTGACACTGGTGGTTCTATTCTCTGAGCTAGTCACATTGTCGGGTCTGTAGTGTGCAGTCTGAGGTGGGCGTGCTGACCCGCTTTCATACTCAGACGGCAGAGAATTCAACTTCACACTATTAATTTTGGTTAAGGGTCTATCCTGACCATCCTTCTGAAATCCGTATTTTTCAGCTTCTAAGGCTTTTTTTCCTTCAATTTTGCTTATTTCCTTGTTTCTTTGGTTGTTTTGGACCTCTGGTTTAATTAGCACTCTGTGGTTGGGAATATTATTGGTTTCTTTAGATGGTGCGCTTTCCGCTGTAACCTTGTCCACTCTGAAATCACAGAAGAAAATCATAGTCGATTAGGTGAAACAAGTACATATTGCATTTGAGATTCAATTTAGCAAAAATTTGCACACAAACAAGTAAACAAATCAAAAAGAGAATCACAGATTATAAGCCTGCCCAAATCCTCAAAGGTATAGTATCCAAGTATAAAACCCAGAAGGTAGAGACAGAAAGAGGAAAAGAAAAGAATAGCAGGTGAAATCTACTAGAGAGTAAGAAGCAGGGGCTGTGGAGGTGGCTCTGCAGTTAAGACACTTGCTTGCAAAGCCCGCTGGCCTGGGTATGATTCTCCAGGACCCATGTAAAGCCAGATGCACAAAGTGACTTATGCATCTGGAGTTCCTCTGCAATGGCTGGAGGCCCTGGAGTACCCATTCTTTCTTTTCCCTTGCAAATAAACAAAAATATTTTTAAAAAAGCAATGTTTGTCTACACCATTACACATCTGAAGACAAAGCAAATGAGATTTTCCATTCACAGTTAATCCACACAATCCACACTTAAGAGATCACAGTAGCCAGGTGACTGACAGGAACAACGTGGCCCGAGGGTTGCTCATCCCAAGACAAAGCTGAGTCGGGCTGTGGAGAATTCTGCAACAGGAAATCACAGCTTGATGCGATCAAGGGCCTGGACCACATGACTGTGTGTGCAAGAGGACTGGTACTGGTTGGTTATTTTTTTTCTGTTTTTGGTTGTTTTGTTTTGAGACAATGTGTTCAGTCCAGGATGGTCTGAAACTTGCAGTGAAATTTAACTTTGAAATAGGTTTTCTCTGATGAGATTCCCCCCCCCCCCCCCCCCCCCCGTGGTAGGGTCTCACTCTAGCCCAGGCTGACCTGGAACTCACTCTGTAGTCTCAGGCCAGCAATCCTCTTCCCTCTGACTCCCTCCCCCACCAAGTGCTGGGATTAAAGATTTAAGGTGTGTGCCATCTTGCCTGGCCTTTTTTTTTTTTTCCTTTGGATAAAGTGTGCAATGTAGTCCAGTGAGGCTGAGACCCTCCTGACTGGCAGTGTTAGTACTGTGTGTACATGCTAGATAAATTCTTTTTCCATATAGCTGAAAAATATTAGCACAATCTGACTTGAAGCAGGGAAGATAAAATACTCTTAAATAATATTTTTAGAAAATTGATCTACTTTGAGGACACAGAGAGAAACAGAAACAAAGTATGGGTGAGCCAGGGCCCCTTGCCACTGCAAACTCCAGACACACGAGCTGTTTGTGCATGTGGCATGAGTACTGTTAATTTGAATCTGGGCCAGCCAACTCTGTAAGCAAGTACCTTAACTACTGAGTCATCTCCCCAGCTTTTAGATCAATTATTATTATTATTATTAACGTTTTTTTTTCCTAAGGTAGGGTCTCACTCTTGCCCAGGCTGACCTGGAACTCACTGTAGAGCTAGGCTGTCCTTGAACACATAGTGATCTTCCTACTGTGCCTCCAAAGTGCCAGGATTAAAGGAGTGTGCCAACATGCCTGGCCTCTTAGATCAATTATCAAAGAATCTGAGTTTGGAGTTTTAAAAGAAAGAATGTAATTTAGAAATCCTCTAAATATTTGACGAACCAGTTTCTGAAGATATTCATCACAAAACATTCAGAATTAACCAGAAAGTCTTAAAGAAATACAACTCATCAAAATATCTTATTGTAATTTGCTTCCTAAATATTTATACAATGTAAAAAATACAACTGAGTTAAATACATGAAAATAAATTTTAAGATTTAAGGCACTAAAAAACATTGTCATGGGGCTGGAAGAATGGCTTAGCCATTAAGGCATTTGCTTACAAAGCCAAAGGACCCAGGTTTGATTCCCCAGTACCCATGTTAGCCAGATGCACAAGGGGGCACATGTATCTGAAGTTTGTTTGCAGTGTCTGGAGGCCCTGACGTTCCCATTCTCTCTCTTCCTCTGTCAAATAAATAAATAAAAATAAAAAAGTATAACAAATATTGTCATGAACCAGAAAATGACCTTGATATTCATGACCTTGCAGAGCCTGGCAATACCTATACAAGACACTCATAAATAATAGGAGAAAAGATGATGACATCAAATTAACAGAGAGACTAATGGAGAGAGGGAGGGATGTGATGGAGAGCAGAGTTGTGAAGAGAAGGGAAATATCATGGATTATAGTATAGAAGCTGTCAATTAAAAAAAATATAATATTGTCATGAAGGACAAAAGCCTGTGATTTTAAGATAATAATTAAAAATGCACTTACCGGAAGTTAAAGGTAATTCTGTAAGAAGAAAGAACATTCAGTTTGAATGTAAGGATTCTAAATCCACCCCAGAATACACTTACTGATAGGTGGAAATGAATCAAGAGGAAAGGTGAAATAAAAATGCAGGTAGTATCTTAGATTAATGGGTAGCATACAATTTTAAATATGGACATGCATTAATCCTTACAGAGAAAGAAAAAGTGAGTTCACACAACGATTAAGTGGTATATACTATGACGGTGCTATCAGCAAGGCACGGAACACGTTGAGCTCACGGCGTGACTACTGAGTGACATGTTTATGATGGCCGTGCCGGTCTGCCAGGTGTGGGGTGTGATGAGGTGGACATGTGGGCTTCACTGCGCTGGTCCCGACACACTTTTACCTTCTCACAGGTTCTGTCTGTACTAGGGCAGCATCTAGCATGGCTTCCATCCACAGCTCCATCTCCTCTCCTGTGTCAGTGCAGAAATAATAGGTCCGCATGTTTGGATGGGCTGCCTGATTGAAAATGACACGAGCATTTTATCACGATAGTGTGCGATTCTGTAAAAGAAAAAGACAAAAAGTGTGTCCTTACCTACATTACTGCTTCCAAATGTCAAAGAAAGTAGACTTGTCTTTTATAGAAAATAGAGAAATGACTAAGGAAACGAATGCCCATTTGGCTATTATGTAGGTGCCGGGGAACTAAAGCCAGGTTGGCAAGCTTTGCAACCCAGTCGTGGGATTAAAGATGTGCACCATCATACCCGGCTAACAATTTCTTAAAACTGTAATTCATACTTCTTCATCCAAGAATAATGTTTGAAGTTGGGTGTTCAAACTAATCCCAAGCATGAGGTGGGCAAATGGCCATAATTTTGGAGATAGTGTGTACTATGTACTGAGACCCAGGACAGCCTGGGGTACAGAGGGAGATCCTGTCACAAGCCAAAACAATGCTTCAGAGCAAAAAGATGGAAAGGTTGATGTTATAGCAGTTCCCCAGTGTGTTCACAACTTCATTAATCTTTAAAAAGTGATACTGATTAATGATATATATATTTTAAAAATATTTTTATCACCAGGCATGGTGGCTTTAATCCCAGCACACAGTAGGCTGAGGTAGGAGGATTGCTGCGAGTTCGAGGCTACACTGAGACTACATAGTGAATTCCAGGTCAGCCTGGGCTAGAGTGAAACCCTACTTCAAAAAACAAAAACAGGGCTGGAGAGATGGCTTAGCGGTTAAGCACTTGCCTGTGAAGCCTAAGGACCCTGGTTCAAGACTCAACTCCCCAGGACCCACGTTAGCCAGATGCACAAGGGGGTGCACGCGTCTGGAGTTCGTTTGCAGTGGCTGGAAGCCCTGGTGCGCCCATTCTCTCTCTCTATCTGCCTCTTCCTCTCTCTGTCACTCTCAAATAAATAAATAAAAATAACAAAAAAATTAAAAAAAAAACAAAAACAAAAAACCCTATACACACACACAAGCGTATGTATGTATGTATGTGTGTGTGTGTGTATATATATTTAAGTGAGAGAGAGAGAGAGAGAGGGAAAGAGGAGGATAGAGAGAGAGAATGGGCATGCCAGGGCCTCTAGTCACTGCAAATACGCCAGACACATGCACCACCTTGTGCATCTGGCCTATGTGGGTAATGGGGGACCAAACCTAGGTCCACAGGCTTCACAGGCAAGTGACTTAACTGCTGAGCCATCTCTCTAGCCCAATATTTTATATATTTCTATATTTACTTATTTATTTATTGGGGGGGGGGCAGAGAACCTCAGGGCTTCCTGATGCTGCAAATTCCAAATGCGTGCACCACTTTGTCATCTGGTTTTGTGTGGGTACTGAATAATCAAATCCAGGCAGTTGGGCCTTGCAAGCAAATGCCTTTAACTGCCAAGCCATCTTTCCACCCCTCTTAAATGTTTTATAGACACAAAAGATTTACAAATGGGCTGGAGAGATGGCTTAGCGGTTAAGGCATTTGCCTGCAAATCCAAAGACTCCTGGTTCAATTCCCCAGGACACATGTAAGCCAGCTGCACAAGGGGGCGCATGCGTTTGGAGTTCGTTTGCAGTGGCTGGAGGCCCTGGTGTGCCCATTCTCTCTCTCTCTTAAATAAACACATAAATATTTACAAAAAGATTTACAAATGATTCAAAATGGTATTTCCTATGAGTTTTTCAAGTTTCAGAGTGAAATGTTATTCAAGGAGATGTCACTGATAAGTAGATGCTTCTTTGCGGGAGGCTTCTTTATCAGATAAGAAGGAGAGTGACAGTCACGGGAGGTGAACAGCGGCAGCTATGTTAGGGGAGGCGCAAAGCTGAGGGCAGCCACATGCTTCTCTCTCTCTCTCTCTCTCTTTCTTTCCTTCCTTCCTCCCTCCCTCCCTTCCCCCTTCCCTTCCTTCCTTTCTCTCCTTCTCTCTCTTTCTTCCCTTCCCTTCCTCCCCTCCCCTTCTCTCTTAATTTCCTACTCTTTCCTTCCGTCCCCCTCCTTCCTTCCCACCCTCCCTCCATTTCTTTGTGTGTGTGTAAAGGCTAGAAGTCCACCAATTAGGTTAGACTAACTCATCAGTGAGCACCAGGGATACTCTTGTTTCTATATACTCAGGCTTGGAATTACAAGAGTGCATCACTATACCCAGCATTTTTTTTTTCTTTTTTGTTTTTTTGAGGTAGGGTCTCACTCTAGCCCAGGCTGACCAGGCATTCACTATGTAGTCTCAGAGTGGCCTCCAGTTCATGGTGATCCTCCTACCTCTGCCTCCCGAGTGCTGGGATTAAAGGTGTGTGCCACCATGCCATGCCTGGATACACCCAGCATTTTATAGGGGTACCGGGGATCAAATCAAAGGCCTCACTTCTGCAAGGCAAGTGCTTTACTGACTATATTCTTGACTCCATTCCATTTTGAGATTTTCTCTCCTCCCTCCCTCCCTTCCTTTTTTTCTGATTTTTCAAGGATGGGTTTTACACTAGCTCAGGCTGACCTAGAATTCACTATGTACTCTCAGGGTGGCCTTGAACTCACAGCAATCTTCCTACCTCTGCCTCCCCAGTGCTGGGGTTAAAGGTGTGAACCACCACGGCTTCATTTTTTACTAAATATTCAAAGACAAGCAAAATAGACAAAGGCAATTTCAGTCTGAAATGAGGTAAAGACAAGAACACAACGTAGCTGGTCGGGAAATACTAAAACAATGAAGCACACACCTTTAAGTGAGACCCTACCTTGGGGTAAAGAGAGAGAGAGAGGGAAGGAGGGAGGGAGGGCACTAATCTCGGATCACATACTTTCAAGATTTATATACCAGTTTATCTACAAGGCCAAATTAGCTTCTTAAAATCATTTTGTCACTTTTTGTTCTAAGTAGCCCCAGAAGTAATTGAGGAGTTCTTCCAAGCACTTCAGTGAATGGGTGCTAAAGCTTTAAAAATCACCTACAGGAGTTCTTTCCGACAGCAAACCCCTAAGGTCTGAATTTCCCTGTGTCTACTTCTTCACCAGGAATTCCAGTTATTTTTTATAGTTTATATTTATAATAATCTATAAAGAAGCAGGTTAACATATAGCATCCTCACTAATCCTTTTAAGCATTGTTCTGAGCTGATGGAGTGAGCACCCCTAGGATTTTTCTATAAAGTGGGTGTAATTTGCCCCTAAATACAGGTACGTGACAACAATAACAACAACAAATCATTTTTAGGGTACACATATTCAATAAACAGTCACTAAAATAAAAATCTCACTTGACTAGGTATAACGTAATCATATGGAAACCACTTCACAGAAAGTTCAGGGATGGGAAGATAGATCAGTGGTTAAAGGTGCTTGCTAGCAAAGCCTGGTGTCCCAGGTTCAATTCCCCAGTACCCAGTACCCACATAAAGCCAGATACACAAGGTGGTACATGAGTCTGGAATCTGTCTAAAGCAGCACGAGGTTTTGGCATGTCATATTCATATTCTCCCTCTCTCTCAAATAAATAAGTCAATTAAGAAAAAAAGAAAGGGCTGGAGGTATGGCTTAGTGGTTAAGGCATTTGCCTGCAAAGCCAAAGGACCCAGGTTCAAGTCCCTAAGACCCACGTTAGCCAGATATACAAGGGGGTGCATGCATCTGGGGTTCATTTGCAGTGGCTGGAGGCTCTGGCATGCCCATTATCTCTCTTTCTCTCTTTCTCTCTTTCGTCACATAAATTAAATAAATAAAAATAAAAAAATATTAAAAAGGAAAAAAAAGGAAGGTCAAATATTCTACACTGTTTAAATGAAAAAAAAAAAAAATCACTAGAGTACCCTTGGACTAACCCGCCATATTCCATGGGGAGTTTTTTCTTTTTGGTTCTTGGTTTTTTGAGGATCTCACTCTAACCCATGATGACCTGGAATTCTCTATGTAGTTTCAGGGTGGCCTCGAACTCACAGTGATCTTCCTACCTCTGCCTCTCAAATGCTGGGATTAAAGGCGTGCGACACCTTGGCTGGCCCACTGGGAGTATTTTCTGATTTACTGTCCAAGCCCCATGTTTGCTGTCTGTCCATGTGGGTTTGGAGACAGACTGCCAAGTTCCTACTTACCGTGTTGATAAGCAGTAGCATCAAGGCTAAAAGACGCAGTCACAAAGCAGCTCTGACTCTCGGGAAAACACCAAAGAAGAGAAAAGTTGAAACAGCAATTACTCTTCTTGTTGCAAACAAAATAAAACTAAGTAATTACAGAGAAACTATATGTACTAAACATGTGTGGACACTCTTGCTGCTACTTGAATATTGTAGCATTTTTCTAAGTGTCTAAAAATCCAGGTAAAATGCCTTACAAACAAAACAAATTCAATAAATATTTGCTAAATTTACAAGCAGATGAAAAACTTAGAGCCAAATAAATTCTGTGTACTTTATTAAATTCTTATTTCAAGCTATCGGTATTAGACTTTATTATAACTCAAAATATCTAATTGTTTCTCTAGTTTACCCACAGCTGCAAATTCAGATAAGATATAGTTAGTCCCCCTTCATCCAAGGTCTTAGCTCTAATACCACCTCCTTAATGAGGCTATCCATTACTCTTCCCACGTAATCCTTCCCTATATCCTCCCTGCCTTATCTGCACAGCTAATAATGAAACACATTAATTAGAACAAGTTATGACGCGTTGCAGTCCTTAGTGTTCTTGCATGGGTGTGCGCATGCACAAGCGCAGGCCACAGGCTGATGCCAGGTGTCTTCCTCAATGGCTTTCTATATTATTGGGGGGGGGGGGCAGGGAGGGCTCAAGGTAGGGTCTCACTCTAGCCCAGGCTGACCTTGAACTCCCAGTGACCCTCCTACCTCTGACTCCCAAATGCAGGGATTAAAGGTGTGCCTGGACTCACTGGGATTAAAGGATGCCCCATCATGCCCTGCCTGCGTTCTCTGCTTTAGTTTTGGGTTAATTGAATTTCATAGTTCACTCACCTGGTTTTTGTTTTGTTTGATGGATTTTTGTGTCACTTTTTTGTCTTTTTTGGTTTTTGAGGTAGGCTCTCCCTGTAGCCCAGGCTCACCTGGAATTCACTGTGTAGTCTCAGGGTGGCCTCGAACTCACGACCATCCTACTGTCTCTTTTATGTCTTCTTAAATTTATATTAACTTTCTTTTTGATAACATCATACATGTGTATAATGTGTTTTGATCATCTTCCTGCAGTTAACCTCTCACTTGTCCCCTTCCCACTTCTGCTTCCTCTCAGGTAATTCCTTCTTACAATTATGTCTCATTCTTTCTTACAATTCATTGAGTTTAGTCAGGGTTGTTTGCATGAGCTTGGGTGGGGGATTATTTACTGGAGTATGGGCACTACACCACTGAAAACCACAACCATTGAGTGCCATTAGCTCCTCCAGCAGGGGTGCATCCTCATGAGCCCTTCCCTCACCCATGTGGATGTTGGCTCAATTTTGTTCAGGAAACCACAATACCATGGCTATTTAACAGTGAAAATGTTTGTACCCTTCTAAAACTTTCACTTGCAAAACACCCATTCCCCCTCCCCAACCCCCTGTTTTGATATTTTTCAAGGTAGGGTTTCACTTTAGCTTACCTGGAACTCACTCTGTAGCTCCAGGCTGATTTTAATTTCATTGAAGAATCTCCTATCTCTGCCTCCCAAGGTATGTGCCACCATGCCCAGCCACCATCCGCTTTTAAAGAATCCCCAGTGGGCTGGGGAAATGGCCCAGTGAGCCAAGTGCACACACGAGGAGCTGAGATGGGATCTTGACATGTCTGCAATCCCAGCTCTGAAGGGTAGAGACATGAAGACCCAGAGCTTGCTGGCAGCTAGTCCAGCTGAATCATACTAATTGTTTCAAAGCGCAGCATCAAGCAGCACTTTTTAGTGCATTCTGCTTATTTTGATTTATTTATTTGAGAGTGACAGATAGAGAAAAAGAGGCGGGGGGGAGGGGGAGAAGGCGGAGAGAGGGAGAATGGGTGCGCCAGGGTCTCCAGCCACTGGAAATGAACTCTAGACGCGTGCGCCCCCTTGTGCATCTGGCTTACGTGGGTCCTGGGGAACCCAGCCTCACACTGGCATCCTTAGGCTTCACGAGCAAGTGCTTAACAGCTAAGCCTTACCTCCAGCCCTCTAGTGTATTCTGAACGCATGCACCATGGTCCTGAGCTCACACTGCCTGCTTGTTTCAAAGCGCAGCATCAAGCCGCTCTATCATGAGCTTACCTTGAAGGCGAACTTGCGGTTGATGTGGTCCTCGGCGCCGAGCATGGCGATCTGGAAGCTGGGCAGCAGGATGCTCCCCAGAATGCCCTCCTCCTTCTCATCTGCAAGACACACGAGGACTGCTTACTGCTTCTTGTGGGAACTTCTCACTGCTTTCTTGCAGGCCCTTGGATATACTAGTTTTTCTTTTTTTTTGTTGTTGTTGTTACTTGTGTTTTTCAAGGTAGGGTGTCACTCTAGCCCAGGCTGACCTGGAATTCACTCTTTAGTCTCAGGGTGGCTGCAAACTCATGGTGATCCTCCTGCCTCTGCCTCCTGAGTGCTGGAATTAAAGGGGAGCGCCACCACACCTGGCTACTAGATACTTTTTGATTGGCAAACAAAGTCTTACTGATCAGAGAAAGGGAAGTAGTAACAGCTCCCTGAAAAGGGGGTTATTCAGTGTTCCTGTCCTCACTGGGCTGTGAAGCTCCATGAACCCACTCAGAATGGTGGCAGCGGATGCTCAAGAGTGTGGTGAAATAACTACACCTGGGCAAAACATATTTTATTTTTAAATTTATTTATTTATTTATTTGAGAGTGAGAAAGAGGCAGGGGGAGGGGGAGGCATAGAATGGGCACACCAGGATCTCCAGCTGCTGCAAACTCCAGATTCAAGAGCCACCTTGTGCATCTGGCTTACATGGATCCTGGGGATTGAACCTGAGTCCTTTGGCTTTGCAGGCAAGCACCTAAACCGCTAAGCCATCTCTCCAGCCCAAAACATACTTTAAACTAAGCTATCAAATGGTATGATTTTTTTTTTAATTTTTTTTAAATATTTATTTATTTATTTATTTGAGAGCGACAGACACAGAGAGAAAGACAGATAGAGGGAGAGAGAGAGAATGGACACGCCAGGGCTTCCAGCCTCTGCAAACGAACTCCAGACGCGTGCGCCCCCTTGTGCATCTGGCTAATGTGGGACCTGGGGAACCGAGCCTCGAACCGGGGTCCTTAGGCTTCACAGGCAAGCGCTTAACCGCTAAGCCACCTCTCCAGCCCTCAAATGGTATGATTTAAGAAACTTCAGGTTTACTTTTACCAGTTTTGATTCATCCAAGAGCCATAGGCATGAGTTATAGCTCCTCAAAACAAGCACATAAACTATACCTAGGGTGATGACAAAACATTAATCTGGCTACAGCAGATTCATACTGTTAACTTTTGGCTTGGGGAAAGAGATGTCTGTAAAACCTGAAATATATACAGTTCATTGTTATAGACATAAGACAAGCTAATAAAGCTGAGCATGAGGCGATGAAACGTAAGTGGGAAATAACTCTGTCATGTCTGCTGCTTATTTTAAAGCCATCACCATAAAGCGGCCGACCAAGGGGCGCACCTGGGGTAGTGGGCGGCTGAGGCAGGAGGGCCCAGGGTTTGAGCCTAGTAACTGTCATCCAACAAAATAAACAAAAATTTAAAATAAGAGAACTTACTTTCCTCCTCATTCCTAGAGTATAGGGTAATTTATTAAATGAAGTATTGCTATAGTTCTCTTCCTGAAACAATGGGATGAAAAGTTCCTTTTACTATGTTCATGCGGTGTCACTAATGCAAAGAAAAAAAAAAGATGCAGACTCATCCTAAAAGGGTGAATGAAAGCTGGAAAGCAGCCAGCACTCCCGGATAATGTGACCAGAAGGAAGAAGGACTCATGTCTTAATTTAAGACCCAAGTTTGTTTCTATAAAAGGTATGAACAGAATGAGCTCACGAAGCCATATGCCATCAGACCTTCTTCACTGTCTTGAGTAAAACTCTATCGGCAGCTGCTTCAGAAATGCAGGGGCGCCACACGACAGGGGCTGCCCTGCCCTGGTCCCTCGGGGATGCGCTCCAGCACACACTGACCAGCTGTGAGACCTCAGGTCACGTTCTGATGCTCAGGGTATCATCGTCCATACAGCCAGGGGCCATAGGACTCCACATGAACAACTTGGTGCACAAAGTGTTCAGTAAACACGGCCATGACTATGTAAAGAACATTATTAAAGCTTTTTGCATGTGGTGTATGTGTGTGTCATCTGTGTGTGCAGGTGCACATGTGTGTTTGCATGTGGTGGATGTAATCTGTGTGTGTAGGTGCGTATGCATGTTCACAAGCCAAAGGACGATGCTGGGTCTCACACCGCCCTGAAGCTCACCAACTAAGCCAGGCTGGCTGGGCGGCTCTGGGACCCTCCTGTCCCCGCCTCTCCTGCACAGGCATGTGACATTTTTATGTGTGTTCTGGGATTGAGCTCAGGTCCTCATGCTTGCGAGGCACACACAACCTCACTTTCCATGAGTACAAACAGCAAATAACTAAGTATTTAGTTTTCTTTTGGTAGTAGCATTATGAAATTTTTATGTTAGAAATACAAAAACTCAAGAATATTAAACATAGCTTATAGTTTAAAATGAGAGCAAAGACAAGTATAAAAACACTGGAAAATGAGGAAAATGCAAACAATGATCTTAGGAATGATTTTTGAGAAATACCTTCTAACTTTATCTAGGAGTGAAAAAGCCTTCAGGAAGAACTACCCAGCCAGCCTGGCACTGAGTAAAAACCCCCAGCCAGTGCCCGAGGGGTGTGCTCTCCAGACACAATGTCACGGTAGGTCTGGCAGATTCTGCTTCAGCAACAGTCTCAACTACAGTGTGCTAGGCGGTAAGCTAATGAAAAGAAGTCTAGTAATTTTAAATTTAGATGATTAATATGTATTATATTGTTTTCATAAGTGACCAAGAATTTTTCCACATAATTGTTAAATGAGAGGAGACTTCTGGGTAAGAAAGAGGAGTAGGAAGCTGGATTCACATGACCCTGTCACAGACAAAGTTACTACAGAGAAGAAACCGAGAGAGCTGGGGAGATGGCTCAGTAGTTAGAGGCGCTTGCTTACACAGTCTGTTGGCCTGGGATTGAGTCCCCAGTACCCATGCAAATAAAGCCCGATGCACAATGTGGTGCATGTGTCTGGAGTTTGTTTGCAATGGCAGGAGGCCCTGGTGTGCCCACACACCTCTATCTCCCTCCCCAGCTCTCTCAAGTAAATAAATACTTTAAAAAAGAAAGAGGAAGAGCTTCAGAAATGTGCACAGGCAGGGACAGACAGCTGGAAAGTGCTGAGAACAAGGCAGGCAAAGCACTGAAAAGAAGCCAGCCCAGCCTGACCCAGCTCTACCCGTGCGGGGCCTGGAGAGGAGGAGGAGCAGTGCTGTCCAGAAGCAGGGGTTCTCTCCAGGGAAGCTTCTCAACAGATCAGACTAATGTTTGCAAATTGTAAAATGTAATCACAAGAACCATAAAGCAAGGGAACAGGACTTCCACAAAAGATCCCAACTCTTACTGCAGCCGGGCGCGGTGGCGCACGCCTTTAATCCCAGCACTCGGGAGGCAGAGGTAGGAGGACTGCCCTGAGTTCAAGGCCACCCTGAGATGACAGAGTTAATTCCAGGTCAGCCTGGACCAGGGTGATACCCTACCTCGAAAAACCAAAAAAAAAAAAAAAAAAAAAAAAAAGATCCCAACTCTTCAACCACTTAAGTCAAAGATAATGAAATCGTAAAACGCTGTATGATTTCAAAGTTCACCAGTGGAAATGATCAATGAGCCAGGCGTGGTGGCACTCTCCTTTATTCCCAGCATTCAGGTGGCAGAGGTAGGAGGATCGCTGTGATTCAGGGCCAGCCTGGGAATAAACTGAGTTCTAGGTCAGCCTGGGCTAGAGTGAGACCCTTCCTTGAAAAAAAGTTTTAAAAAATATGATCAATGAAAGCCGGGCATGGGGGCACACGCCTTTAATCCCAGCACTCGGGAGGCAGAGGTAGGAGGATTGTCATGAGTTCGAGGCCACATCTTGCCTGGCTGGTTGGTTGTATAGCTCACAGAGGGTCGCTGGCGGAGTGTGTGCGTGTGTGCATGACACACCAGGGTCTCCTGCTGTAGCAAAGGAACAACAGATGCTTGTGCCGCTTTGCTGTGTTGGGGTGGCTTGGGAAGTGAACCTGGATTGGCAAGCTTTGAAGCAAGTGCCTGTAACTGCTGAGTCATCATCCTAGCCCCTTTTTATGTATTTTTTTTTTTAGCTAGGGTTTTACTATGTTGCCCATGCTAATCTTGAAATCAAAAATTGCTGGTTATGGTGGCGCACACCTTTAATCCCAGCATCCGGGAGGCAGAGGTACAGGATCACTGTGAGTTCAAGGCCACCCTGAGACTACATAGTGAATTCCAGGTCTATCTTGGTGTGCCCTTCTTTCATTGGCAAGTGCCAAGTGTGCTGTATCTGAGACACCCGCGTCGCACCTGAATACCGAACACCCTGCTGCTCGGTGCGCGCTGCCACAGCCCCCGTATGTGGGTGGCTGAAGTGGGAAGGCTACTTGAACCCAGGACTCTGTAGCATGGGGAAACATCATGAAAGCTTGTCTTACATTAATGTTGACTACGTGTTCCACAATCTACCCATGTTTTAGGGAAAACACAATCACTGTTTAGTTTTCAAACAGAAGGGCACCACATGAAAGGATGGCAGAAAAGAGTGATGAGTCCTCTGACCGTCACACAGAACAAATCAGATTGCGGGAGGTAACCCAAAGCTCAGATCAATCTGTATGAGGCGTTATTACTTTCCTGTCATGCCCCAGTAACTCAGACTCTCCGGGCAGAGAAGAGTTTGTTGGTGCCATTTGTTCATGTCCAGTACAAGTAGCCAGTGCTTAGAGTCAGTGTGGCTCAACTCACCTCTATAGTAAAACAGGCAGAGGTCGGAGAGCACAAACCAGCGCTTCTTCCACAGCTTCATGCCCGTGCTGTCCTGCAGGGAGGCGACAGTCTCAGTCTCGGTACGCACGCAACAGCCTAATTAAAAGACCTACTGACATGTCTGGGAACTGAGCTTCTCACAGAAGGAGGAAGCCCGGCCTGCTGTTTGCACAGTCTGCAGAGAAAGATAATGTCCTGCACTTTGCATGTTTCCAGCACAAGGGAAACGTAAGGAGTGAGAAGCTAGGCATGCTTCCTGAGTAACATCACACTAAGTTCACCTGTATGAAAGTGTCACACAGTTCTCTCTCTTTCTCCACCAACCTCTTTCTCTGTCTGCCACTCTCAAATAAATAAAAATAAACAAAATTTTTTTTTTAATTTTTTAAAATTTTTTTATTTGAGAGTGACAGACACAGAGAGAAAGACAGATAGAGGGAGAGAGAGAGAATGGGCGCGCCAGGGCTTCCAGCCTCTGCAAACGAACTCCAGACGTGTGCGCCCCCTTGTGCATCTGGCTAACGTGGGACCTAGGGAACCGAGCCTCGAACCGGGGTCCTTAGGCTTCACAGGCAAGTGCTTAACCGCTAAGCCATCTCTCCAGCCCAAACAAAAAATTTTTAAAAAGGAAAATATCACACAGCACCTCAAATATGTGCACACTGTTTGTATGCCAATTAAGAGAATTTAGAGAGAACTTTTCTTGGGACTTGCATCATGTTAAGACATTCCTAAGTAGACCAGTCTCTGGAGAGTAATGCTGTCATACGAAAGGAGCTTGCTTGATCAGTATGATTTGAAGCAAGTGAAATGAACTCTTTTGAACACAGAAGTCAGGTAGGGCAGGAATAAGGTAGCCATGCTGTAGCATGCTGACTTACTCTGGTAATCAGACTTAAAACATGTTAATTGGCAACAAGAAGCAAAATATGTGGGAGCCGGGTGTGGTGGTGCACGCCTTTAATCCCAGCACTTGGTAAACGGAGGTAGGAGGATCACCATGAGTTCAAGGCCATTCTGAGACTGCGTAGTGAATTCCAAGTCAGCCTGTACTAGAGTGAACCCCTACCTTGAAAAACAAAAACCAAAAAAAAAGTGCACTGAGATTATTCCAAGGTAAGAGGATTTAAAATGACCACAAATAAAGAAAACAATTATTTATTTATTTTTGGTTTATTTTTATTTATTTGCTAGTGACAGAGAGAGAAAGAGGCAGAGAGAGAGAAAATGGGTACACCAGGGCCTCCGGCCACTGCAAACGAACTCCAGATGCATGCACCCCCTTGTACATCTGGCTTATGTGAGTCCTGGGGAATCAAACCGGGGTCCTTAGGCTTTGCAGGCAAGCGCCTTAACTGCTAAGCCATTTCCCCAGGACCCCCCCCCAAAAAAAAACCAATTTTTTCTAGGCAGGGTCTCACTCTAGCCCAGGCTGACCTGGAGCTAACTCTGTAGTTCCAGGATGGTCTCAAACTCACAGTGATCCTCCTATCTCTCCCTTCCCCACCCCCCAGGTGCTGGGATTATAGGTGTGTGCCACCATGCCCAGCCACACATAAACAAACTTTAATTTACAAACACAGTTCAAATTTTTTTTTCTTGTGTCTGCTGTTTGGATTTTACTCATCCTGCAGAAAAAGCATTGACCTGGTAACAATTTTTTAATAACTTTTTTTTGTTGTGTTTATTTTTATTTATTTGAGAGCGACAGACAGAGAAAGAGGCAGACAGAGAGACAATGAGCGCACCAGAGCCTCCAGCCACTGCAAACGAAATCCAGATGCATGCGCCATCTTGTGCATCTGGCTTACTTGGGTCCTGGGGAATTGAGCCTTGAACCAGCGTTCTTAGGCTTCACAGGCAAGCACTTAACCGCTAAGCTACCTTTCCAGCCCCCTGGTAGCAATTTTTAAGTACTCTACTTCATTAACTACTAGGCTCAAGCAAAATGGCTACTTTAATAAAACTCACTTTCCCACATACAATAAAGCAAAAGGCCAGATAAAAATGAGGTAATTCCCAAAATGCAAACTACAGCCATGTTTGAATATGCCTCGATCAACATTTCCTTTTCTTTGCTGTCTTTTCTGAGACAAGGTCTCACTGTGCAGCACTGGCTGCCCTGTAACTTCTATGTGGACAAAGCTGACTTTGAACTCACAAAGATTCACCAAGTACTGGGGTTTTAAGTTTAAGCCACCACAGTTAGCTAGAACTAATACTTCTAAATTTATTCTAGATGATCTAATGGTTAACTTTAGAACAGTAGATATTAATATGGTAGACAAAATTCCTAAATGTAAAATATTTATCTTTGAAATTAACAGCTATTCCAAGAAATAGACCAAAGAGCAGAGGGGTGTATGTACTTAAATGATGCATATTTTAGTTCCCTTTAAAAATTTTAAAAACGGCTGGAGGGATGGCTTAGTGGTTAAGGCATGTGCCTGCAAAGACAAAGGACCCAAGTTTGATTCCCCAGGACCCACGTTTGCACTTAACCACTAAGCCATCTCTCGAGCCCCTACTTTTAGTTTCTTAATTATACCTTTCTTCAGAAAGGACAAGGGACCCTGCAAATATAGTTCACATATGCAGTAATACTTCTGCCACATCATATTAACCAATGTGGCCAGAAATAAGAACAGCAGTTATTTAAAGAAAGGATTCTCATTACCCCAGCCCCTGCCCTTTCTTTTAGGCAGTGTCTCACTATATAGCCCAGGCTGACCTGGAGCACACTCTGTAGTTCCATTTAACTCACCGTGATTCTCCTACCTCTGGCTCTGGAGTTCTGGCTCCATTATCCTCTTTTAAATTATTTATTTATGGGGGGGGGGGGGGAGAGGGAGGCTCTTTTGGTACTGCAAACAAACTCCAGACACATGCGCCATTTTGTGTATCTGGCTATCTGTTGGTACTGGGGAACTCAACCTGGCTTTGCAAACAAGCTCCTTTAACCTCTGAGCCACAACTACTTGAATATATGCAGTTATAAAAAGAATGAATAGGGAGGTTCCGTTCTTAAGAACTAAATGTGCAAATGCACTTTAGCTTGGCTAAGTTTAAACTTAAGGTGGTCAAAAGCTAACAATATGTTTTGCTCTCCAGTTCATATATCTAATCAAATCAATTCAGTGAAAAACTCGTATACACATTAGTTTACTTGAATGACTGAGATTTTCCTGGATACTAACTAGGTTGGTCTTCCTTCAGTACAATAGTTCAACTGTCACCCATTTTCAGATGAACAATCTTTAATGAATACTTCAAAGCCTGTTTCTCATGAGTTGTGATGAATAAATGCTACTAGGTCTGCAGAAAACAAAAACCATAAATTTGTACCATCACTAGACCACTGATGTAATTTAATTTGACTTTTTTCGGGCTGGAGAGATGGCTTAGTGATTAAGGGGCTTGTCTATAAGCCAAAGAACCCAGGTTTGATTCCCCAGGACCCATGTAAACCAAATGCACAAGGAGGCACGTGCACCCGGAGCAGTGGCTTTAGGTCTTGTGCACACACATTCTCTCTATCTGCCTCCTTCTCTCTCTCTCTCTCTCTCTCTCAAATAAATAAAATGAATTTGAAACAATTTGCTCTGTTCCCGTGCCATGCAATGAACCCAGGACCTCGCGTCCGCTGCGCAGCGGCTCCAGCCCTGCGCTCCACGTGTGGCTGCTGTAGCTCAGCCGGCCTCAGAGTTGTCATCCTCCTGCTTCTGTCACTTACACAAAACCTACAA
Organism: Jaculus jaculus; assembly: GCF_020740685.1. Classification (NCBI taxonomy): domain Eukaryota; kingdom Metazoa; phylum Chordata; class Mammalia; order Rodentia; family Dipodidae; genus Jaculus; species Jaculus jaculus. The sequence goes on along the minus strand of NC_059123.1, from coordinate 12,895,981 downwards.
TTTTCTTTCTAAAATTTTTTTCATTTTTTTGAGGCAAGGTCTTGCTCTAGTCCAGCCTGACCTGGAACTCATGGTGATCCTCCTACCGTTACTTCCCAGGATTAAAGGCATGTGCCACCAGGCCCAGCAAAAATCTATTGATTTTTATATGAATAGAAAAATAAACCATACTTTTTATTTTATTTTATTTTTTGAGGTAAAGGTCTCACTCTAGCCCAGGCTGAACTGGAATTCATTATGTAGTCTCAGGATGGCCTTGAACACAAAGCAATCCTCCCACTTCTATATCCAAAGTGCTGGGATTAAAGGTGTGCACTACCACACCTGGCTGTATTACTATTTATTTATTTATTTTTTGGTTTCTCGAGATAGGGTCTCACTCTAGCCCAGGCTGACCTGGAATTCACTATGGAGTCTCAGGGTGGCCTCAAACTCACAGCAATCCTCCTACCTCTGCCTCCCAAGTGCTGGGATTAAAGGCGTGCTCCACCACGCCCGGTTGTATTTCTATTTTTTTTTTTATATATTTTTTTATAATTTTTTTTAATTTATTTTATTTGAGAGCGACAGATACAGAGAGAAAAACAGATAGAGGGAGAGAGAGAGAGAGAATGGGCGCTCCAGGGCTTCCAGCCTCTGCAAACGAACTCCAGACGCGTGCACCCCCTTGTGCATCTGGCTAACGTGGGACCTGGGGAACCGAGCCTCGAACCAGGGTCCTTAGGCTTCACAGGCAAGCGCTTAACCACTAAGCCATCTCTCCAGCCCTGTATTTCTATTTTTAATGAAAAACTATTTCATATAATTAACATGACTATCTCAGTATCATCTGGTTTAAAAGCTTTCTTCTGACCATCTCCTTTGTCAACCAGAACATACCTGTTTATAAAGCCAGCCTCGTCTGACCACAGGTGCATTAGGGTTCCTTTTAATTGAATTTGACCTCTTTCCAAAATTATGAACTTTTTTTGAAGCACGTGAAGTCTAAACAGAATGCAGCGTGACAGAAAGTGGTATTAATGCCTAGAGTTGAGCTTTTTTTTTTTTCCATTTTATAATTTCCACCCAAAATTATTATAATTCTACTTTTGCTAGCTTTCTTGTTTCAAGTATAAGAATTGTACATGAAAAGGTAATTTCTAGGCTATTATATAAATTTTCCCTCTAAAAGTTCAGCTGATTCAATAGTGTCCAAACTCTCACACAAACATTCATTAGTAAAATTACTCTAAATCAGAACTCAATATTTAAAAGAAATGTAAATCATTACATTATAATCTTATTACTTTACATTTTAAGCTACTGTTCCTTATGTCAATTACTGTATGTCAATTATTATATAATTAAATCTATATAATAATAAAATGAAACTATTATGTAATTCCAGTTTTAAATCTGTTATGTGTAACAGTAATAGATATTACCACTTACAAACAATGAATAATAAGAAAATCAGCTTACTCTGCTCACAGGGCTCATGGGATGTACTGTATAGTCTGAAGCCATGCTGTAGTTAGAAGCTTCATTGATCACACTTATAGGTCGTTCCTTCTTTTCTTCAGCTGTCATGGCTGCAACAGTCCTGAATAAAACATGTCAAATGCTAGAACTTGGTTTATACGTAAACTATTGCACAGCAATGCTACCCTAGAGCTAACCACACAGGTGTCCTACTTTTCAAAAGAGTTGGCAACTAGTTACTGCAGAGTAAAATACAAGACTTATCACTACTTTAAGACTACATTTTCCCTAAGCCCAACATAAGCTAACACCACATTTGTTTTAATAAGCATTATTATAGGTATTCTACTTGGCCATCTAAAGGGAAAATTAAAAATGAATGACAAGGGGTGTTGAGTGTGTAGTATACAAGGCTCTGGGTTTAATCTCTCTCTCTTATGTATACCAAATTACAAGATCATTCTAATGTTAAAAATAACTGGGTTGGAGAGATGGCTTAGCGGTTAAGCGCTTGCCTGTGAAGCCTAAGGACCCCGGTTCGAGGCTCAATTCCCCAGGACCTACATTAGCCAGATGCACAAGGGGGTGCACGCATCTGGAGTTCATTTACAGTGGCTGGATGCCCTGGCGCGCCCATTCTCTCTCTCCCTCTCTATCTGCCTCTTTCTCTCTCTGTCACTCTCAAATAAATAAATAAAAAATTTTTAAAAATTATTTAAAAAAATAACTGACAGGGCTGGAGAGACGGCTTAGCAGTTAAGGTGCTTGCCTACAAAGCTAAAGGATCCAGGTTCGATTCCCCAGGACCAACATAAGCCAGATGCACAGGGTGGCGCATCCATCTGGAGTTCGTTTGCAGTGGCTAGAGGACCTGGCATATCCATTCTCTCTCTCTCTCTCTCTGATAAGTAAATAAATATATTAAAAAGGAAACATCTGGGACTAGTTTTATAAAATATAAAATATTTTCACACTTATTTCAGTTTACACTGATAAAAACGTGTGACGTAGCTCACTTGGTTGAGCGCTTTCCTACCACGCATGACACCTGGGGTTCAATCCCAGACAGTATGAGGTAGAAGGAATGAAGCTCAAGGTCATCTTGAGGGCATAGGAAGTTAAACGTCAACCTGTGCTACTGAAACACTGTCTCAAATGACAACCAAACAAACCAAGCAAGAACTGTGGGAAATGGTTGATTACTAACAACCTCAAAAAAAATTTTTTTGTTTTGTTTTTAGCCACCCCACAGTGAGCAGTGCTCTCCCCTCTCCGGCAGAGGGCGCCTTGCGCACAGCCCCTTCCCCAGGCTGCAGGCTGCTCCAGACAGACGCACATCCTAGTGCAGGGGCTCCCTGCCCCCACGCTGTTACCTTCACTTGCTCACAGGGCAACAGCCCCGCCTCACACCTGGGACAGACTCCCACTCACCTGCTGTCGTGGGTCTCCGACAACCTCAAATTTAAGGAGGGAAAAACTGAGCTCCTCTTAGTTTAATAGTCCAAGTTTATATAGTTTCTTTAACCTGGCATCCTGGGCTCTAGCGCTTATTGCTCAACTTTTAATGCACATGAAGTAATAGCTTCTAGAATTACATTCCTCACAAAAAGAATGCATTTAGGTCGTGTTTCTATAGCATAGCAAGAAGCTGACATTCTGTTATACTCGACTGCAAGTTTCAAGATAAGAAAATGGTTCAGTTATACTGTCTTAAACGTGGATTACAGTCATCTCCAGGCTAACCCCGCTCTGAATATAACTCTTCACTTACTGTTCATTCACTACAAAAATACAATTGTCCTGAGATGGCTGTCCTGTGACTGGATGTTTGCAGGTCACCTTCCTTTCATTGTGGCTGAAAGAATAAAAGATAAAGAGAATACATGTAGATATGCATTATTGTTTTTCTAGTATTGTGGTAGCAAAACAACTGTTTATTGTGACATTAAAGTCAGCAAACAAAGGAGATGAATTCAAGCTACCAGGCTATTAAGATTCCTAAAAACACCTTTTCTATAATCTACTGTGGGTATATATGTAATATACACATAACATACACACACTTATATCGCATATGTAATACGCTATTTAATGCTACAATACCTTTAAACCTCACCCCTCCTTTGTCACAGTCTTCAATTCTTTTTTTCTCAATATTTTACAAACAAAGGCAAGTTGAGTCTTCTACGTTTTATAGACGAAGCACAAAAACTAAGTACCAGAATCTACCTGCCTCCTCTAGTTTGTCGCCTGACTTTGACACATCTCTAAGAGCCAATGCCAAGTTCACATCTGGGAGAAACACTCTGCAATACTGGAGTATCGGTGCGTTAAAAATACAAACCAGGGCTGGAGAGATGGCTTAGCAGTTAAGCGCTTGCCTGTGAAGCCTAAGGACCCCGGTTCGAGGCTCGGTTCAACAGGTCCCATGCTAGCCAGATGCACAAGGGGGCGCATGCGTCTGGAGTTCGTTTGCAGAGGCTGGAAGCCCTGGCGCGCCCATTCTCTCTCTCTCTCCCTCTATCTGTCTTTCTGTGTCTGTTGCTCTCAAATAAATAAATTAAAAAAAAAATACAAACCGCTGGCATCAGCGGTTAGAGGCGCTTCCTTGTGAAGCCTGCTGGCCTGGTTCTGGTTCCCCAGAACCCACGAAAAGTCAAATTCACAGAGTGCAACATGCATCCAGAGTTCTCAGTACACGGAAACTTTCACCTGCTAACACTGACACCATGTAAAAGGGATACCGTATTTTCAAGATTATGTAAAGAATCATGAAACACAGTAGCATGATTAGTATTGCATATTTTTGTGACTTTTAAAAATATTTTTATTTATTTAGGAGAGAGAGAATGAATAAATGAAAATGGGCATGCCAGGGCCTCTAGCTGCTGCAAATGAACTCTAGATGCATGTACACGACTTTGTGATCTGCCTTTATGTAGGCATTGGGGATTCAAACCCATGCCATCAGGCTTTGCAAGAAAGTGCCTTTAACTGCTCAGCCATCTCTCCGACTCCACTCTGTTACATTTTAAGTAGTCTATGATGTACAACAGGACCACTAGCTTATTGTAGTGCTTTTGTCTCACAGAGATTGAATGCATGTTAAAATTGGTGAGACTGGATTATCTGTGGTGTTATTTTTATTTTTTTTGAGGTAGGGTCTCGCTCTAGCCAGGCTGATCTGGAATTCACTATGCAGTGCCGGGGTGGCCTCAAACGCATGGCTGGGATTCAAGGTGTGTGCCACCATGCCTAGCTGTGCTGCTATTATCATCATCACATACAGAGAAGCTCATGATTGTCTGACCCACTGATTTAAAAAAAGCACACCAATACCAGTAGGAACCTTAGAGATGCTATCCAGAATGAAGGATGAGGGAGGTTTTTTTTTTTTTAAACTTTTACTTTTTGGAAGCTATGGCAAAAAGAAGTCTCCAAAAGCTACAGGTAGTTTAATGGTAGACAAAATGGAGACCTAAAAATTTCTTTTGTAAACAGCAAGCGGACCAGTTCCAATTCCCTGTGTGAATTCACACTCATGTCACTTTGCTCAGGGGATGCAGGACTTTCCAACTCTAAAATTCTGGAAGTCATGACAACATAGCTCCATGATCACTACAGAGTGATGGGCTGTTCTGACTTTCCAAACAGTAGCTAGCATTGATCACTAGACTAGCTGGTAACTAGGAAAGAGTGCAGTGTGCACAGTGAATGTTAAAAATGAAGTCCAAGTATCCTTTCTTCAAAAGTAGATGCAAACTGGCATTTTCAGTGCCCAGATATTTTTACTTATTTATTTACTTATTGATTTAAGAGAGAGAGAAAGAGGCAGTATCCTCTCTCAGAAGCTCTATTCACTCCCAGTGGCGACACTCTGGGGACCGAGCCTTTACCACCACAGTGGCCAAAACAAAACTGGTTCTGCTTCTCCAATTTAGGAAATAAATTTAACATGTTGCCAATAACTTCAGGGTGATATCATGCAATCAAGCAAAGCCCATTTATTAAAGGATGTGTATGTAATTGGCAGTACTGATGAAAGTGTGCCCATAATGCAAAAGAAAAGTTGTATGTGTTTTAGAAACCTGCCTGAAGAGGAGACTTTGGCGGTCTCTTAGGAAACTCAGTCTGCTCTGGTTCAGGGACGTGGACGGCATGGTGTGGCTTGGCAACTGCAGCTTGGTGGTTCTTCTGGCAACAAACCCAGTCATGACTGGGCCTGTCACAGGGACCCAACCCACGAAAGTCACCACACAGCCACTCTGTTGTTAGCGCAGAGACAGGCAGGAGGTATGTGGGAGCTACAGCCACTACTGCAGTTCTCTCATGTAGGGAGAACACTTCAGCAAACAGCTTGGACAATGCTTACAGCTCTGTGTGCTGGGCCTTCTCAGTGTACATCTCAAGACCATGAGACAATCACTCACTGCTGCTTGCTGTAAGACTGTGGAGAGATTCTCTCATTAAATCACATGGTGAGCCCAGCATGGTGGTGCACGCCTTTAATCCCAGCACTCGGGAGGCAGAGGTAGGAGGATTGCTGTGAGTTCAAGGCCACCCTGAGACTCCATAGTGAATTCCAGGTCAGCCTGGGCTACAGTGAGACCCTACCTCAGAAATCCAAAAACAAAACAAAAATCAAATGGTAACCTTGAAAATCACTTTCAATTTTTAAGCAAATATAATTGGGTTTAAAAAAAAATGCCTGTGGCAGCCAGTTAAGTTATTAAATTGGTATAGCCTATGTTGGTCCAAAATAATTTTATATTATTATTAGATGTATAAGTTCACTAATGTTTCATATGGCAAGCTACCTTATTTTATATTTTTGGCTTTTCAAGGGAGGGTCTTGCTCTAGCCCACATTGGCCTGGAATTCACTATGTTGACTCAGGCTGGCCTCAAACACAGCAATTCTCATACCTCAGCCTCTGAGTGCTGGGATTAAAGGTGTGTGCCAATATACATGGCAGGAAGAGGGAGGAAGAGAACGACAGAGAGAGGGAGGAAGAGAAAAAGAGAGAGAGAATGAATGGGCACACCATGGCCTCTAGCAGCTGTAAATGAACTCCAAATGCACGTGCTACTTTTTGCATCTGGCTTTACCTGGGTACTGGGGAACGGCACTCGGGTCGTTAGGCTTTACAGACAAGTACCTTAACTGCTGAGCCATTTCTCCAGCCCTATCTTATCCTTGTTTTTATAAACAGAAGGGAAATATTATTTTAAAATCTGCCTGCCACAAAGATGCTTCAGCAATTTATGCACTAAATTTATGCACTGGTACAGAGAGCTATGCCCACAATTAAATATAATGTTTAAGCACAAAAGAAAAACTCTGAGAACACTCTGACTTGGGAGAAGGAGAATTCTTGGGCCTTGGTTATGTGAACAAATAACCACAGCGTTAGCAATATGAAAGATGTAATTTCTTTTCAAAACATGAGAAGTATGTATTTTCTTTAACCCCACATTTAGGTCTAAATACCATTTGCCTTTAACTCAGAACTAAATGCTTCCAGACATCCTGCTTAAACCTCAGTGATTCATTTAGCCACCATGCACAAATCCTCCCCAAGCCCTTGGCCCCTTTACCCTACCCTTGCCTTCTCAGCTTTTAGAAACAGTGATCTCTGATGTGGCCTGCAAAGCCAGCGCTTGCCACGGGAACAACAGCCGCCCTCGGGTCACAGACGGCCCTTCTCAGAGCCACTGGCGAAGGCGCACGGGCCAGGCGAGGCTGCCAGAAGCAGGGGTTCAGCTGCGCTGCCTGCTCCTGAGTCCACCTTTCCACAGCTTCCCCTTCCTGGACTTGCCCAGCCAGTGGGCGTTTCCAGGTCTCTTTCACGTCCAGGCGCTGGCACGAGAGCAGAGCAGACCGCGCTTCTGCAGAGGCCGCCAGCCCGCCCACCCTCCACAGCAGCGAGTGCGGCTCGGCCCGCTGCCGCCTGGCCTCACTGGCATCTCTGCCATCGGAGGCTTGCCTACTTCCGTTTACCTTTACAATCAACGCAGGTCCATCTTCCAGTCCTCAGAGACGATGCACTCCTTCCCCCACTCAGTATGCTGCTCAGACAAAAATGCCACGTCACCTTCCCCCACCACACGTACCAGGGAACATGAGTAAGAATGCCCCGAACTGTAAAGCAGGCACCACACCCACAAGAACTGAAAATCTGGCTTAATCTAAGCAAGGGGGGGCACCCCCGAGGGAACGTGAGTCTACTGTAATAGCGCAAACACAGGCTGGGAACGTCACTGTGGCTGCGGAATGACAGCAGTTCAAAACCCAAGAGCTAACACACCAATCTCACCTCTAGCCAGGCACAGACATCTACCACTCACCTTTTAAAATAAAGATAGCCCTGTACATTACACATACTTGTGCATCTACAAAATACAAGACTGGAACTCATCAACACCGTGGTGTTGAAAACAAAAGGTGCCATCACATTTATCCAAGTGTCGTGACAGTTACACCTCAGACCATGTGACAACGTAAAAGCAAAAACGACTAACATGAGGTAGACCATTCTCTTACTGTAGTTACCGGTATGAGCCCAAACTTAGGAAATCCTTAAATGGAAAGGCTAACTTGCACTATATGGTTAAGAAACGTGACTTTTACAATGTACCTAAAAATTCCAGGTGCATTTCTGCCAAGTGTTCAAGAATCAAGTGATACTTCTGTAGCCAGGAGAAATCGTTGTGAGACTGGATGGACGCTCCTCTATCCTTCAGACTCCTTCAGGTTTTTGCTTTTCTTTCAGGGTATGGTGGTGAGGGGATCAGCCCTGGAACTCTGCACTTCAGACAGAAGCTCTCTCGCTGATCTACATCCAAGCTCCAAAACACTTTATTGTTTTGATTTTATTTTACAAATTCCCAGGCATTTCTTTTCTTTTTTTAAATATATTTTTTATTTTTGGTTTTTCGAGGTAGGGTCTACACTTTAGCTCAGGCTGACCTGGAATTCACTCTGTAGTCTCAGGGTGGCCTCGAACTCATGGCAATCTTCCTACCTTTGCCTCTTGAGTGCTGGGATAAAAGGCATGCACCACCACACCCAGATTTTTTTATTTTTATTTATCTATTTATTTATTTGTGTGTGGGGGGGGGGAAAGAGAGGGAGGGAGAGAATGAATATGAATGTGTAAGGGTACACCAGGGCCTCCAGATGCATGTGCCACTTTGTGCACCTGGCTTCTCATGGGTTCTGGAGAATTGAACCCAGGCCATCAGACTTTGCAAGCAAGCATCTTTAACTGCCGAGGTATCATCTCTCTAGTCCCCTAAAGACACCCATATATTTCAATTATATACAGCACACTATTTTGAAATCCCAAGACTTTAAAAAACAAAAGCATTCTAATTTACCTCATTGCAGCCATCCCCTCTTCTATTTAGTATACCCTTCATGTGGAATCACAACATTTCTGTAAAATGTGCTTGAAACAAACAACAAAATCTTTACCTGTTGGAAGGATAATGTATCTGGTAGCACTAAGGTACATTACTACTTGGATGTAACATAGCCTTCATCAAATGTTAGTTGAGGAGAATGTGCTGGAAGAATTAAATTGTTAAAAACAAGTACAACCGGGGTACCTCCTAGCTTTAAAAGCCTACTTACTTTCTGTGCCACCTCTTGTGAGAAGTCCAATGACTGACTTCTCTGTAACTATGATTTGCTGAGTGAGGAACACTGACAAGGGAACACTGTGCTGCTGAGTGACCGAGAGTGAAAAGGCACATGGAAAACTGCACAACATGAGAGACGTAATTACAGGCTGCATTTTACTGGCATAAAATGGTATTATCTGAAAATCTGTAGAGCAGTAACTTGTATTAAAAATGCTGTTACAGGGCTGGAGAGATGGCTTAGTGGTTAAGCGCTTGCCTGTGAAGCCTAAGGACCCCGGTTCGAGGCTCGGTTCCCCAGGTCCCACGTTAGCCAGATGCACAAGGGGGCGCACGCGTCTGGAGTTCCTTTGCAGAGGCTGGAGGCCCTGGAGCACCCATTCTCTCTCTCTCCCTCTATCTGTCTTTCTCTCTGTGTCTGTTGCTCTCAAATAAATAAATAATTTTAAAAAAAATGCTGTTACAGGGCTGGAGAGATGGCTTAGCAGTTAAGCACTTGCCTATGAAGTCTAAGGACCCTGGTTCAAGGCTCGATTCTCCAGGACCCACGTAAGCCAGATGCACAAGGGGGTGCACACGTCTGGAGTTCATTTGCAGTGGCTGGAGGCCCTGGTGCACCCATTCTCTCCCTCCCTCCCTCCCTCCCTCCCTCTCTCTCTCTCTTTCTCTGTCACTCTCAAATAAATAAAAATAAAATTTAAAAAAATGTTGTTATATGTTGAGTGTGGGGACACATGTCTAGAAGCCCAGCATGGGGAGTTTAAAGTCATCCTCAGACACACAGCAAGTTCCAGGCCAGCCTACGCTGAAGAAACCTTGTCTCAAAAAAAAAAAAAAAAATTCATTACAAAGTCTTCAGGAAGGCAGAAACTTTTAAAGTAAATTAGAACTTCAATTAGAAACATACCAATAGTTATGAAAGTCAGAAATAGACCTCTGTCAATTAAAAGCAATAATGTGGCATTTAAAAATATGTAACCTATAATTTTATTAATTTAGACAACTCTACTACTCCCTAATGAATACTAAGTATAATTATTTTGTTGTAACATATATTAAATAAACATTTATTGTACCCACGGGAAGGGAGCAAATAGCAAAATTTTTTAAGAAGATTTTATTTTTATTTATTAGACACAGAGAGAAGGGGGGGAGGGAGGGGGAGGGAGGGAGGGAGAGAGAACGGGCGCGCCAGGCCCTCTAAAAAAGAACTCCAGATGCCTGCGCCACCATGTGCATCTGTCTTATGTGGGACCTGGAGAATCGAACCAGGGTCCTTAGGCTTCACAGGTATGCGTCTTAACTGCTCAGACATCTCTCCAGCCCCAGCAAATAGCAAATTTGAAAAAGCTAAGTTTTAGTATGAATTCTTACACACACCACTTTAGCTAAGTAGCATAATTCTAACCTACATATAAGTTAGCACACAATTTGAAGAGTATTATTTTATTGTAGTTGAAACATAAGAGTCAAACTGACAGTAAATAGCTCAAGTCAAACAAAAACAAAACCCTCATGGTTTAATTTACTTATTCGTTGTTCAATAGTATTTACTTATCTCCCCAACCTGCATGATGTTCATGCACACATGTCAAGGACACAAGCCCAAGGACACCGTAAGAAGACAAGGGGCTTTTTTTTTTTTGTTTTTTGTTTTTTGTTTTTTGAGGTAGGGTCTCACTCTGGTCTAGGCTAACCTGGAATTAACTATGTAGTCTCAGGGTGGCCTTGAACTCATGGCAATCCTCCTACCTCTGCCTCCCGAGTACTGGGATTAAAGGCGTGCGCCACCACGCCTGGCAACAAGGGTTTTTTTTTAAAAGTAGGCTTTCTTTGAAATGTCTGTGTTGTAGAAGAGCCATTACTTTTTTTTATTCATTCACTAGTTAGGCACTGGCAGCCCAGACTCCACAATGATGTTATAAATACACACAAGCAGCCATGAACGGACAGCACATGGCAGGAAGGAGGAGCAATTGGCAGCACTTAATGACAAGGGCTAACGTGGCTCGATTCAGACCGCGGACTTCGTAACTCCACTCCTCAGGCTATGGATTTGAGATCGTGCTTCTCACACACCAGAAAGCAGCCAGGGAGCTCGAGTCTCTGCTACTCGACATTCAACCGAGCTTCAGGGTGATTTCAAGTGAGCCCCACAGCTCTGCTCACCATGTTATTTATTTTTTTGGTCAGATTTAATTTCCTGTTCATACACACAAAAAAGTGGCAGTAGCTTCTTCTCAGATGAACTTTGATCTCTGATGTCATAATGCCTCAAAAACGTCTTTGTCTAAAACACAGACTGAATCTGTTCCAATTCATTGCATTTACTGTTGAAGTTTAAAACAGAGACTTCTGAAACCTTGCTAAAATATTTTTTAGTGGATTCATGATCAATTTTTAAAAGGGACAGAAATATTCACCAATTTTTCATATGCAATGCTTCTTACTTTTCTAGCTTTGGGCAGAATTTTAACTGGAAGTTGAAAATTCAACAACTTAAGGGAAAAAACTGAATCTGAAATTAAGGCTTTCAAGTTAAATAAAATGAACTTGAAACCCTACTTCTATATTTTTGTGCTTCTAAATATAGAAGTAAAATATACTGAGAACCACAAGATAGCTATTTAATTCCTCAAATTTGATATTTTATAAACGAACATATCAAAGCTAATTTTAAATGCTTTGTTTCAATATCTGTGTTATTCATAAAATACAGATTATATTCCTCATGAAACTAAAGTGCAATATATTTATTTGAATTCCCATATTGCCTTTTTCTCAACCAGACTTAAGAGTACATATTTTTAGGACCTTGAAATCAGAATAGCTACCAAATGAACCTTCATGAAAAACACCATGCCAGAAATATTAAAGCAGAAAAAAATGACAGAGGTCTTAATTTGTATAATACAAACAGATTAGATTTATAATAATAGAACTCATTGTCATAAAATAGAGAAACAGACATTATAAGTGAAATAGCTACATCCAACAGTGAAAGAGAGCCCCACTCAGCCAGAGCAAAATAATAAAGCTATGTACAACATAAGTTCTTTCATCAATGCTGTCACACCAAGTCCGTTTATCTCCTGTAACTTAAAGAAACAGCACAGCGAGTACCCGGGCAACAGGCCCATTTCCCAGCCTCCGCTGCTAACGGACGGCACTGCCAGTAAGCTTCTAAAATTCCTTTTCATGCTAAAATGCTGTCTGTTTCTAATATAAAATCACCTGACAGACAGTATTTTGTTCTTAAATTTCAGATTAATAGGAATTCTTACTTTGAATCACATTTTTCAAATTTTAGGCTAATACGGATTCCTACTTTGAAACAATGCCCAAATTAAAGAAACATCAGCATTTTCAACTGTTAATTACTTTGGAGTGGCGGTAATTTGTTTCGAAGAACGTCTGAAGAATCATCTAATTCTCTTTGGGGATGGTTGTTCAACTTCTCTGACTAAGTTAAAATAAGTCAATTGAGATTTTTAAAAATAGAACTGTTTGGCTTTAAAGTAATTTGTGGCATGTGTCTACAATGCATTTATGCAGTTGAAAGATAAAGGAACACATGTCAACAGCCAGATTTTAAACCAGTCAAGTCACTGGCAAACCTACTGCATACGTCAACATTTCTGCCCACTACTCATAGGCGTAGTTGTGCCAGCAGGTACATCCTTTGCACTAGGCACCCTGCCTGGCACAAGGGGCGACAGGCTCCCTAACTGAGGGGCAGGCCTGGCTGTCATGAACAAAGAATTCACAAGAACACTCACCAGCTTTGTCACCACCTCCTCCAAAGGACCCTCAAGTACAGCCAAAGGCCCCGACTGCAAGGAGGACGGAGCGAGCCTCGTCGGCAGCTGCTCCGCGAGGAAGGAAGTGCGGGGCGGCGGGCCGGCCTCTCTGAAGTCTGACTCCAGACTTACGTCACACCCTAGCGTGCCACTGCAGCCGCAAATTAAAGCAGCTTCTCCAGAGAATCGGTTGTGATTAAGCATGCCTTCTCGACAAAGAGTAAAATATGATTTCAATTTCCTTAAGTCTGGCATAAACATAGGGGAAAATACAGACATATGGTTATAAACAGCTTTTGAAGGAACTGTTTAGTGAGACTTTTTTTTTCTTTTTTGTTGGTTTTTTTCTTTTTCTTTTCTTTTTTTTTTTTTTGAGGTAGGGTCTCACTCTAGCCCAGGCTGACCTAGAATTCACTGTGGAGTCTCAGGGTGGCCTCGAACTCATAGCAGTCCTCCTCCCTCTGCCACCCAAGTGCTGGGATTCAAGGTGTGCATCACCAGAGGTAAGAAAATCAGTGTGAGTTCGAGGCCAGCCTGAAACTAAAGAGTGAGTTCCAGATTAGCCTGGGCTAGAATGAGACCCCACCTCAAAAAAACAAAAACAAAACATGGCGTTACAGCATAGGGTTGGGATATGGCTCAGCGGTTAAAGGCACAAAGCCTGCCGATGGGGTGTTCAATTCCCTAGTATTCACTTAAAGCCAGATGCATGGTGGTGCATGCATGTATCCAAACACATGCACGCACGCGCGCGCGCGCACACACACACACACACACACACACACACACGTTTACTTTCTTTCTTTTGTAACGTAAGCATACCAGCTAAAAATGACTCCTTTTGGGGGCTGGAGAGATGCCTCAACAGTTAAGGCACTTGCCTGCAAAGCCTAATGACTAGAGTTTGATTCTCCAGTACCCAGCATCCCACAGAGCCAGATGCACAAAGTGGAACATACATCTGGAGTTCATTTGCAGTAGACCGAGGCCCTGGCACACCATTAATCTCAGCACTCAAGGAGGTGGAGGTAGGAGATCACCATGAGTTCAAGGCATGGCACTACATGGTGAATTCCAGATCAGCCTAGGCTACAGAGAGACCATATCTCAAAAAACCAAAATAAATAAAGAAAGAGAAAAATGACTTCTTTCAAAACTTTTTTTTTTTTTGTTTGTTTTTTGTTTTTTGAGTAAAAGTCTCACTCTAGCCCAGGCTGACCTAGAATTCACTATGTAGTCTCTGGGTGGCCTCGAACTCATGGTGATCTTCCTACCGTTGCCTCCCAATGCTGTGATTAAAGGCGTGTGCCACCATGCCCAGCCTTCAAAACTTTTATTAGTTATTATTGCTGTTTCTAAAGCTGGAAAATACTGTTTTCAAGTTCAACCAGAATGAGCAATAAAGAAGGCTAACACAGATTAGAATTCCACCCCAGAAACTGTGACGACGCTGCCGCGTGCACTCATCAAGCGTTTGCTGAGTCAAGCCGGCTCACCCAGCCCCACTCATAGCAGAAGTGCAGGTTCTGCCCTGCCCTTCACTTCACTGAACAGGCAGACACACGAAGCGGTTCCGTTAGGCAACTGCCTTAACCTACTGTCTCCAATGCTCTGGCATTTTATTAAGTGATGCTAGTTAGTAGAAGACATTTTGTTGAACATGACCAGAGTTCATCTGCATAAACATATTTCTTCAACAGAAGGAAATCACAGCATACATACTGTTTTGCAACATGCCTTTTGTTTTGTTTTGGTTTTTTGAAGTAGAATTGTAGTCCAAGATGACCTGAAACTCACTCTGTAGACCCAGGCTGGCCTTGAACTCACAGTGATCCTCCTACCTCTGCCTCCCGAGTGTTGGGATTAAAAGTGTGCACCACCATGCCCAGCTCTGCAACATGCTTTTTGTAATTTAGCAATGTGCCACCACCAGCAATTACATGCCTACCTTTTGCTTTCTGTTTACTGTCCACGGAGAGCTAAGATCCTGTGCTGATGGGCATTTATTTTTAATTTCTTGTGATAAGCAATAAAGAGGGCAGAGAGATTGCTCAGTGGTTAAATCAGTTACTCTCTTGTTTGCAAAGCCTGGCGGCCCGGGTTCAATTCCATAGCACCCAGGTAAAACCCGACACAAGAAGCAGAGTAAGCATCTGGTGTTCACACATGCAGACACAAATAAATACATAACTAGGTAAAAAAAAAGTATTAAGCATGTTTTCATTTCCTAGCTACCTTAATGCCTTTCCATGTAGGATAACTCTTAGACCCAGAATGGGAAGTTCAGAGTATGCATGTTTTTAGCATTTATAAACACTGTCCCCTAAAAAAAGCTTAGCAATTTAAGTTTGTACCTAAGTACACTAGATCTCTTCTTCCCCGGTCCTTCATCAAAGTGAGTATTGATAATTAGTTTATTTAGTTGCAAATCTATAAGAAAATGTGCCGCCCTTGCTCCACCATGCGCATAAACCAGAGTGACAGCTTCACAAGTGGCCCCCATGGGTAAGGCAGCCAAGCTTGGCGGTGCGCCAAGACGCTTAGCAGCCCTGTGGTCGGATGAGCCAGGCTCAGCCTAGTTTCGCCTCAACCGTTTTCAGGCCGGACTATTTCCTTAGCCTGAATTTCTTTATATGAAGAACAAATGCAATAAATTAATCCCCATGGGATTTGGGGGAGAATTATGAGAAAAATCAAAGTAGTTAGACTAGTACTTATGATGTGATTTAATTAAATGTTGACTTATGTTTAATGGTGGACTGTATTTCTTCTACAGTTCATGCCCTTTCCTCAAAATGGTGCTTTTATCAGAATGAGCAAATTATTTTATACATTATACTGTAAATATCTTGCTAGAATGCCAATGGCTTAATAATTTTCAGGTATCTTAATCTGAGCAGTCTTACAACTGAAGAAGAAAACAAACCCACTCTTGGAAGTATTAAAGAGACAATGAAATAGCTTTTCCCGTAACTATAAAGTTGGCAAAGGCTAGTCCCTCAAGGAGCATAAGCTGCACTGACCCACAGAGCAGAGTGAGTGCAGGTAAATTAGAGTAAGCTCACAGTCCCCACTCTCCAACCAGTCAGACAACAGTCACCTCCAGGCAGCAGTAGCAAAGTGTTGTCAACAGCTGACTCAGCCTGGGCGAGTGAGGGCCATCTCAGTCTGTCCTGCAAGCTGTTGTGATGGTTGACTCTGGTATCAGCTTGAGTGGACAGGATGTCTGGGACAGTTGTGCTGGTTTGAATGTAAAATGCTGCCCACAGCCTCAAGTGGTTGTGGTGATGGCTCCTACTTAGTCCTGCTGGGAAAGCCCATGGAAGGCAGAGCCTTGCCGGAGGAGGTGTGCTGCTTGGCTGCACTTTGAGGCTCGTCAATCTAGTCTACTGTGTGTTCAGAGCTACTCACTCACACTGCTGCTTCTGCCTGCCCTGTGGCTGAGCTGGTTCCACCATGATGAATCTGCCCTTGCAAACAGAGCCTGAACTATACTTTTTCCTCCCACAAGCAGCTCCTGGTCAGGGGTCTTTGTCCCAGCAACGGGAAGGTAACTGCTACAACAGATGAAGCATACTTCTGAGCGTCTCGGGGAGGCATTTCCCACGAGGACTGACATGTGGGACCACGAGTAGGGGAGGGGAAAAGACCTGCCATGAATGTGCGCCACCCCATACACTGGGCAGGGGACTCAAAAAAGCTGGAAGTAGCAGCCAGGCCCACATCCTGCCACTGCTCATGGACAGTACCCTCCAGCTTGTTTCGATGTGACTCTCAGGCAGAGTCTACACCTTCACTGTCAGAGCTGCGCTGTGGGGCGTCTGGCTCATTGACCTCTGGAGCATATAGCTGACCACTGTTGAACTGCCCAGCCTCCAACTATGTAAGCCAATCCAATTCTTATTTTGGTTCCTTTTAATTTTTCCTTTTGATTCTGATCCTCTAGAATACTTTTACTAATACAGATTTGGGTACCAGGAGTGGGGATTAGTCAATTCCTGAAATGCCTCCGAGGCCCATGTTTTCATTATGTCTGTGTAAATCACTTGGATTCTCACTAAAGACACTAGTAATCTTTTTGTCTACAACTTCACACAAGCTCTTTTCCTGGCCAATTTTTCACTCCTGAGTTTCACAATAAAGCCGACAATAACTCGCCAGTAGTAACCATGCCATAGTCTGGATGCTCCAATGTCTTGAAAGTTTGTCAAATTAGTTCATCACTTTAGGATTGAAACTCATTTAACATTTTAAGGACACAGACAAAATGTAGACAAATTCATTGTCAGAAAGTAATGTGAATGACTTTTCATCCAATTTTTTAGCAGAATTCTTGTTGCCATCGAAACCCTCATGTATAGTCTTTACTGTCCACATTACTATAGTATTTTGTCTTCCAAACTCCCACCAGAATGGTGCACTAAGCTCTCTAGCCTGCACTTTCAAACTCTTCTGAATTCTTCCAACACAACTGTTTTAAAGACCTAAGAACACATGTTCAAGTTAGTGACAGGATCACTTCACTCCCTTGTGCTAAGCTCCTGTGTCAGTTGCTTCTGTGCTACATTACCTGATAAGATCAACCTCAGGGAGGATAGCGACACGTTGGCTCATGGTTTCAGATGTTCTTAGTCCATCACAGCAGGGACGTCATGATGGAGCAGCCCAGTCCATTGAGGTACGGCTACACGGTAGGGGATGTTCATATCAGTGGACCAGGAAGCAGAGGGATATGGAGTGTATACAGGAAACAGTGGCTAGGTGTCATCCTCAAAGGCCCACCTCTCGTTAATGGGGGCCCATCTCCTAATGGATCCACAGCCTCACAAAATACTGCAGCCACTGTGGGACCAAGTATTTAAAACAGGAGCCAAGGAAAGCATTTCAGGCTTAAGCTATAATACCCCAACCTTGTCTTAAGAAAACAAGAAAAGGTAGGAAAACCACCATGAACTAGAGGCTTGCCTGGGCTAAAATGAGAACTTACCTCAAAGAAAACCACAAACAAACAGACAGGGCT
Organism: Jaculus jaculus; assembly: GCF_020740685.1. Classification (NCBI taxonomy): domain Eukaryota; kingdom Metazoa; phylum Chordata; class Mammalia; order Rodentia; family Dipodidae; genus Jaculus; species Jaculus jaculus. Next base: position 12,878,057 of record NC_059123.1, on the reverse strand, counting down.
GGAGAGATGGCTTAGCAGTTAAGGTGCTTGCCTGTGAAGCCTAAGGACCCATGTTGGATCTCTCTCCAGATCCCACATAAGCCAGACGCACAAAGGTGAGGCAGGCACAAGGCTGCAGAAGCCCACCAGGTTGTGCAAGTGTATGGAGTTGGATTTCAGTGGCTGAGGCCCTCCTTCTCTCAAAAAAAAAAGGACTGAAGAGATGGCTCAGTGGTTAAAGGTACTTACTTGGAAAACCTGATGGCAAGGGTTCAAGTCCTCAGTACCCATGTAAAGCCAGGTGCACAGAGTAGTGCATGCACCTGGAGTTTGTAGTGGTTAGAGGCTCTGGCACACTTACTCTTTTTTTTCTCTCTCTGCTTGAAAATATACATATATGTGTACACACACACACACACACACACACGCACACACAATTTTTTTTTAAAGAGAAAAAAGCAGAAAGAAAAAAACCAAAATCATTCATCAAAGTGCCAAGAAGAAGTGACAGTAGCGTGTTCAGCACCGAGAGACCTCTTTATCATACCCTCCAAGGCTCAGAGACCACGGTGGAAGAGGCGGCTGGAAGAATGTAAGAGCCTCCCTGAGAAATCAGGGCTGGAGCCTCCTTCCTGTTCACTCCCTGTCACAATGGCTAGAACGAGCTATGCAGCCTCTCGAGCAAGAAATGTCATCAGTGGTCTTAACCAACAGTGGGCCCTGCAAGTTCTATAGGTGGCCAGCCAGGCCAAATGCATCAGTTGGTACAATGATGGCATGACTGTTATGGGGGGAATCAATTGCTCTGATTGGATTTGTGGCCTGCTCTTCAGGACAGAATTCTTCCAGGCTAGTGAAACCTTAATCAGAAGCCTACGGCAGCTGGGCATGGTGGTGTATACCTTTAATCTCAGCACTTGGAAGACAGAGGTAGGAGGATCATTGTGAGTTCAAAGCCAGCCTAGAACTGCAGAGTGAGTTCCAGGTCAGCTTGGGCTAGAGTGAGATCCTACCTCAAAAAAAAAATGCTTAACAAGTTTTTTATTATGCTAGTAGATCTGATCCAGATATGCTCACTGCTTATTTATGTACATGGTGAAATTATCATATCTAAATGGCAGAACTTGTAAAAACTTTAATTTTTCACTTATTTTTGGATTTTTGTTTGGTTTTTTTGAGGTCTTGTTCTAGCCCAGGCTGACCTGGAAGTAGTCTCAGGATGGCCTAGAACTCACAGCAATCGCCCTACCTCAGTCTTCTAAACGCTTGGATTAAATGTGTGTGCCACCATGCCCAGCAGAAAGAAAGAGGGAGAGAAAGAGAGAGAGAAAGGACGTATCAAGGTTTCCAGCCACTGCAAATGAACTCCAGATACATGTACCATTAAGCATCTGGCTTTACATGAGTACTGAGGAACTGAACTCAGGTTGTTAGGTTTTACAGGAATCACCTTAACCACTGAGCCACCCCTCAACACAATTTTCCTTATATTTTTATTTGCAAGAGGACAGAATGACAGAGAATAGGCATGCCAAGGCTAAACAAACTCCAGATGCATATGCTACTTGGTGCATCTAGCTTTATGTGGGTAGGGAGGAACTGGATCTAGGTTAGTAGGCTCTGCAAGAAAGCTCCTTAACTAATAAGCCATCTCCCCAGCTCTGTTTTTATTTTTTCATATCTATCTATCTATGTATCTAACATCTATCTATCTATCTATCTATCTGTCTGTCTGTCTGTCTGTCTGTCTGTCTGTCTTCCTGCCTGCCTGCCTGCCTGCCTGCCTACCTACCTACCTGTTGATTGATCGATCTACCTACCTACCTACCATCCATCCATCTATCTATGGAGGAAGGGAGGGAGGGAAAAAACACAGGAAGGAGGGAGGGAGAGAGGGTATGAATGTGCCAGGGCCTCTTGCTGCTCCAAATGGAACTCAAAACACATGTGTCACTTGTGCATCTGGCTTTATGTGGGTATTGGGGAATTGAACCCTGGCTGGCAGGCTTTGAAAGAAAGTGCCTTTAACTGCTTAGAGAGCTCCACAGCCTCCTTGAACACTTCAGAAATGAAAGTACAGCATCATGTTGGCAGTCACACAGTTGTCTTCCAGGAGGGAAAGAGCAACATGGGACAGAAGAGATTGGCTGAAAGACTTTATAAGGTTATCAGGGATATTAACAAGTAGCAAGCCAGGCAAATATTAGGGTTGTGGCCTGACTAGCAGTCTGCAGGGTCTCTGGGGCCTCAAGAGCCCCTTCACCTACCCACTGTCTACAAGCTGGCCCAGGGAAAATACTCTGGTAGGGACATACATGCGCAAGAGAGAATAAGATGGTTACTTCTCTCAAGGTCATAACAGCCTGAACTGACATTTTCATAGGGATGAGGAAGCTGCAAACAAATCAGTGACATATAACCCAACAGAGGAAATGGCTGAAGGCTCTGGGGAAGCAGGAAAGGCTTACAGCACAGTAAGTGAGCAACTGCTGCCCTGACTGTTTCAAGGTGAAGCTGAAGTTAAAGGGAACAGTGGTTATAAAACCACCCCTTTAAAGAGAAAAAGGTGCCCAAGTAGTAAACTCGTTACTTAAAGAAAAAAACAGGTTTTAGCAATAGGGCAAGTCTCATATGACTTGTGTGATTATCACCCTTTTAGGAAGCTGAGGCAGGCTGTGCTGAGGGACACCCTGCTACAAGGCTGAACCCGGCAGGCTTTTTAAGTCAGTGAGAAGACCTACAAGAATATAGAAGACACCAAAATAGAACAAGGGGCTGGAGAGATGGATTAGTAATTAAGGCATTTGTCTGCAAAGTCTAACTTAGGTTTGATTCCCCAGTACCCACATAAAGCCAAATAGATGCACAAAATAGTGTATGTGTCTGGAATTCATTTGCAGTGGCTAGACGCCTTGGTATGCCCATTCTCTCTCTCCTCTGTCTGTAAATAAATAAATAAAAAGAGCATAGGGACTCGTTAGAGAGAAGCCAGGACTCGGTGGACGGAGCACAGTGCCACTGGGGAACAAAGGAGGGTGGTGAGAGTAGACAGTGAGCAGGCTCATTACATACATGAATAGAGAATGGCTAATTAGATGTATGTATAGAGGTTGTCAATCAAGTTTTAAAAAAAGAAATAAGGGCTGGAGAGATGGCTTAGCGGTTAAGGCGCTTAAGGACCCATGTTCTTCTCCAGACCCCAAGTTAACCAGATGCACAAAGGTGAGGCAAGTGCAAGGTCACACATGACCACTAGGTGGCTCAAGCGTCTGGATTTCAATTGCAGTTGGCTGAGGCGCTGGAGTGCCAAGTCTCTCTCTGCGAACACCCCCCTCTAAAATAATAAATAAACAAGTGAAAAAAGAAGAAAAAGGAAGGAAAGAAACAGGGAGAGACTAGCATAATGACAATGCAATTTTAGATTCAATTACTAGTTCACAGAGGCAAATAATGATAGCTTCCATTTTTTTATTCAAACTCCCTTATGCATTTACTATGTCACATAATATATCATTGCTTCTTCATTTAAAAAGAAAATTTTTTTATTAATGTTACTTTGTTGTCTTGACACAGGCTCTCATGTAGCTTAGGCTGGTCTCAAACTTACGTAGTTAGGACTGGTCTTGCACATTTTTCCCACTCGAGGTAGGGAGTCACTCTAGTCCAGGCTAACCACAAACTCACAGTGACCTTCCTACCTCTGTCTTCGGAGGGCTGGGATCAGAGGCGTGCGCCACCATACCCGGCTGGTCTTGACCTTCGGTTTCTCCTGTCTAACTCACTGCCTGGTGCTGGCATTATGGGCATTTGCCACCACACCCGGATTTAATGTAATTTGCAGATATGGTCTCTTGTTGTTACATCCTCATTTGTCATCTGTTAGAAGTTTAGTAATCTGTTCCAGGGTCCCACAGGACTCCATAAATCCTTTTTTAGGCCTTACCTAATAAGGCTTCCACCACCTCAGAACCCTCTAGCCTGGGCGAAGCTTCCACGTAGCATACCTTTGGGGAACATGTACAAACCACATACAAACCGCAGCATGTGGCTTCCTGAGGAGGCCTTATGAGACAGCTGCTAGCAGGAACTCGGATGTGAGAGCAGAGGAGAGACGTGGAAGAAATACTCTAGCTGAGCAGCGGGTCTAACACGGGAGTAGTCGACACAACACTGCTCCCGGAATCCAGAGGAAGGAGCCACCAAGGAGCTGCATGCTGGGGAAGGACTGGCTCGGACAGAGGGTGACTCATCCCTGTCAGCACACCTAGGACACTACACACTGAAGCTAAATCCGTGAGAACGTTCTGGGTGGTGAGTGGACATGTCTTGATGGCAAGCAAGCATTTTTAACTGCTAAGCAATCTCTCTAGCCCTAAGTAATACTTTTAAATGTGTGTCACTATGAGCACCTCAGGTACTAACCATACATATTTCCTACAGAAGCAAACCCACAATTCTCCTTCATTAATCACAACCCTGAAGTAAATTCCTATTTAGAATTACTGTAAATGTCTATTGCCATGGAATACATATTTTCGTTTCTTAAGAAACTATATTCCAGAAGGAGGCAAGTTCCAGGGTAAATTCTGAGCAGGGTGTTAAAGGACAAGTTTTGCTGTGAACAAGGCTCCATAGCTGACTCTTCCACTTGAGCAGAGCCCAGTGCGCACAGCGCTGCTCAGCACCTTCAACATGAGTGAGGTCAACGTTCCTGAACTGGCAGCTGCTAGATCTGTAGAGGAACCGAACGATTTAAATAGCAACAAATGTATGCTGAATTATACAAACTTGTTATCCTATATAACCAATAGTTTTTTCTTCCAATGGTTCTTTGTTTTCATTGTCCCCACAGTTTTCCCAGTTTTTTTTTTTTTAAAGCATTTTATTTATTTGAGAGAGAGAAAGAAACAGGTAGAGAGACAATGGGCAGGTCAGGCCCTCTAGCCACTGCAAATGAACTCCAGATGCATGTGCCACCTTGTGTATCTGGCCTATGTGGGTACTGGAGACTCAAACCTGGATCCTTAGGGTTCGTAGGCAAGTACTTTAACCACTAAGCCATCTCTCTAGTCTTTTCCAGGCCTTTTTTAAAATAGACATATTACCTCTTTTCCTTTTGTTGATGACCTACTAAGATTGTAAATTAAAGAAAACATGAAAAGGAAAGGGTAAGTATGTCTGTCACACAGTTTCATGACTATGTAGTCAGGGAGAAGAGGCTATCAGAGCCCAGGGCTGGAGCTCAGCAGTCAGGCGCACGCTCCGCACGCTCGAGGCTCTGGGTTCAGCCCACAGCACCAGGAAAGGAGTCAAACCGTACCTGCCGCCATCGAGTCACATACTATGTAGATACATGCAATATGGATTTTTGACAAATTACCTGCAAAGGCAGCAGAGGGTTTGCACACCTTGCCCATTTGAAATGTTTTTAATAGAAAAAGAAACCAGTTAACATTTATAAAAGCCATACCTGTGGGCGGTCTTGTAGTGACATTTGTGATGTTACGACATGCATGAATCATTGTCACAGTCTATAAACTAACTGCATTCCCTTAGCAGCTGTAATAACTTGCTACTTCCATGCCAAGACACTGTCTGAGGCCTAGGTCCCCTTGTGCGTCAGGACCAAGACGTGGCGCCTGCCTCCGGAGCGGCGGACCCCCGTCTCTCCAAGCTAAGCAGTGTTCCCACCTCCTTCCCGTGTGCCCGTCCTAGAAAACGGCACAGTGGGGGCAGCTACAGAATAACGATATTTTAGGCAAGCATCACATAGTCGCCTGGCAGCTGAAGGTGCCGTGTTCTCCCCCTGCACCCCCACAGTGCTTTCTAGAGCCTTCCAGCACCTTTCATGCCCCGCCCTTCCCAGACACAAATGCACTAGCGAGAGCCCTCAGGACAGAGATAGGCAAATCCTACGCTTTCTCTCCAAATCTTCAAAAATATATTATGCATCTCAAGCACTGTGATACAATTTTAACCTTTGAGACTACCTAGAAGATCTCCTTGTCAAATTTAACTACTATAATGAAAAATCATGTTAAGAAACAATGATACAGATTTTGAATATTCCATGTTATGAGAGTATAATGTGAGAAAATATAAAATATCACTGTAATTTTATGATAAAAGAAACATTTTAGATAAAAATAAATCACAAAATATTCATATTCCTAGCACTCCCATAATCAGTTCAGAGAAAAACTCAAAACAGGAAAAGCTATTGCCATGCTCTAACATTTCTACAGATAATGCAATACTTAGAAGTAAAATCCTAATGTGCATATGGAATAATTGTAGCACACTTCGTAAACTGTTGTCATTTTCATTTTTAGATTATTTTAAAAAGCCAGTGTATTACCAAGTAAACTTTGATTTTGGAACCTTTTAGTAACACACAGTAATACAGCCTCATTTCTTTTGAAATGAATAATTGACCAGATGCTAAGTAGATCTTACCTATTAAGAATACAGTAAAGAAATGTGAGGATAAAAAACATACTTTCATTTTTTAAAAAAGAATGAAATTAAGTATTAAAATACAAGACCAAACTATCCAATCCAAAAAATCCTCAAGGATTAGCATACAGTTCTGCCAGCATTTTCAGCTCACAAGAGAAAACAAATTTCAGGAAGACATGAAGGAACCTTAATCACAGCAATCTATGAAATGTACTGATAATATTTCCAGAGAATTAGATTCAGACTGCAGAAACAAGCTCCCCATGTCTCACCTAAGTTGTGGGCCATGCAGGGCTTCCGCGTGCACCGAACAAGCTGCAGAGGGAGTGAAGAGACTGCCTTGCTAGCAATAGGCAAAACAGACGAAACAGTTAATCACCTCACCAAACAGCCCCTACTAAAAGTCCAGAGTTCCTCGCCTCAGCTCAGGCTCCTGGTGTCTGAAGATGGCCTTACAAGCTCGCTGGCAGGATGGTGACAAAGGGCACACGGTGATCTCCTTCCTGCTCCTCTCCAGAAGAATGGAGCACGCTGCAGCTGAGGAGCGGGCACTCCACGTGGGCATGCTCACTACCTCACTTCAACGACTTGGGATTTCATCTCCGCCTGGGATGCCCTACTTCCAAACAGACTCAGAGAGCTGCAAATGCAAAGATCCTCACCTGTCATACACAGCAGAATAAGAGCCGGCGTGTTGCTGACTTCATGATTCTTATGTTTCGTTTAATTTAAGAGACTAGGAAGGATTACTTCCATATCTCTACTAACACAAGTTCTTAATTTTAATATTTAAGTAACTACATCAACACAGTAGCCTAAGATGTTAGGATGAATCGAACTTTGAAGACATCTAGGATGTCCCACTGATAAGTCAGGCAGGTAATTCCTATTTCACTTCTCCTCTTGTGTCCTGTCCTCAGGCCATCGTCAAGCTGAGCGTCGGCACGCCCACACGGGGGCTGCGGCCACTTCCTTGCTGCCGCCTGACGTGGAGGACTCTCTCCGCAGTGTGCTTTCATCTCTCTGTGCAAACCCCAGCACACTGAATGTCATGTCTTTATGCAGGATCCTGGCAATCTTCAATGACAACAGCAGACGTTTCCTAATCTATTATTATGTAACAGATTTATCTCACCCAAATGTTGATAAATGAATTTAACAGATTTTTCCAAAAACTCTATTTTAAGCCTGGCCTGGTGGAGCTCACCTTTAATCCCAGCCCTCAAGAGGCAGAGGTAGGAGGATCACTGTGAGTTCGAGGCTACCCTGAGACTACATAGTGAATTACAGGTCAACCTGGGCTCGAGAGGGACTCTACCTTGAAACAACAACAAACCACACTGTATTTTATTTTATTATTTATTTATTTATTTATTTTAAAATTTATTTATTTATTTATTTATTTGAGAGCGACAGACACAGCGAGAAAGACAGATAGAGGGAGAGAGAGAGAATGGGCGCGCCAGGGCTTCCAGCCTCTGCAAATGAACTCCAGACGCGTGCACCCCCTGTGCATCTGGCTAACGTGGGACCTGGGGAACCGAGCCTCGAACCGGGGTCCTTAGGCTTCACAGGCAAGCGCTTAACCGCTAAGCCATCTCTCCAGCCCCATACTGTATTTTTAAAAAAAGTTTTGCAAAAATGATAGAAAACCAGTCACAGGTTAACATATATATATCATTACATAGTCTCCCATACAGTTTTGGATACTAGAAGCTTATCCCTGGGTCAATTTCAACTTTCTACAAGAGAACTGGCCACAGCCCAACCAAAACTAACCACACAACTTCTCACTTCCACATCCTGTTTTCACCCTGGCCAGACAGGCCATAGTAGGAAGTGTCTGTCCATGTGACATGCACAAAAGTCAAGAATGCAAGCCTGACTCCAACTACACATGGGTACATATGCCAAGTATTTGTGTCTTCACAACTTAGCCACCAAAACTGAAATGTAAGCATGCAATCCCAGCACTTAGAAGGCAGACATAGGAGGATTGTGAGATGGAGTCAGCCTGGGCTACATAGCAAGTTTAAGGTCAGCATGAGCTTTATAGGGAAAGCCTGTCTTATAGTATGGCCTGGGACTGTAGTTTGACATTAGACATTTTCTAGCATTTATTAGGGCCTAGGTTCAATCCCTAGACCAGGGTGTAAGATGATAGAGGGACCACCAATGTATATATAAAATCACATCCAACTTCAACTTTGCAAGGAAAAAGTATTAAACTCCAAGAAACAGTTTTCTTTCTTTCTTTATTAATATATTTCTTTACTTATTTGAGAGAGAGAGAAATAGGCAGGGGGAGAGAGAGACAGAGAGAATGAGAATGGGAATGCCAAAGCCTCTAGTCACTTCAAATGAACTCCAGATGCATGCACCCCTTTGAGCATCTGGCTTACATGGTCCTGGGAAATTGAACCTGGGTCCTTTGGCTTTGCAGGCAAGTGCCTTAACCACTAAGGCATTTCTCCAGGCCCCAAACGCTTTCCTTTAGCACTCCTATTGCTGATGAGCTTTAGTTTTATGCTGGTATAAGTACACCGCCTGTGGGTAGTAAATGCTACACAAACATTCTGCTTTGAAGACAAAGTCCAGGAAAGGAGAAAGCACAGAATAAGAGTAAATACCATGAGCCATACAACATCCCAACAAGTATCAATGCACGTGCTCTGTGTATTGCCAAGTGTAAGAACTGTATTGTGTGATTCTATTAAAAAAAACAGGGTTGAGGCTGGAGAGGTGGCTTAGCAGTTAAGGTACATGCCTACAAAGCCAAAGAACCCAGGTTTGATTCCCCAGGGCCCACATAAGCCAGAGGCACAAGGTGGCGCATGTGTCTGGAGTTCATTTGCAGAGAGGGTAAAGGCCCTGGCATTCCATTCTTCTCTGTCTCTCTGTATCTCTCTCTCACGCTCTAATAAATAAATACATAAAATAAATCCTTAAAAAGAAAAAAAAAACCAGGGCTAGAGAGATGGCTTAGCGGTTAAGGCACTTGCCAGAAAAGACAAAGGACCTCGGTTCGATTCCCCAGCACCCATGCAACCAGATGCACAAGGGAGCACATGCATCTGCAATGTTTGCAGGGGCTGAAGGCCCTGGTGTGCCCATTCTTTCACTCTCCTCTAAAATAAAAAAAAAAAAAAAAACAACAGTAAGTTGGGACTGGGAAGATGGCTCAGTAGTTATAGGTGCTTGCTCTGCAAACCTGCTGACTGCCGTTTGGACCCCCAGCACTCCCATAAAGCTGGATGCACAAACAGCTGAAGTCTAGAATCCCAACACACCTATGGCAATGGGTGGCATCAGAGAAGTCTTGTCGCTTGTAGAGCCAGCTAGTCTGGCCTACCCAGTAGCAAAAACAAGAGAGACCCTGTTTCAAACAAGGTGGAGGAGAGGACCAACACCCTGGGGACCCCCAGCACACGCGCACACATCCCTTTCATGTGCTTTTCTCTCTTCAGAGAAACTCCTTAGATTCTGAGGACCTGACATAGATAAAAGTCTTTCTCCCCCTGGGGCATAGGTAGGAGTTAAGCATTGTTAAATACTGCTGCTGCTAATTTTGCCATTAAATACACTGAGACACTGTGGGCTGGGACAGTGCCACTCTCCACTGTGAGACCCTCCCTGGTGCCCTGGCTGCCTTGAGTGAGGGATTACCAGCCACCTGGGCCGCCTTCCTCCATGACACCTAAGGAAGCTGCTTGCTGCCAAAGAGCTCTGGATCAGCAGACACTTCCACAGCCCCAGTCGTTACAAAACAGCGTGTGCTGGACCTTTCTGCTGCCTACACTTTGGAAAATCTAGATCACTCTGTATCATGTCTGTCCAGGCCAGAGGGGGAACATTCTTTATGGTGGCCTGGCAGGTCTTCTGTGCGTTTGCAAACCGCCCTTCATTTGCATGGGGAGCGTACCTGCACCGAGGCGGACGCCCTCCCACAGCCCCTTCCCGCCCCCATGCTCAGGCCGCTGAAGGCTCTTTCCTTGGCGGCCCCACTTTTGGTCTTCATCGCTGGTGTAGTGGCCAAGCAGGTCACGCACAGAAAGGGAAGGAGGACAGGACAGGGTAAGTGAACTCACGGCAGCAGGGCTCCGGCCCTGGCAGTGTAAACGGTGACGGTGACAAGAGGCAGCCAGGGCATTCCAGAGGGCAGCTCTGTTCCAGGGCAGAAGCCAAGGGCAGGGAGGATACAGAAGATGAGAGAGGACAGAACCACAAAGTTGCTGTAGGGGCTGAGGCTGCTGTTAGAAAGCCAGGTTACAAAAGGTGCCAAGTGCCAGGGCCACTGGTGGCAAGGGTCCAGAGCCTCCAGCCTCATACCCACAGGCTGCCGGCTCTCAGGGCGTGGAGCTTTACAACAGAGCGGGCCAGTCCACCTCCCACACCGCTGGCGCTCCAGGGCCCAGACTGGAAGAACTTCTTTTCCACCTGCAAATCCTGTCTGTGTGAGTCCAGTTCCTCTGGCCAACAGCCATGGCTCTGGCTGTGCACTACCTGTGACAGGTAACTAAACCATAGTTAAAAACCAATGGCACAAAGTTGGGAAGAAAGTATGCTAAGGACACAATAACTTTGTATGGGGGCAGGCCACATGTCACGAGTTACCTGAGCAAGCTTGACAAGAAAAAATGAATAAGATGTTCTGATATTAAAAAGAGGGTGAAAAGCTCAGTAAGCGGAAACAAAGGAATGTGTGGGCAAGGTGGAAAGCCAGGGCCATTGTGTAAGAAGAGCGAGGAAAAGCAATTCCTGTGTCTACGGTGTGGGTGGGGGTGGGAAGCGAAACAGAGAGGCCAGTAAGGAACACAGATCGGTTATGAGACGCCTGGTAAGGAAGCCCCGAGTTTACTAATAGAAAAAAAAAAAAGAAGCATTTCAGAAACACTAAGTATTTGACACAGTGCAACGACCCACTCCCATTTATGTTTTCAAAGAATGCTGGTAGGGAATTGTGAGCAATGGATGGAAAGAGAAAGATGAACGGCTTGGGCGCAGGTTAGTCTCCCAGGATGTGCAGGGAGATTCGAAAGCAGTACCATGAGAAGAGTGAGTCTGGGGGCACTGGGAGCACGATCGAGTGGGACTGGGCAGAGAAGTGGACAGACAGCAGCCACACAGCGCCTGCCAGGCTGGGCACCCGAGTGAGCTGAGGCTTCCACGGCATAAAGGCAGGCGGCAAGGCGACAAGTTCCGGGACACAGGAGCGAGCAGACAGAAAATGAGGTCACTTTCAGGGTTTACACGGGAGCCTTGAACCACCTGATGGTATCTAGCATAGGCAGGAGGAAACACAGACATCAAACCAAAGATTCAACTGACCCGAGAGAAGATGAAGGCCTCGCACTGGAGGGAGATCAGAAGGACACCAGCGCTTGCCAGGACAGATGCCGAGGAGCCCAGGAAGTGGGCAGCTGTGGAGAACTGCAGGCCAGGCTGAGTGAGAGCTGAAGTGGGTCCCTGGATTTCCCACGGGAAGCCACTTGAACCTTTCCAGAAAGTGCTTTAATAAAACTTGGGTCTAGCATCAGCTTCAAGAAACTCCAGGGACCAAATTCTAAGCCAAGCCACATCAGCAGGCATTTACTGAGCGTTCACTTGTGCGGGCTCTATTCAGTAAATGACGCAGAAATGACCACTTACCCTTGTAATAGCCTTCTGTGACAACATGGTTAAAGATCTCAATCAAGGTTAGAAAACAGGGACACAGAGATGTTGACGACCTGGCCAAAGTTCCCAGAGCTGGCACATGGCTGTAGGGAAGATCACACAGCTCCGTCCCAGTGCCTGTCCTCTGAACCACCATGGCCACTTTGTATCCTACTGTGGCTCCGCTGTTAAAGGTCTTTTAAATAAGACAATAACAGCTGGCTTTTACTGAATGTTTCAAATAAAGTTTCATTTAATATTCATAACACCCCTTGGCAACAAGTCCTATTATCATTTTACTGCTTAACAGACTCAAAGATGGGGTGTGGTAATGAGCTGAGCTGGAGCTTAGACTCAATTCCAGACTCCAAAATCCATGTTCTAAATGAGATTGAAAGGACGAGAAATTCATAAAGGGCTTTTGAATAATGAAGGAAACATGGACAGGGCAGAGGAGATACCTGGGAGAAGCAGCTATGACAATCAAAAAGCCATGGGAAGCTCAGTTCGTTCTTGCTTCTTGTAAGCCTTGCGTTCCACAGGAGCACCTCCAGGCAGTTCCCTTGCTTTTAGTAAACTTCTGGCCATGTAACTACTGACACACCGGGCTGGGGAGATGCCTTGGTGCTTAAAGGCTCTTGCTTGCAAAGTCTGCCAGCCCAGGTTTGACTTTCCAGTACCCATGTAAAGCCACATGCACACAACTGCTGCCACCTCCAGTCATTTCCCTGGCTTTTAAGCAAACCTCCAGTCATGTCACTATTGTCCCCTCCAGGTTCGCAGCATTTCCATGTCCATGAAAAGCCTCCCTTGGGCTCATCTGCAGTCAATTTCCACTTCCATACGCAGCCCATTTACTGATCTGCTTTTGGTCCTAATAATTTTGCCTTTTGGGGGAAACTTTATATAAACGGGATCATACAATGTCTTCTAGGGCCTAAAATTTAGTTAGTATTGCGGGTCTAGAGTTCAATCTGCTGCACCATCTACCAGCTAATTACTTCTTTTTATGGTGGGCAGTATTCTGTTCTCCACTGTTGTATCTGAGCAGCTGCTGGACAGCCGGTCTGTCTCTGGTCTGGGGCTGTTGGGAATAATGATGCTGTCCAAATCTTGGTAGAAGTCTGAGTGCAGACATGTTTCAGGAATTCTCCAAGGGTGCACAGGAGTGGAGGCACATGACCAAGTTCAGGAGTAATGTCTTCAGAAAACATAAACTCTCCAAAGTGGCTGTATCACTGCATATTTTCATCCTGGGGGAAGACAGTTCAGTTTGTCCATATCCCCCACAATACCAGAACTGTGGAATGATGAGGGAGATTATAAAACTGATTTACTTGCAAGTGAATTTTGTGTATATGTTGTATGTGTGTTGTGTGTGGGGGGCTCAGAGTCTTTTGCCACAGCAAACAAACACCGGATGCCTGTGCCACTTTTGGCACTAGATAATGTAGGTGGCTTGGGAATTGAACCCAGGATGGCAAGCTTTGCAAGCAAGTGACTTTTACCAGGAGCCTTTCCCAGCCCAAGATGCTGGACATTCTTCATGGTTTTATCAGTAGTTTTTACAGCTTTTGTGTAATGTGCTTGAGGTCTTTGTCTACCTTGTATCACTTCTCTTACTGAGCTTTAAGCATTCTTTATATCACGGATGAACTCCTTGACAGCTGTGATTAACAAGCTTCCTTCCAGCCACTTTCAGATCCTCTTAAGTGTCTTACATAAAGCAAAAGTTTGAAATCTTGATGAAGTATATATTTTTACCATCATATATAATTAATGTTTGCCAAACTCAAAAGTTAAAAATACGCCGGGCGTGGTGGCGCACGCCTTTAATCCCAGCACTCGGGAGGCAGAGGTAGGAGGATCGCCATGAGTTCAAGGCCACCCTGAGATGACAGAGTTAATTCCAGGTCAGCCTGGACCAGAGTGAGACCCTACCTCAAAAAACCAAGTTAAAAATACAAGTTTCATAATTTTCTGTCCTTACATTTAGGCCAGTAATCAATCCATTTGGAATTCACTTTTGTATGTGATGGCATTATCAAGGCTTAGGCTTTTGTTTTTGTACCTGGCTTCCAGTTATTACAGCACCATTTGTAGAGCAGATTATCTTTTCCTCACTGAATTCCATGGCACCTTTGTTAGAATTTCTCCCTTGGTTTGGGAAAGTAGAAGTAATAAACAAAGGATAAGAAGAACAAGTCAACATTCTGACAGATTTGGGTTGAAAAGTCAGAAAAGCTGATGAAGTTTAAGTCTGACAGCTCTAGTTTCTCTCCCAGGTAGCTCAGCTGTCTGTCGGGATGAAGACACGCGGTGTGGGACTAGCACCCTGAGGTGTGAGAACCCCTCACATGATGGTGACCAATCTAGCAGGCTGTTGCCTCTACTAGTGCAGCGGGTGACCGGGACATGAAGCCAGTCACAGGCCTGCCCAAAGGCACGGGGACAGGATAATGGGATTCTAACTGTGACCGTTTCCAAATAATTTGAAATTTCACTTACTTTGGTAATAAAATACAGAAGCAGTTACAGTTTTCCAAGGGGGGGGGGGCTTGAGTCTTTGAGTGTGCTTTTCTCCAAGGGCCTCTCTGTGGTCATCAGGCTTAACTGTCATTTTTCACTGCTACTTAATATTTAAGCAGAGCGCCCTGATGTACAGATATTTACATCAAACATTATGACAGTGTGGTTGAATACAAGCCACCAATTCCAAGTCCCCAAGATCACGCTGTGATGTGTTTATGAAACAAGCCTGAAAGAAGTCACCAGAGAGGGGTGTAGTGGCAACAGGATCCTGAACACGAGAAAGCCACCACAGGCTGGAATCAGCCGTTGTCACTGTCACCATTTCATTGTGTGCTCAGTGCAGCAAGCACCAACCAGCCTTAAGTAGCAGCAAGGGCTACACTGCTTACATCTTGTTCGCGACTCTCGCAAGGCCTTCAGAAGACGTTAGAAAAACTGGATGATCCAGAGTACCCTAAGCTGGTGAAGAGGATGAATCACTTCCTAGTTCTTCCCCCCTAAGTGAAAGTCCCCAGTGGGCAGGCGGGCTCACTTGGCAGGCTTCGGAGAACCTGCGCAGTAATAGATGCATCTTGGACAAACCAGCATCTTTGTCTTTGAGTAAACTGACCAATCATGGATGGACTCTGGCCGGGTGGGCTTCTCTCATTAGATAAAAAGTCCCGATCTCACCAGGGCAGTGCAATTTCCAGCTCTAGACTCCCACCTCCACGGGGATCTGTGTTCTCTCTGCTTCCTTTACAAACTCTTACTATGAAATAAATTTTACTTGTTTAAGCACTTTCCTGCAGAAAAACCAACCCCAAACTCCTGAATGAAAATTACCATGTATTTTGTGTAATTGTGAAGATATGAAAATATAGTTCATTACAATTTAGAGTGTTTCACGTGACTGTAATTTTTACATTGCCTCCCTTAGTCAGTCTTCTCTGAAGGATTCCTTTCCACAAGCTTTTCTGAGCTCTTATGCTATGCTCCTGTGTAGGAATCCACAAGTATGAGTGGGAAAGCACTCACGTACCTGGCCTTGGGGGTCACAAACTGAAACGCCCATGTCACGTATTTTGGAGGTTAAATCCATCTGTGGCAACAAGAGGTTTTCTTAGTCATTCTTCACTTGCTGCTGTGAGTCAGCAATTTTCCTTCCCAATAAATACTCACTTATGCCTCAAAAAAAAAAAAAAAAAAAAGACAAAGACAAATGGGAGAAAGGCAGAAATTTTATTTTTAATTTTAATAACTAATAAGAGGAGGAGCTTTTCAACTATCTATCAAGAAAGTGAGCCCAGGAACTGCAGAATGGGGATCCCCCCACCAATAACAGGAAGACCCTACGAGATCAGGGGTAGAGATTTAGAAGAATCTCTAGAATAGGTACGAATTCTACATAGTAATCTGTCACTATGACAAAAAGAAGTATAAATTCTATAATACGTTCTCATAAAATGTACTTTAAATACCACAGTGGTTTCTATTGTAGCAATAAGCCCTTCGCATCTACTTCACATGTGGCAAGACAATGAATAGACCTAATTATACATTATTTGGGCATTTAAGTTGTCTCCTGCTATAGATAATATGAGACTAGAAGAATATTTCATGCTTCACTAAAAAAACAAAGCACACACGAAACAATTTTGCTGCTGAATGAAGGTATTGAAAGAGATAAAATATTTTAAAAATACTGCCTTATGCAAATGAAAAGAAAAATTAAGGGTAGGAC
Source organism: Jaculus jaculus (assembly GCF_020740685.1). Classification (NCBI taxonomy): domain Eukaryota; kingdom Metazoa; phylum Chordata; class Mammalia; order Rodentia; family Dipodidae; genus Jaculus; species Jaculus jaculus. Next base: position 12,861,709 of record NC_059123.1, on the reverse strand, counting down.
ATGACTATTACAGCTTCCTGCTAAGAGATGGAATAATAACTACTTCTTAGTGCCCCTTCTCCCAAATCAGAAGCCATTTTTCCACAAAAGGATATTGCTAATTATCTGACTAGACAGTATGCTAAGAATCCCAGGAACCGGCAGCTTTATAAACCATTCTCGCTTGTCATTCCCTCTACAGAGATCCTTGGGCACCAACTCTGAGACAGGCCTCTTCTGCTCGGTGCCCACAGCACCTAAAGGTATGTGCTCCAGGGGAGCAAAGTTCACTCCAGGGAAAACGTAAAGCACAGGGGTTAGGAAAGATCACTCAGAGGACTAAGGAGGGTGACGGGCTGCGGGCACAGCTAAGTGACAGATCAGTTGCCCAGCATGCATAAAATCTTGGTTCCATCTCCAGCACCACAAAAATAGGTAAAATAAAGTATGTGCAAAGAGGTATGCCTAGGGCAAAAAGTGAGATGGGTGCAGGGTGCCCGCCATGCAGAAGATTACATGTGCGCAGAAAGGAGGAAGGCCCCACTGCAGGAAAGGAGAGCAAGACAGAGCAGACGAGGTAGAAAGGAGGGATTCAGTGGAGGAGCAGAGGGGAGAGGAGGCGGTAGGAGGGGATTAGGATCTGCAAGTACTAAGGATGTCAGTCAAAAGTTTTTTTTTCTTTTTCAAAGAAAAAAGGAGGAAGCTGGGCGTGGTGGCGCACACCTTTAATCCCAGCACTCGGGAGGCAGAGGTAGGAGGATCGCCATGAGTTCGAGGCCACCCTGAGACTACAGAGTGAATTCCAGGTCAGCCTGGGCTAGAGACAGACACTACCTTGAAAATCCAAAGTCAAAATCAAAACCAAAACCAAAATTAAATAAACAAATAAATAAATACATAAATTTATAAAACAAAAAGGATAGAGCAAGGCAAAGGGTAGGCATAGTAGGTCCCTGAAGCAGACTATGTAATAAGACCTTCTGGGAGAGTGGCACGGACAGCAGTATGGCCAGAACAGAAGGAAAGAGGACAGGGAAGGAGTGGTCAGAAAAGGAGCATGAAATCTAAAAGGCTACGATGTCACACAAACAGAAGGAAAAGGAGTACCAAGGACAGCCATGTGTTCGATGAGAGGTCCAGGAAGGTCTGAGCAGAGCGCTTGGTTCTTAACACTGGAAGTGCACTGTGGAGTTAGTGAGGAGGACCACCTCCCAGAAAGCAGGCAAGGAGGGATGGCTGGTGGGGCTGTGCTTTCTTCCAAAGTCAACAAGGCAAGCTGGCTCTTAGGAGTGAATGAAGTTCTTCATCTGTTGCAGCAAACAAGGGCTTTAGAAATTTTAATAATGTTAAACAGCTGATTGTATTTTCTTACAACTGCAAACCATGGAAAAATCACTATACTAAGCTATTTCTCAAATTAATCAAACACAGAGCCCCCCAAAGTAAAACTCTATAGAGCAAGACCATTTCTTTTTAAAAATTTTAAAATATACTATTTATTTATTTTAGAGACATAATGAGAATTGGCACACCAGGGCCTCCAGCCACTGCAAATGAACTCCATATGCATGCACCACCTTGTGCATATGGCTTATGTGGGTCCTGGGGAATCGAACCTGGGTCCTTAGGCTTTGCACACAAGTGCCTTAACCACTACGCCATCTCTCCAGCCCCAGACCATTTCTTTAGCAGCAACATGGTACCAACTACCTTGCTGAGACCACTGCCAATAGCACGAATATATACTCAGTCTTTCATTTGCCCACAAATATTGTCAGAAGGCTTGCTGTTCTTGGTTAATATGGGGAGAGGTAAGGGGAGACAGAAGTTGTCTGGGCTTCAGTGACAAGAAATTGTTCTACTTTGTCACATATGGTCTCTCTACCAGAGACAGGTGCTGACCAGTATTCTATTTTCTCTGGAAAAGGCACTCTTGCCAACTGGATAAAACATTTTTCTTTTGGTTTTTCGAGGTAGGGTCTTACTCTAGCCCAGGCTGACCAGCAATTCACTCTGTATTCTCAGGGTAGCCTCGAACTCATGGCGATCCTCCTACCTCTGCCTCCCAAGTGCTGGGATTAAAGTTGTGTGCCACCACGCCCAGCTTCACATTTTTCATTTGCTACATTCCACTACTCCTTTGTACCCCTCTTCCTTCCATCCATCCATCCATCTACTTCTTCCTTCAGTCAGTGAAGACCAGTGTCCCCAGTACCCAATGGAGAGCTGGACACTGGTAAGTCTTGTTGCATCTTAGAAGTTAGTCGTCTACAAAAGGCAGATTTAACCAAGATACCAACAATGATGGTAGAGTGTGCTTTATCTGGAACAGACAACCAAAATGACTCTGGGAACTAAGTTATCTTAATAATTGACTAGCTCTCAAGGTACAGTTCAAGTGGATTTTTTTGTTGTTGTTGGTTTTTTTTTTTTACTTAACACGCGTTTGATAATTTATAAGATTTCACTTTGCTCTATAAAGAATCAGCTATTACATCTTTATGTGATGATTTAAATCATAGGACTGAGGGCTGGAGAGATGGGTTAGTGGCTAAGGCGCTTGCCTGCGAAGCTTAAGGACCTATGCTTGACTCTCCAGATACCACATAAGCCAGACGCACAAGGTGCCACAAGCATGCACGGTCACACATGTGCACAAGATGGCACACATATCTGGAGTGTGAATGCAGTGGCTGGAGGCCCTAGTGTGCTAATTATCTCTCTAGAAAACAAAACAAAAACCCAAAACAAAAAAACGTAGGCTTGAAATGCCTGATCTTGAAAAAAAAAAATCATCAGTGTTGACATAGAAAAGATAATGCTGGGTTGGAGAGATGGCTTAGCCATTAAAGGTACTTACTTGTAAAGTCTGACAGTCCAGGTTTGAGTCCCCAGTACCCACATAAAGCCAGAAGCACAAAGTGGCACATGTATCTCGCGTTTGTTGGCAGTGGAAGGAGGCCCTGGTGTGCTCATTCTCAGTTTCTTTCTCTCTCTGTCTGCCTCTTTCTTAAATAAATATAATCAAAAGATATGCTGACAACTGAGAAAGGAAGAAGAGATTTTCATGGAGTTTAGGAAAGGTCACATGATCTACTATCAGTGAAAGAGAATATTCAAGAAATCAGATAAAATATGACAGTACTAAAAGTCAAAAACAGAATATAACGATTGTCTTAAAAATCAAAACTAGAGAGACAGATGTGCTTCAAGATTTCAGCTGTCTCAACTAGTGGAGGTAAGACAAACACCCGATGCTCATTAAGCAGAATTATGTAAACAGCAACAAAACCAAACAGGATGCCAGAAGTCGAAAGAACAATCCAGAAAATACTATGGAGCATGTCATGTAGCTGCTGAAAACAACAAGGCAGCACAGTAAGTAGTATAGTGGAAGATAAGCTATACACATTGTACTTTTGATGAATACTTTTGTGCCATGTGAACACATCCTCATGGATTAGTTGTATGACCAGCAGTTAAAGAAAGAAAATGGGAAGAGAAAGGGAGGATAGGGGATGAGAAAGAAAGAAGAGAGATCCACAGTCGAGCTTATTTTGCATAGCTCAACCCTAGGAGCAGCTAATTACCAATCATCTCCTGGTCTTGCAATAAAATGTGTTTTGGGAGCCGGAAATGGTGGTGCATGCCTTTAATCCCAGCACTCAGGAGGCAGATATAGGAGGATTGCTGCCATGAGTTCAAGGCCACCCTGAGGCTCCATAGTGAATTCCACATCAACCTGGGCTAGAGTGAAACCCTACCTAGAGAAACAAAAACCAACAACAACAAAAAATGTGTTTTGGGGATGGAAGTGGCATCACTCACCACCAATGGGACTGTGTGGCAGTGACAGGTCCTCTGCTGTTTGTCCAGAGTCCAAAGCATGACGCGCACCAGCTGTCAAGGTCATCTGAGTCTACATGCAGATCCATTACCCACAGCTACACGGAAAAGCGATCATTACCTCACGTCCATTCTTGCCTATGTAAACGCACTATCATGTAAGACACTCCTTTTAAACCAGACCCAGGGCTGGAGAGATAGCTTAGTGGTTAAGGTGTTTGTCTGCAAAGCGTAAGGACACAGGTTCAATTCTCCAGGTCCCATGTATACCAGATGCACATGGTGGTGCATGAGTCTGGAGTTCATTTACAGTGGTTGAAGGCCCTGGCACACCCATTTTCTCTCTCTCTCTCCTTTTTTTTTCGAGGTAGGGTTTCACTGTAGCCCAGGCTGATCTGAAATTCACTATGTAGTCTCAGGGTGGCCTTGAACTCATGGCGATCCTCCTACCTCTGCCTCCCGAGTGCTAGGATTAAAGGTGTGCGCCACCACACCTGGCTCCCTTCTCTCTCTTTCTCTCCCTCTGCTGCTCACTCTCTCAAATAAATACAGCAATAAAAATATTTAAAAAATAAAAATATGCACTTTGGTCATATTTACCCCTAATACTTACAGCCTTGCCCTTCCTCTTCCCTACTAGTGCTTGGACTGCCATGGCCCCTGGAGTCCACTTAAGAAAACTACACAGTATTGTCTCTGTCTCGCTTGTACTTAACAGGAAGATCTCCAGCTCCACCTGGTTTCCTTCAAGTGACATCTCTTTCTTTTTTACTCCACTGGGAATGACCCCTGCCCTGCATCTACTTCTATGTGGATGGGCACTTGCGCCCATTCCTTTCCTTGGCTATTTCACATAGTGCAGAAGTAATCACAGATGTGAAGGTTATCTACGTTGTATGCTGATAAAGAAGCAGAGTAAGTAGTTTGAATATTTTACTGATTGCAAGCAGAGAGAGATAAAGAGAGAGACAAAGAGAATTGGTGCACCAGGGCTTCCAGCTGCTGCACACGAACTCTAGATGCATGTGCCACTTTGTGTATCTGACTCTATATGGGTACTGGGGAACTGAACCTAGGTCCTTGGCTTTGCAGGCAATTGCCTTAACTGCTGAGCAATTATTCTATCCCTGTTTTTTTTTTCAATATTTTATCTTCATTTCTTAATTTGAGAGAGAGAGAGAGAGAGAGAGAGAGAGAGAGAGAGAGAGAGAGAGATAGAAATAGGCAGGGAGAGAGAGAGAGAGAGAGAGAGAATGGGCACACCAGGGCCTCTAGCCACTACAAATGAACTCCAGATGCATGTGCCCCCTTGTGCATCTGGCTTACGTGGGTCCTTGGTATTTGAACCTGGGTCTTTTGGCTTTGCAGGCAAGCACCTTAGCCACTAAGCCATTTCTTCAGCCCCCTCCATCCCTGTTTCTAATATTTTTGAGGAACACACGCACTGATTTCCATGGGGCTTGGACTAATTTACATTCCTATCAACAGCGTATAAAAGTTCCTCTTTCCCCACATCCTCACCAGAATCTGTGTAGTTTTGATTTGCATTTTCTCTTGTGGTTAAAGATATTGAACACCTTTTCATGTAATTACAGGCTAATTGCATTTCTTGTTTTGAGGTCTGTCTATTCAGTTCATTTGCCCATATGTTGATTGAATCACATACTTTTGGTGTTTTTTTCCCCGAGTGCTTTATATATGCTGGATATTAACCCCTACCAAATAAGCAGGCAGCACATATCATGTCACATTCTAACTCAGGCTGTCTTTACCCCATTGTTTGCTGTGCAGAAGCTTTTTTCTTGGATGCAGTAATCCCTCTGTCTGTTCTGACTCTAGATGTGCTTATGTACTAGGAAACAATTAGTCACCACACACTCTTGGTTCAGCCCATCTTGTGCTCCATCTCCAAGTTTCATTCCATTGCCCACTTTGTTTTCACAGTGGTATTTAAGTATCTGGGGAAAGTGGATCTTGCCAGTTGCTTTTTTTAAAATCATGCCCATTTTGACAGGACTGAGAACAGGAAGGTTTCTTGGGGTGCGTGGGGAAGGGCACCTCATTTAAAGCATGCATTGTGGTAGAAGCAAGAACAGGGGGCTCATATAGGGAACCGGAGATGGCTCTGAGAGCGCAGCCCTCGCTGGCCAGAGGCAGCAAGATGTTAACTCAGGTGTCTAGGTAAGAATCACATTTCCACTCTGTGCTTTCAGGTTGTCATTACTTGTGTATATAAAAGGTTATATCTCTCTGCTTTTGTCACAAGGGCAATAGTCACAGTACATTTTAATGGTGGGTGTAAAAAGTGGCCATTTTTGAGCACTTGATTCCCTGCTGTTTGGTGCTGTTTAAGAAGCTTGGGGAAGCTTTAGGAAGTGGAGAAAGTGGATCAGTGGGGTTGGGCCAAGATTTTATAGTCCAGCCACACTTCCTATTCTCCTTCTGCTTCTGCTTCCCGACCGTGAGTGCAATATGGCCGGCCGGCTCCTGCCCCAGCTGCCAAACCTTCCCCGCCATGATGGCCTGTGCGGTGTGGGCTGTGAGTGAAAATGAGCAAAGTGGCTAAGAGTGCATATCCCAGCCTTCTTTTCTGCAGTGCCTGGGACAATGCTTCCAAAGTTCATAAACAAAAACAAAAAACAGGGCTGGAGAGATGGCTTAGCAGTTAAGCGCTTGCCTGTGAAGCCTAAGGACCCTGGTTCAAGGCTCGGTTCCCCAGGTCCCACATTAGCCAGATGCACAAGGGGGCGCACATGTCTGGAGTTCGTTTGCAGAGGCTGGAAGCCCTGGCGCGCCCATTCTCTCTCTCTCCCTCTCCCTCTATCTGTCCTTCTCTCTGTGTCTGTCGCTCTCAAATAAATAAATAAAAATAAATTTAAAAAAAAAAAACAAAGTTATGTGAGAATTGAAACATAGAAGGAAGGGCTGGAGAGATAAGAGACCCAGGTTTGATTCTCCAGGTCCCATGTAAGGCAGATGCACAAGGTGGTGCATGCATCTGGAATTGCTTTGTGGTGGCTAGAGGTTCTGGTGTGCCCACTCTCATTCTCTCTCTCTCTCTATCCCTGTCTATGTCTCAAATTAAAAAAAAAAAAAAAGAAAGAAGGAAAGGGGAAAGGAGGGGAGGGAAGTAAATTTCATCCAGCTGACAGCTGGTTCATTTATTTGCAATGTTTTAGGGGTAAAAAGCATTATTATTCAGAAAGAATTTTTCCTAGGCATAAGCCCAAATTTTTGCAGTTGTGAATGTAATTCATGGTCAGTACTTCCTACAACTTTCTGGTGAGATGAGGGGTGATTTCCAGATTACTACAAAACAAGGGGGGAAAACAAAAGGTCTGCGGTAGTTTGAATCTATGTCCCCCAATAGACTCAAATGTTTTATTAAAGCTCCAGCTCCAGCACGGGGCTCCAGCACCAGGGTGGTACTGGGGGCAGGTCTGAATTCCAGCCTAAGGGGTGTGGAGAGTTGGAGCGCTGGCTGAGGTGCTGCTGGCGGCTCTCGGTGAGGCTGTGGTAAGGGGCAGCTCCTCCGCCACTGGGGAGCTTCCCGGGTCTCTAAGCCTGGAGTAAATCCTTTCCTCCCATGTCTGTGTCTGGTTTGGAGGCTCATTCCAGCAGCCAGGCGCTGACTGTGACAGGGTCATTGTGATGGTAGTGTACGGATGACATTCTCTCCATCAAAAGGGATAGTCAAGGAAAGCAATGAGTGAGACTCAGTTGAATTGTAATTGTAAAACAACATGATATGAGGGGTAGAGGGGAACCCACATGCTGTAACCAGATTTCAGTAATTAATAAAGAAACAAATTACTATCATTGGAAAAGCACAGAAACCAATCAAATTCCTTTAAAATGAGCTCAAGAACAGAAAGAGGGAATTAAAACAAAAAGCTCTCATGAAAGGAAACTGTTGGCTGCTCCCAAAAGCCTTTCTCAGAACACCTCTCCCTGTTTTTGTTAATTTTTCATAAAGCAGTTATTCATGTCAGCAACATTTTAGCACACTTATGTCACCCTGGTCCTACCATTGCTCTAGAGAAGACTGGAGAAGGGTCTGCTTACTGGCTTCAATAGTATGAAGACATTGACACTCACCAGTGCGGACTGGCTCTACCTCGCTTTCCCACAACCGTGTCACACTCAGCCAATTCCAAACTAACCTCTACCCTTCCTTCCAGCTGCAGAAACAGTACAGGTGATTACTGCCCTCTAGCCATCAGCTTGTGCTCGGCCCCTCTCCCCGTCCTCCATCAGCTCTGCGCTCGGTCCCCTCTCCCCGTCCTCCATCAGCTCTGTGCTCGGTCCCCTCTCCCCGTCCTCCATCAGCTCTGCACTCGGTCCCCTCTCCCCGTCCTCCATCAGCTCTGCGCTCGGTCCCCTCTCCCCGCCCTCCATCAGCTCTGTGCTCGGTCCCCTCTCCCCGTCCTCCATCAGCTGTGTGCTCGGTCCCCTCTCCCCGTCCTCCATCAGCTCTGCGCTCGGTCCCCTCTCCCCGTCCTCCATCAGCTCTGCACTCGGTCCCCTCTCCCCGTCCTCCATCAGCTCTGCGCTCGGTCCCCTCTCCCCGCCCTCCATCAGCTCTGCGCTCGGTCCCCTCTCCCCGTCCTCCATCAGCTCTGTGCTCGGTCCCCTCTCCCCTCTCCCCGTCCTCCATCAGCTCTGCGCTCGGTCCCCTCTCCCCGTCCTCCATCAGCTGTGTGCTCGGTCCCCTCTCCCCTGTCCTCCATCAGCTGTGTGCTCGGTCCCCTCTCCCCGTCCTCCATCAGCTCTGCGCTCGGTCCCCTCTCCCCGTCCTCCATCAGCTGTGTGCTCGGTCCCCTCTCCCCTCTCCCCGTCCTCCATCAGCTCTGCGCTCGGTCCCCTCTCCCCGTCCTCCATCAGCTCTGCGCTCGGTCCCATCTCCCCGTCCTCCATCAGCTCTGCGCTCGGTCCCCTCTCCCCGTCCTCCATCAGCTCTGCGCTCGGTCCCCTCTCCCCGTCCTCCATCAGCTCTGTGCTCGGTCCCCTCTCCCCGTCCTCCATCAGCTCTGCGCTCGGTCCCCTCTCCCCGCCCTCCATCAGCTCTGCGCTCCGTCCCCTCTCCCCGTCCTCCATCAGCTCTGTGCTCGGTCCCCTCTCCCCTCTCCCCGTCCTCCATCAGCTCTGCGCTCGGTCCCCTCTCCCCGTCCTCCATCAGCTGTGTGCTCGGTCCCCTCTCCCCTGTCCTCCATCAGCTGTGTGCTCGGTCCCCTCTCCCCGTCCTCCATCAGCTCTGCGCTCGGTCCCCTCTCCCCGTCCTCCATCAGCTCTGTGCTCGGTCCCCTCTCCCCTCTCCCCGTCCTCCATCAGCTCTGCGCTCGGTCCCCTCTCCCCGTCCTCCATCAGCTGTGTGCTCGGTCCCCTCTCCCCTGTCCTCCATCAGCTGTGCGCTCGGTCCCCTCTCCCCGTCCTCCATCAGCTCTGCGCTCGGTCCCCTCTCCCCGTCCTCCATCAGCTGTGTGCTCGGTCCCCTCTCCCCGTCCTCCATCAGCTGTGTGCTCGGTCCCCTCTCCCCTCTCCCCGTCCTCCATCAGCTCTGCGCTCGGTCCCCTCTCCCCGTCCTCCATCAGCTCTGCGCTCGGTCCCATCTCCCCGTCCTCCATCAGCTCTGCGCTCGGTCCCCTCTCCCCGTCCTCCATCAGCTCTGCGCTCGGTCCCCTCTCCCCGTCCTCCATCAGCTCTGCGCTCGGTCCCCTCTCCCCGTCCTCCATCAGCTGTGTGCTCGGTCCCCTCTCCCCGTCCTCCATCAGCTCTGCGCTCGGTCCCCTCTCCCCTGTCCTCCATCAGCTGTGTGCTCGGTCCCCTCTCCCCGTCCTCCATCAGCTCTGCGCTCGGTCCCCTCTCCCCGTCCTCCATCAGCTCTGCGCTCGGTCCCCTCTCCCCGTCCTCCATCAGCTCTGCGCTCGGTCCCCTCTCCCCGTCCTCCATCAGCTGTGTGCTCGGTCCCCTCTCCCCGTCCTCCATCAGCTCTGCGCTCGGTCCCCTCTCCCCGTCCTCCATCAGCTGTGTGCTCGGTCCCCTCTCCCCGTCCTCCATCAGCTGTGTGCTCGGTCCCCTCTCCCCGTCCTCCATCAGCTCTGCGCTCGGTCCCCTCTCCCCGTCCTCCATCAGCTCTGCGCTCGGTCCCCTCTCCCCGTCCTCCATCAGCTCTGCGCTCGGTCCCCTCTCCCCATCCTCCATCAGCTCTGTGCTCGGTCCCCTCTCCCCTCTCCCCGTCCTCCATCAGCTCTGCGCTCGGTCCCCTCTCCCCGTCCTCCATCAGCTCTGCGCTCGGTCCCCTCTCCCCGTCCTCCATCAGCTCTGCGCTCGGTCCCCTCTCCCCTGTCCTCCATCAGCTGTGCGCTCGGTCCCCTCTCCCCGTCCTCCATCAGCTCTGCGCTCGGTCCCCCTCTCCCCGTCCTCCATCAGCTCTGCGCTCGGTCCCCTCTCCCCGTCCTCCATCAGCTCTGTGCTCGGTCCCCTCTCCCCGTCCTCCATCAGCTCTGCGCTCGGTCCCCTCTCCCCATCCTCCATCAGCTCTGCGCTCGGTCCCCTCTCCCCGTCCTCCATCAGCTCTGCGCTCGGTCCCCTCTCCCCGTCCTCCATCAGCTGTGCGCTCGGTCCCCTCTCCCCGTCCTCCATCAGCTGTGCGCTCGGTCCCCTCTCCCCGTCCTCCATCAGCTGTGTGCTCGGTCCCCTCTCCCCTGTCCTCCATCAGCTGTGTGCTCGGTCCCCTCTCCCCGTCCTCCATCAGCTCTGCGCTCGGTCCCCTCTCCCCGCCCTCCATCAGCTCTGTGCTCGGTCCCCTCTCCCCGTCCTCCATCAGCTCTGCGCTCGGTCCCCTCTCCCCGTCCTCCATCAGCTCTGTGCTCGGTCCCCTCTCCCCGTCCTCCATCAGCTCTGCGCTCGGTCCCCTCTCCCCGTCCTCCATCAGCTCTGTGCTCGGTCCCCTCTCCCCGTCCTCCATCAGCTGTGTGCTCGGTCCCCTCTCCCCGTCCTCCATCAGCTCTGCGCTCGGTCCCCTCTCCCCGTCCTCCATCAGCTGTGCGCTCGGTCCCCTCTCCCCGTCCTCCATCAGCTGTGTGCTCGGTCCCCTCTCCCCGTCCTCCATCAGCTCTGCGCTCGGTCCCCTCTCCCCATCCTCCATCAGCTCTGCGCTCGGTCCCCTCTCCCCGTCCTCCATCAGCTGTGTGCTCGGTCCCCTCTCCCCGTCCTCCATCAGCTGTGTGCTCGGTCCCCTCTCCCCGTCCTCCATCAGCTCTGTGCTCGGTCCCCTCTCCCCATCCTCCATCAGCTCTGCGCTCGGTCCCCTCTCCCCGTCCTCCATCAGCTGTGTGCTCGGTCCCCTCTCCCCGTCCTCCATCAGCTCTGCGCTCGGTCCCCTCTCCCCATCCTCCATCAGCTCTGCACTCGGTCCCCTCTCCCTGTCCTCCATCAGCTCTGCGCTCGGTCCCCTCTCCCCTGTCCTCCATCAGCTGTGTGCTCGGTCCCCTCTCCCCGTCCTCCATCAGCTCTGTGCTCGGTCCCCTCTCCCCGCCCTCCATCAGCTGTGTGCTCGGTCCCCTCTCCCCGTCCTCCATCAGCTCTGCGCTCGGTCCCCTCTCCCCGTCCTCCATCAGCTCTGCGCTCGGTCCCCTCTCCCCGTCCTCCATCAGCTCTGCGCTCGGTCCCCTCTCCCCGTCCTCCATCAGCTCTGCGCTCGGTCCCCTCTCCCCGTCCTCCATCAGCTGTGTGCTCGGTCCCCTCTCCCCGTCCTCCATCAGCTCTGTGCTCGGTCCCCTCTCCCCTGTCCTCCATCAGCTGTGTGCTCGGTCCCCTCTCCCCGTCCTCCATCAGCTCTGTGCTCGGTCCCCTCTCCCCCGTCCTCCATCAGCTCTGTGCTCGGTCCCCTCTCCCCATCCTCCATCAGCTCTGCACTCGGTCCCCTCTCCCTGTCCTCCATCAGCTCTGCGCTCGGTCCCCTCTCCCCTGTCCTCCATCAGCTGTGTGCTCGGTCCCCTCTCCCCGTCCTCCATCAGCTCTGTGCTCGGTCCCCTCTCCCCGTCCTCCATCAGCTCTGCGCTCGGTCCCCTCTCCCCGCCCTCCATCAGCTCTGTGCTCGGTCCCCTCTCCCCGTCCTCCATCAGCTCTGCGCTCGGTCCCCTCTCCCCGTCCTCCATCAGCTCTGCGCTCGGTCCCCTCTCCCCGCCCTCCATCAGCTCTGTGCTCGGTCCCCTCTCCCCGTCCTCCATCAGCTGTGTGCTCAGTCCCCTCTCCCCATCCTCCATCAGCTCTGTGCTCGGTCCCCTCTCCCCGTCCTCCATCAGCTCTGCGCTCGGTCCCCTCTCCCCGTCCTCCATCAGCTGTGTGCTCGGTCCCCTCTCCCCGTCCTCCATCAGCTCTGTGCTCGGTCCCCTCTCCCCGCCCTCCATCAGCTCTGCGCTCGGTCCCCTCTCCCCGTCCTCCATCAGCTGTGTGCTCGGTCCCCTCTCCCCGTCCTCCATCAGCTCTGTGCTCGGTCCCCTCTCCCCGCCCTCCATCAGCTGTGTGCTCGGTCCCCTCTCCCCGTCCTCCATCAGCTCTGCGCTCGGTCCCCTCTCCCCTGTCCTCCATCAGCTCTGCGCTCGGTCCCCTCTCCCCGTCCTCCATCAGCTCTGCGCTCGGTCCCCTCTCCCCGTCCTCCATCAGCTCTGTGCTCGGTCCCCTCTCCCCGTCCTCCATCAGCTCTGCGCTCGGTCCCCTCTCCCCGTCCTCCATCAGCTCTGCGCTCGGTCCCCTCTCCCCGCCCTCCATCAGCTCTGTGCTCGGTCCCCTCTCCTCCGTCGTCCAGCAGCTCTGTGTTCGGTCTGCACACATCTGGCCTCCTCCTCTCATCTGCACACACAGTGCTCCCTACTTACACTCGTTTTCCTCTGTGATCTCTCATTTTCTCCCCCGTTTCTCCAGGGAATCTGGTAATCTCCTGGTTCTATCATATCTTAGGACTCTCCCCTGATAAACTAGACAATTGCTTAGACTCAACTCACACAATTTGTTTGTTTGTCTAATGTCTAACATCTCATCTTCCCCATGAAGGCAGCTGATGAACAGTGCCTGTTCTGTTCCTTACTATGACCTCAGCAACTATCCCAACCACGTCTTGGCACATGACAAAAGTGAACACACATGCTAAGTTGAAGGTCACTTAATCCATTTATTAGCAAGTAAGCATAATACCTTTACACATAAAATATAAGTGTATATAAATAATCACAAGGTCAAATAAAAACAGACTAAACTCAAAAAATGAAATCTGTTCTGAAGAACATAATTTCAATCCTAAGTCAACTCTGCGAAATGAACACTCAAAATCAGCATTACTGACAAGTTATTCCACTGAGACATTTACTGTAGGTTACTGCTGAGGGAGGCATGAAGACTTTCAGAGTCAGAACATCATTTGGTTTGTTTGTTTTGAGGTGTTCGTGTGTCTGTGGATGCGGGAAGGCCAGAGGTTGACACTGGGAATCTTTCACCCTCACCTGCCACTAGAGTGACAGAGGCCAGGCCCCAGGCTTGAGTTCGGAGCTTGTCCTGACCTCCCGTCTCTATCTCCTGCATGCTGGGGTCATAGGAGGCTGCCTTGCTCACCTGGCATTTACATGGGTGCTGCAGATCCAAATTCATAGTATTTATGCTTGTCCAGCACGTACTTTATCCACTGGGACATATCCCCACAGGGAGGGCGCGGTCACAGACAGTGTCACGGGGAGGGCGCGGTCACAGTCAGTGTCATGGGGAGGGCGCGGTCACGGTCACAGTCAGTGCCACAGGTGAGGACGTGATCACAGTCAGTGTCACAGGGGAGGGTACGATCACAGCCAGTGCTGTGGGGAAGGCACAATCACAGTGGCTCTGTGGCACTAACAGAGAACATTAATCTGCACTATACCAGGGAGGTCCTGGTTATAAGTGTCTTGTTATATAGATGTAAAAAGCAATTATTTCATCTCCTAATTCCTGACTTTGGACACAATTTTGTCTTGAATTCATCCTGGGTACTTTGCTTCCAGTCAATCAAAGTCTGATAATGTTTATTTTTGCTGTCAGTTTTTCAACTTAACAGCTCTGTTTTATTGCTCTTCAGAACTTAATTTTCAAGTGCTGTAAGTGTGTTCTGCTCACCTATGATGGAATGGCCAGGCTCTGCTATGTGGGCTCCTAACAAACACCCTGCACGGCGGGCATGAGGACACAGGCCTGTACCCAGCCACGTGGAAGGCTGAGGCAGGAGGGTCTAAGGTTTGATTGACAGCCTGGGCTACAGAGTGAGACCCTTTGTCTCAAAAAAGACCAAAGCTAGCCAACCAACCAACCAAACAACCTTAATATTCTCTTATTTTCTTCACACTGACACCAAATATTTGTAGCCTGCATTGCTTTTAGCTTTATCATACATACATAAAACTATATCCTATTTAGAACAGCCAGAGACCACCACCACCATAAAAGAAAAACCTAACCAGGCTGTATTTCTCTTTTATCTAAGTATATTTCAACTTCTATTATTAATTGCAAGCAAAATTTAAAAATTACATGTCCACAAGGATTCAATGGAGGGGGACAGCAAGGGGTGCCAAAGAAGAGTTGTGGAAGGGGATTATGATCATAATATATGCATGGTAGCTGTCAATAAAAAGTTAAAAAGAGCCGGGCGTGGTGGCACACGCCTTTAATCCCAGCACTAGGGAGGCAGAGGTAGGAGGATCGCCATGAGTTCAAGGCCACCCTGAGAGTCCACAGAATTCTATGTCAGCCTGGGCTACAGTGAAGCCCTACCTCGAAAAACCAAAAAGAAAAGTTAAAAAGAATCACATGCCTATTTGTTTTCTTCAAATCATCATGGTTCCATAAAAAAACAACAAAAAACCCAATAACAACAACAAAAAAAACCCTTCTTTTAAAATTTCCGTATGCAAAACTATAGGAAGCTGAAAGTGTGCCTTTTGAGAAAGGTCAAGTTGTAAGAATGTAGCAGAATCAAATTGTTAAAAATGTGTAAACTATTTGTCTTGCTGGCAATAAGAAAGAGGTTGGCTGGGGAAAAACAAACCTGCCTCTCAGCTCAACCTCCACAAATGTAGAGAACCGGCGCCCTCATCTGGCCAAATGGGAAACAATGTGAAGTGTATGTATCAAGTCCTGCTTAAGAGCTATTTTCCCAGTCATAATAGGTACATAAAAAAATCTGAAAAACAAAAAAGTAGTATCCAATACTATAAACGTGTTGTCTGTCTAAAAGAACTAGTTTCTGCTAAACTGTCAACTATTTAGATTATGAATTATGAAGCAAGTTAAGTAAGACACAATCTCCCAAGTCAGATATAATGGAAGTACACTGCGAAGAGCATAAACTGCTAAGGATGAGTAACAGCTAATGATGCTAAGAGTGAGAACAGTATCAGAATTTATCAAAATAATAGCCAGCCAGAGTAGCAGGTAGAATGCTGGCTCAGCCGCTCCAGAGCTTGTGAACACATGACCCACATGGCAAGTGGGCCTTGGAACGTGTGGGTCAGGTAAGAGAGGGGAGACACATCGTGCGAGCTGACTGTGCAGGGGTCTGGATTATCTGAGCTGCAATTCAGGGATAAGACTCGGAAGTAGGATGCAGAGGTGGACGGAGCTGCGGGGAGCGGCAGACATGGGACAAGGCTGGGAAGGGCAGGATGCTGACTTCAGTGATTGCGAAAGAAGAGCAGGAGCCAAGGAAAATCAGCAAATTCTAGAAAATCGGTAGAGCAAGGAAACAAATTTTGCTTAGGTGCCTCTGGAGAGGAACTCAATCTTAACAACACTGAGTTACTAAATAGGTATTTACTTGTCTTTCTGAAGCCTGCAGGGTCTCATTATGTAGCCCACGCTTGTGCTATGCAGTCTAGGCTAGCCTCAAATTGGCAACAGTCCTGCCTCAGCACCCAGAGAGCTGGCACTAAAGACACTCAACAGCCTGCCCAGGCTGCCGATCAACACTTTATTTTAGGCCAGGGAGCAGCGGTAGACTTCTGACTACGGAACCACATGGTCTGCACTGTTTCAAGACACAGATTTTTGGGTTGTTTTTACAACCACAGCTGAACAGTAACACAGAGAACCAGACTCAGCATCAGCCTTACGTACAGGAGACAGGCAGTACTGTCCATCTAACTTCACAGAACAGCCAACAACTCTGAAAAGGGAGCTGCTCAAGTTAGCTTGTCTGAGGCACACACTGCAAATCTCAGACCCTGGCTGGATCTGTACATCAGACATCAACATCAGGCGAAATGATTCCTACCTCCTGGATCCTCACCTCCCAGGGAAAATGTGGTGACCAGGGACTTGTAAACGTTGACCATGTTCTTACAGGCTTTTTCCAGGATACTACAGCTCACTGTTCCCTGTTCAGATAGCCTCTGAGCCACCGTACCTACATCAACCTCTGCCTTCCACATCGGTAGTGACCATGCTCAGACAGGCACAAACCGCCTGGATGAACATTATTTCAACTTGCTTCCTGCTGTCAAGTCCAATCATATAAAGGCCGTGAGACAGCTTTGAATGGCTCCCTGATCCATAAAACAAGTACACATATGCTCCTTCAGGAATCTGACTTCCTTAAGAAAATCTGATTTGCTCCTTGGCTCACTTACCACTGAAGCCCCTACATGTCCTGCAGCCCCGATGAGCTCTGCCACTGTCTCACTTCCTCTCCCTTCATCCTGCCCTGCCGTTTGCCTGGAATGCCTCTCTGCTTTTTACAAGTACCACACCTGACACGGGGCCTTGTCTTTCCCAGTGTCATTTAGCTTCTGACCAGTAAGGCTGGTCATTGGTCTTTCTAAAGTCAAGACATGGGCTGCAAGATGGCTCAGTGGGTTTAGCATGCATACTGCCCAAGCATGAGGGCCTGAGTTCAAGTCCTAGGCTCCATGTAAATAGCTGGGCATGGCCACCACACCTGGCTGTAGCCCAGCCCCGTGGAATGCAAAGAGTGAATAACTGCTCGGGTTCAGTGACAGACTCCATCTCAAGGAAACAACCAAACACAGATGAGTGACATCAGTGGACAACCAGTGTTCTCCTCTGGCCTCATGCATGCATATGTGGTATGCACATCCACATACACAGGTAAACACACCACACACACACACACAAATTATAAATACACACACACACACCAAAAGTCAAGCCTTTCAGGTCAGACATCCTAGCTCTACTGTTTCCTTATTTATGTGGTCTACAACAGCCACTTCCCTTATTGGTCTTGTCAGAAAGAAAGGGAAAATAATCATATCCTCCACATAGATTTCAGGAACCACATGGATTAAGTAAGGCACATAAGCAGATAACAGCGAGAGTAGTTGGGATCTGGAGAGATTGCTTAGTGGTTAAGGCACTTGCCTGTGAAGCCCAACAATCCAGATTTAATTCCCTAGAACCTACGTAGGTCAGATGCACAAGGTGGCACATGATCCTGGATTTTGTTTGCAGTGGCTAGAAGTCCATTCTATCTGCCCCCCCAATAAATAAATATATAAATAATTGTAGTTGATATGACTGTTACTACAGCTCTCCTAAGAAAGGGCTCACTTCCTCAGTGTCAGTCTACTTGGTGGATCAGAGAAGACTGTTAATCATGACCCTCCCTGTTCCAAGAAGCGTGACTCCGTGCACAACGCCAAGCTGCACATTTTCCGTTGGATGGGTCCCAACTTCAAGAGTATGGTAGAGGAGACCATCAGCCATTGGTCTCCTGAGCCCTTGAGTTCCCCCACTTGAGTGACCTTGGTCCCACTTGCATTGTACTCAAACCTTTACTATTATTTTGCTCTTAATAAAGTATCTTGCTGCTAAAACTAAAAGAAGATAAAGAATATTTTATCCCTTGTACTGGACTGTCACTATCTGGAGGATGAGACTGGCCAAGAAGAAGAGGCCAAGAGTGACATTTTCTCTTATCAAGGAAGTTAGCTTTCAGGCCACTGGTGACTCTGAATGGAAGAGTACGAATTACACACTCAATACTGATTCCCTGGATTAGGCTCTGCATGACCACTCAATGGATTTCCTTGCAGGCTGAGGGATAGACAACACATTTACAGATGAGTTGGTGGAGCTCAGCATAGCCCTGTAGCACCAGAAACACACCTTTCTGGAGGACCTCAAAAGTTTTGTCAAGAGCCAGTAGAACTGTCAGAGACACTGAAGACCTTATTCTTATGGTAGGCTTTGGCCAGTGAACAAAACCTACCCTGACACCAGTATGTGCTTTGAAATGATTGTTATACTGTTATCATGGGAAAAAAAAAATATATATATATATAGCAGGTTTGTTATTGCTCCTATGCTTTCATTACTATTCATTTGTATCTTTTTTCCCTGTACAAATCTATTATTTCTAGGTTTTTATACAACATAATGATAGACAATAAAATTAGCTTCATCTCCTCCAAAAAAAAAAAAAAAAAAAAAAGAATATTTTCTTTATTTGAGAGAGGGAGAAAATGGAGGGGGAGAGAGAAAGATAAAGAGAGGGAGAGAGAGAAAGAGAGAGAGAGAGGGAGAATGAGAATGAATGAATGAATATGGGCATGCTAGGGCTTCCTGCCACTGTAAGTGAACTCCATATGCACGCACCACTTTGTGAATCTGGTTTGACATGGATACTGGAAAACTGAACCCAGGCCAACAGGCTTTAAGAGCCTTTAACTACTGAGTCATCTCCCCAACCCCAAGATACAAACAAAAGAACAAAACCCAGAATCTTTCCTTTTATCATCTTTTCCTCTCTCCTTCCTAACCTGTGCCTTCAGATCAGATTTTATATTTATTTTTATTTATTTATTTGTGAGAGAGTCAGAGGGGGAAAGAATGGGTGTCCAGGGCCTCTAACCACTGCAAATGAACTCCACATGCATGCGCCACCATGTGCATATGGCTTGTGTGGGTACTGCAGAACCAATTCTGGGTCCTTAGCCTTTGCAGGCAAGTGCCTTAACCACTAAGCCATCTCTCCAACACTGTATCAGATTTTTAAACATACTTTAACCACAGAGAGTTTATGACGTTTTGCTGCCTGCCCACTGTCAGTACTAGCTCTGTAGACAGTTAGCTACTGAAGGAAAAGATCAAGGAAACAACATAATGAGGTCCGGGGATATGGTTTGGGGACAACAGGCATGTGCTTATGAAGCCTGCCAGCCCAGGTTTAAGAGCACAGTACTCACATGAGGCCAGACACACAAAGTGGCATCTGGAGCTCATATGCACCAGCAAGAGGCCCCAATGCTCCACATTCTCAATAAAAATAAAAAAACATAATGAGATACTAGCACGCACCTTAGCAAATATTGTTGCTACTAGTATATATTTTATTTCCACCCATAATTAGGAGTTTCTTAAGAATGTGGAGCTGTGCAATACTAATTGTTGTAGTCCGGTTCGCATTGCTGGTAGAAATCACCCAACCAAGAGTAGCTTCTGGGAAAAAGAGGTTTATTTTGGCTCACAGGCTTGAGGGGAAGCTTCACGATGGCAGGGGAAACAATGGCATGAGCAGAGGGTGGACAAAGTCCCCCTGGCAAACATAAGATGGACCACAGCAACAGAAGGGTGTGCCAAACACTGACATGGGGAAACTGGCTATAAAGCCCATAAGCGCGCCCCCAACAATACACTCCCTCCAGGAGGCATTAATTCCCAAGTATCTATCAGCTGGGAACCTAGCATTCAGAATACCTAAGTTTATGGGGGACACCTGAATCAAACCACCACATTCTGCCCCTGGCCCCCATAAACTGATAATCATACATGATGTAAAATACAATGCATTCAGTCTGACTTTAACAGTCCCCATAGATTTTATCAGTCACAATGATGTTCATACATTCCCATAGTCCAAGGTCTTTTAACTGAGCCATAATACCAAAACAACCTCAAAAAACCCATAATGGCACAGAATAAATATTCATACTGCAATAGATGGCATTGGGCATAGCAAAGAAACATTCAACCAATACAAGATTTAAAACAACCAGGGCAAACATCAAACTCTGTAGCTTCAAGTCCAGCAACTCTAGCCAGTGACAAATCTTCAAGTCCGATAATTCTAACCAGCAACGAGTCTCTGGCATTCCAATTCCACCCCTCCAGCTAGGCTACTCACAGTCCTGGGAAGCTTCATCGGGGCTGGCAGCTCCTCGGCAGCCATCTCGTGGTCCCGGCATCTGCACTGGGTCTCCACTACAAGCCACGGTTCATCCTCATGGCCCCATGGGGTCTCTATGCAGGCAACCAGCAAACCCACTTCACACTGCCCATGGCCATTTTCAAAACACAAGACCGTGTTGCAAACTCAATGGCCCTCTTTCCAGCATTTCTTATACTCCACAATACCAGGTAGGGTGCCAATTTGCTAAGCCAGGGGGGATTAAAACAGACTTTGAAGAACAGGACACTCCTTGAGCACTCAGGCCCCTTCTAAAGAGTCTACATTCTTTCTGTTGCCCCAGCACAGGTCAGCTAGCCCAGTCTCAAAGGTTGTAATCTCTCAGTTGCAGCTGAATGGGCAGCAGTTCACCCAAAGATTTTCCTTTCTGTGCCATATTCCTCTGCTCACACCAGTTCATTTCTACGCAAAGCAACCCTGCACAACTTCTCAGGACACAGGCATAAGAGCAAGCTTCTCACACAAACTGCTAGCCCAGTCCAAGCAAAGCTCTTTCTCGCCCTCGTAAGCCAACAATCACAGTCCATAGTTCTTACTGCCTTCAGGTCTTTCAGCTCTGACCAGGATAGTCCATCAAGCTGTACTTACAGCACTGCAAAGCATCTCTTAGGCCAAGGTTTCAAATCCTGCCACTTTCCTCTTGAAAACCAGCTCCAAAAGGCCAAAGCCACACAGTCAGGTGTCTAGCAGCAATCCCACTCCTCGGTACCACTTTACTGTCGTAGTCCGGTTCGCATTGCTGGTAGAAATCACCCAACCAAGAGTAGCTTCTGGGAAAAAGAGGTTTATTTTGGCTCACAGGCTTGAGGGGAAGCTTCACGATGGCAGGGGAAAACGATGGCATGAGCAGAGGGTGGACATCACCCCCTGGCAAACATAAGATGGACCATAGCAACAGAAGGGTGTGCCAAACACTGGCATGGGGAAACTGGCTATAAAGCCCATAAGCCCGCCCCCAACAATACACTCCCTCCAGGAGGCATCAATTCCCAAATATCCATCAGCTGGGAACCTAGCATTCAGAACACCTAAGTTTATGGGGGACACCTGAATCAAACCACCACACTAATCATCTGAGTTTCCCAGATCTAAACATGTGGCACCCAGTTTTGTTTTTTTTTTTAGAATGAAGAACATTTTTCCATCTTTTATTTTTACCAATAATTCTTTCCTTCTCCCTTGTCTCTTCTTTTTCTTCCCATTCTCTGAGCGGTGGACTATGAGCAGTACTTTGTACACCATGCCCCACTGCCCTCACTATGCTTTTCAGCAGCCTGCAACATAGCTGTCACTCAATGCAAAGTGCCTGACAGCACAATAGTTTTCCTCTGGAGTTCATGCTTAGTTTTGCCAGATGCCCACTAATGTCCAGGATTCAGTCCAGCATCAAGTATTTGACTTCCTTTAGTTCTTCTCTCATGGGCCTTCCATAATGTCCTGTGTTCTGAATGCCAGATCCCCAGCTGAGGTAATTTGGGAGGTGGAGCCTTGCTGTAAGAGGTGTGTCACTGAGGGTGGACCTTGATGGTTTATTACCTGCTTGCCAGCTTTAGTTCCTCTCACTCCCCTGCTGCTGCTTGCCACCTGCTGAGGCAAAGAAGTGATGTCTAGCCTCTGATCTACGGTGTTTCCTCTGCCGTCATAGTGCTTCCCCTTGAGACCGTAAGCCAAGATAAACAACTTTCCTCTCAAAAAAAAAAAAAAAAAAAAAAAAAAAGTAAGCCGGGTGTGGTGGGTGGCACCCAGTTTTGGTGAAGAAACACCAGCCCAAGGGTTGGGGTGTGTTTGCAGCTTCTGATGCCAGCTATGGACCACCACATCACCCTAACACTACACTCAGGCCAGCCTGAGCTGCCATGTAAGGAGCTGATGGTCAGCTCACTCTGAAGGCAAGGTTAATAACTCACAGAGGGGCGCCCCTGGTCATGAGGACACTGCAGCTCAGCACTGCCAAAACCACAGCATTGAATAATGGCAGCAAATACTTGTTCCTGCCACAACAAAAAGCCAAATCATGTGTTTTTGACAACGCATTGATTCTTACTGTCCTTGGAGTTACAAGTGTATGTACAAATGACAATTTACCAAAACATACAAGTATGTGTGTATGTACGTATATATACATATTTCACTTGAGACCCTACTTTGAAAAAACTGAACAAAAACTAATAAAATAGAAAAATCTCTGCTCTATCCCATATATTCCTCAGTAAAACCAGAAAAAAATTATTGTTAATATTGTCTTTCTTTTTTGGTGGCAGCGTCTCAGTCTAGCCTGGGCTAACCTGGAATTCACTCTGTAGTCCAGGCTGGCCTTCACTCCACAGCAATCTTCCTACCTCAGCCTCTCAAGTGCTGGGATTAACGTGTGAGCAGGCCTAACATTATCTTTTTATCCTACTAGATTTTTAAAATAGAAAAGCATAAAAACATATGTACAATGTGCTCAGTATACAGGCTGCTGTAAAATGTGCTTTTCCCTTAATAAGTCTGGGTCACCAGCCCAAGACGCACAGCTACTGCTACGTACATTCTACCCTTGTAGAAATCACAAAGAACAGGTTCCCTCCTGGAAGATGCTCGGGCGCCTCCTGGGCACTGCAAGCGCTTAGGTATGCCTGCATGTGCAAGAGCGCTCCCGTGACCATCTCTGGCACATCTCTGTGAACTGTATGGATATGCAATCAGGTAGCACTACTGTAGCTGTGGAACAAACGGGCAGATATACAAAATTGACAGGTCAAAGGTCTGAGTACTTCTGTTCGACTACTGTCACCAGCTTGCATATCCACCAGTAGCAAAAATGACTATTCTCTGCCTTCATTTTCAGAGTATACTATCAAAATTAAATCTTTGCCAATCTGGTAAGTTCTGATTTAAAAGACTTAAAAAACCCTGATCATTTGTGTTTCTTTTAAGTCTTTCACTGTTTCCATCTTTTTTTTTAAAATAATTTTTATTTATTTATTTATTTGAGAGTGACAGACACAGAGAGAAAGACAGATAGAGGGAGAGAGAGAATGGGCACGCCAGGGCTTCCAGCCTCTGCAAACGAACTCCAGACGTGTGCGCCCCCTTGTGCATCTGCCTAACATGGGACCTGGGGAACCGAGCCTCGAACCGGGGTCCTTAGGCTTCACAGGCAAGCGCTTAACCTCTAAGCCATCTCTCCAGCCCACACTGTTTCCATCTTTAATTCACACTTTCTATTGGCTTGTTCATTATTTTCCTACTGGAATTGTATTTTAAAGTGCTTATATACTTAAAGTTTCTTTCACTGAAAAATAGTTGTGAATATTGGTTGTAGTTGACCTATTTTATACAAACTGCTTGTTTTGAATTCTTGAACTTATTCTGGTCCTAATCCAAGAGATGGCCACAGGCAGATCAGTTTTCACGTGCATATAAATCTGCTGTACAGACACACAGCATCATTTAGGTAAAAGGCAGAGAACAGACTTGGTGTAACCCTGATCTCAACTCTACTACAGCAGCTGAATAAAAAAGGTGCCATCTTAGCCCTTAAAGTACAAGCTCCTCAATCGATGAAATGAAGCAGGTGGGCAGAATGCTCTCTTCATTGCTTCCAGAAATAGAAACCATGCGTCTAAGAGGTTGTCAACGTTTCCATCAGGATCATGAAAAACTATGGTTTAATTTGATAACTGTGAAGAAATACAATAAATGTAATTAGAAATAAGTTTTTTTTGTTTGTTTATTGTTTTTTCAAGGTAGAGTCTTATTGTAGCCCAGGCTGACCTGGAGTTCACTAGTCTCAGGGTGATCTGAAACTCAGAGATTCTCTTACCTCTAGAGTGCTGGATTAGAGGCAGGCACCATAGGGGCTGGGAAAATGGTTTTGCAGTTATGGCATTTGCCACAGAACCTAAGGACTGGGGTTCAATTCTCCAGGACCCATGTAAGCCAGATAGATGCACAAGGGGGCACATGTGTTTGGAGTTCATATGCAGTGGGTAGAGGCCCTGGCGAGCCCATTCTCTCTCATAAATAAATAAATAAAATATTATTTTAAAAAGGCATGCACCACTATGCCCAGCAGAAATAAGTATTTTTTTAAAAAACTAAAAATTGAACCATAACATATTAACTTTTAAGATTTTATCCAAGTGATAATATCCATAGATGCTTGGTAAATCATCAACATATTGGGAATTTGACAAAACATTAATTTATCACTCCTTAAAATTCATTTATTTATTTGCACATGTGGTGGTGGGGGGGGCAACTAGGGACAGACATGTCAGGGTCTCTTACCACTGCAAACAAACTCCAGATGCAAACATCACCTTTTGTGGCTGGCTTTACACGGGTAGCTGGGGATTTGAACCAAGCTGGGCAGGCTCTATAAGCAAGTGCTTTGGACCCCCCAGTCACCTCCCCAACCCCTAACTTACTACTTTTGATGAAATTTTCTGATGAATCAAACAAAATCCTGTTTTGAGAGCTCACTGCAATTAAGTTTCCTGTTGTCAGAATGCTATCACCCTTTCCAAATGTTGCTTTGGGCTGGGAATTTAGCTTAATGGTAGAATGCCTGCCTGGTGTGCAGAGGCCCTGGGTTAAGCCCTCGTAGTGATGAAGAAAAAATAGATACTTTCAGTTTTTCAGCCTGTATTAAATGAGCTGTATCTACTGATGAAATTAGACATACAGTTGAGCTGGGGAGATGGCTCACCCACGCCAGATGCACAAAACAACACCTGTCTGGAGTTTGTTTGTCTGGAGTTGTTTGCAGGGGCAAGAGGCCCAGGCACCTATTCTCCTTCTCTCTCCCTTAAATAAATATTTTAAAAAGAATTATTTCTGGGCTGGGAAGATGGCTCAGTGTTTAAAGGCATGTGCTTGCAAAGCCTACCAGTCTAGGTTCAATTCCCAAGTCACCCAAGTAAGCCAAACACAAAGAGTATCTCAAATGTCTGGTGTTCTAAGCAGTGGCAAGAGCTCTGGCACATACATGTGCAAATTAAAAAAGGAGGAGGAGCCGGGCGTGGTGGCGCACGCCTTTAATCCCAGCACTCGGGAGGCAGAGGTAGGAGGATCGCCGAGAGTTCGAGGCCACCCTGAGACTACAGAGTGAATTCCAGGTCAGCCTGAGCTAGAGTGAGACCCTACCTCGAAAAACAAAAACAAAAACAAAAAGGAGGAGGAGGAGACAGAGGAAAAAGGAGAGGAAGGAGAAGGGAGGGAGGGAGGAAGGTGGGCATGTGGCACACACTTTTAATCCCAGCAAACCAACTCCGGACTTCAACAGTTGAAGGCAGTTGCTTGCAAAGCTGCTGGCCTGAGTTCAATTCCCTGATACCCATGTAAAGCCAGATGCACATTTATTCTATTTCTGCACATAGAAATTTTTTTTAGAAAACTGTGTTAAAATATGAAAGTTGTATCAAACTTATATAAATGGAAAATCACTGCTATAGAAACAGTAGATTCACTTTGTCAACTCAAAGGTGATAAGCTCACTTTTCTAACACAAATTAAGTATTCAATTTCTGATGGTTGAGAGCACAGGAACTCTTGATCTGTTATTGTTATCAAGAATTGGGTGCCAATGAGTCTTGGCCCTAACGGATAAAAATGGATAGTGCAGTTGGGTGTGGTGGCGCACACCTTTCATCCCAGCACTCGGGAGGTAGAGGTAGGAGGATCACTGTGAGTTTGAGGCCACCCTGAGACGACAGAGTGAATTCTAGGTTAGCCTGGACTAGAGCAAGAGCCTACCTCGAAAAGTCAAAATAAAATAATACAATAAAACAAAGCACAGTGCATTTGCAAGTGATAAGATTGATTACTGTAAACACGATCCTTTTGGCTACATTTGTAGCCACTCTTCTGTCTCATGTCCCTTATTATGGGACATGACTCGGGAAGTAAGGACAGCCTCAAATAATGATTTGTCTATTTTAGAGATCTTTCTGCTAATAGAAAGCAGGAGCACCATGCAATCCCTTAAAAAAAACAAACCACCCAGAGAACATGGTCTGTGCTAGAACTAGTTTCATTCCCACCCTCAACTGCGCTGCTCTGCCAAAGCAGCGTACGTTTGCCCAAAGCTCCCTGTTGATGGGCAGAGGCTGAATATGAGGCTGGGAGGTTCATAAATCGCGATGACAAAATTTTGTGTGTGTATGTCTATAAGAAAGGTAAATTAGTAGCATCATTAAAAATGTATCATCTGAAAATACAGATGGCAATAGTGTCTTGGGTAGCAATAAAAATTCAATGAGCTTATCCTTGTGCTGAGAACTGCACCTTGTAACTAAGCACTTACTAAAGGAAGTCATTACCCCCAGTTATTTTTTTTTTTTTGTCCTGAAACATTCTAATAGTTATATGTTGATACCTGACTGTGGGTGAAATAAATGTTCAGCTCTTTTGACCAGTGGGTTGTTTTCTTTTCTTTTTTTTTTTAATTTTTAAATTTTTATTAACATTTTCCATGATTATAAAAAAAATATCCCATGGTAATTCCCTCCCTCCCCCCTGACACTTTCCCCTTTGAAATTCCATTCTCCATCATATTACCTCCCCATCTCAATCTCTATACTTACATATATACAATATCAACCTATTAAGTACCCTCCTCCCTTCCTTTCTCTTCCCTTTATGTCTCCTTTTTAACTTACTGGCATCTGTTACTAAGTATTTTCCTTCTCATGCAGAAGCCCAATCATCTGTAGCTAGGATCCACATATGAAGGAGAACATGTGGCGCTTGGCTTTCTGGGCCTGGGTTACCTCACTTAGTATAATCCTTTCCAGGTCCATCCATTTTTCTGCAAATTTCGTAACTTCATTTTTCTTTACTGCTGAGTAGAACTCCATTGTATAAATGTGCCACATCTTCATTATCCACTCTTCAGTTGAGGGACATCTAGGCTGGTTCCATTTCCCAGCTATTATAAATTGAGCAGCAATAAACATGGTTGAGCACGTACTTCTAAGGAAATGAGATGAGTCCTTTGGATATATGCCTAGGAGTGCTATAGCTGGGTCATATGGTAGATCAATCTTTAGCTGTTTTAGGAACCTCCACACTGTTTTCCACAATGGCTGGGCCAGATTGCATTCCCACCAGCAATGTAGAAGGGTTCCTGTTTTTCCACATCCCTGTCAACATTTATGATCATTTGTTTTCATGATGGTGGCCAATCTGACAGGAGTGAGATGGAATCTCAATGTAGTTTTAATCTGCATTTCCCTGATGACTAGTGACGTAGAACTTTTTTTAGATGCTTATATGCCATTCGTATTTCTTCCTTTGAGAACTCTCTATTTAGCTCCATAGCCCATTTTTTGATTGGCTTGTTTGATTCCTTATTATTTAACTTTTTGAGTTCTTTGTATATCCTAGATATTAATCCTCTATCAGATATATAGCTGGCGAAGATTTTTTCCCATTCTGTAGGCTGCCTCTTTGCTTTTTCACTGTGTCCTTCGCAGTGCAAAATCTTTGTAATTTCATGAGGTCCCAGTGATTAATCTGTGGTTTTATTGCCTGAGCAGTTGGGGTTGTATTCAGAAAGTCTTTGCCAAGACCAATATGTTGAAGGGGTTCCCCTACTTTTTCCTCTAGCAGTTTCAGAGTTTCAGGTCTGATGTTAAGGTCTTTAATCCATTTGGACTTAATTCTTGTGCATGGAGAGAGAGAAGAATCTATTTTCATCCTTCTGCAGATATATATCCAGTTTTCCCAACACCATTTGCTGAAGAGGCTGTCTTTTCTCCAATGAGTATTTTTGTCATTTTTATCGAATATCAGGTGGCTATAGCTACTTGGGCTTACATCTGGGTCCTCTATTCTGTTCCACTGATCTATATATCTGTTTTTGTGCCCGTACCATGCTGTTTTTGTTAGTATGGCTCTGCAGTATAGGTTAAAATCAGGTATGGTGATACCACCAGATTTATTTTTGTTGCTCAGTATTATTTTAGATATTCGAGGTTTTTTGTGATTCCAAATGAATTTTTGGATTGTTTTTTCTATTTCCATGAAGAAAGCCTTTGGAATTTTGATAGGGATTGCATTAAATGTGTAGATTGCTTTAGGTAAGATTGCCATTTTCACAATATTGATTCTTCCAATCCAGGTACAAGGGATGTTTCTCCACTTTCTAGTGTCTTCTGCAATTTCTCACATGAGTGTTTTAAAGTTCTCATTGTAGAGATTCTTTACTTCCTTGGTTAGGTTTATTCCAAGGTACTTTATTTTTTTTGATGCAATTGTGAATGGGAGTGATTCTCTGATTTCATCCTCTGTGTGTTTGTTGTTAGCATATATGAAGGCTACTGACTTCTGTGTATTTATTTTGTATCCTGCTACATGGCTGTAGGTGGTTGTTTTCTTTTCTAATGCCTGCATGTGTGTCCACATGTTGTGAAACACATGACAACCCTGTATGTCACCCTCAGGACCACTCACCTGCTCTGAGTCCCGGTCTCACTGGCGTGGGGCTCCCCCTTTAGGCCAGACTGGTGGGACCCGCAGCTGCTGGGATTATAGGCACGTGTGCTCTGGGGTCCCATCCATCCTCGGATTGCTACGCAGATGTAGCGAAGGGAGGCTTGTGAACCTGTGCTAGTGCAAGAACGCAGCTCTACCAAGGCAGCCTTGACGAAGACGTTACGTTGGCCACCACCTGGGTCTTGAAAGACACAGCGGGGAGCACTCCTGCTTCGCTGCCTCCTGTGTCTCGCTGTGGGCAGCTGGGGAGCAGTCGGCTTCCTGCACATCATCTGGGTAGCAGGGATTTTCAAACAGTTTTGTACTTTTTCTTCCAATTAATTATCTTAATTTTATTTTCAAATAGTTCTATACATATAATATGCCTCCAAATGTATGTATTTTTGCAGTTTAAAAAAAGGCAATGTCCTTATGTTTGTGAGGCAACCGCTCACGGAGTGAACTCTTCCTTTTCTTTCTTTTTTGCATGAACGGGTGTGCCAGGACCTCTAGCCACTGTAAGTGACCATGCAACCTTGTGCATCTGGCTTTACTTGGCGGGAACTGGGGAATCAAGCCCGGATCCTTAAGCTATGCAGGCCCCTCTGCTTTCTTAATAATTAGTCTGAGAGTTCTTTATGTTATCTGGATAGTTTCTTTTATCACAAAATGATTTGCAAATGTTTTTCCCACTTGCTTGTCTCTTAATCTTTTACAAAGTAAAACATTGTTAATTTTGATGCACTCATATCAACTTTTGGTTTTTTGCAACTTATGAACTTTGCTTTGGGTATCATTTCTAAGAAATCTAATCTAAGATTGAAAAGATTACCTGGCCAGGTGTGGTGGTGCACAGCTCTAGTCCCAGCACTCTGGGAGGCGGAAGGGATCATCCTGACTTTGCAGGTCATCTAGCTCCTGTCTCAGTAAGTAAGTGAGCACGTAAACAGTGCATAAGGCATGAGTCGAAGTCCTCTCTTTCTCTCCTTCCCCATGCAAACGCACATGGTTTACGTGGACAGGAGCACAACGCCTCAACGGGCTGTGCTATCAGTCTGTCCTGCACCGGTCCTGTCTCCACAGCCAGGCAGCACGAGTCCGCACACTGCTGGAGATTGTTCACATTCCAGAAATAATATATAACTACAGATAAATTCCCACCAACATGTGTCTGGAGTTCGTTTGCAGTGGCTGAAGGCCCTGACATGCCCATTCTCCCTCTCTCTGCTTTCCTTCCTTCCTTCCTTCCTTCCTTCCTTCCTTCCTTCCTTCCTTCCTTCCTTCCTTCCTTCCTTCCTTCCTTCCTTCCTTCTTCTTTCTCTCTCTCAAATAATTAAACTATCATCTATTTATCTATCTATCTATCTATCTATCTATCTATCTATCTATCTATCATCTCTCTCTCTCTCTCTAGGGCTGTAGAAATGGCTCAGTGGTGAAAGGTGCTTACTTGCAAAGCCTGGCAGGCCTGGGTTTGAATCTTCAGTACCCACATAAAACCACAGGCACAAATGGTCCATGCACCTGGAGTTCATTTGCAATGGCTAGAGGCCCTGGTGCATCCATTCCCCTCTCTTATTCTCTCACTCTCTCTGCTGGCAAAAACATATATTTAAATTTTTCCAGTGGCAATCAAAGAACTAATGATCTCTACCTTCCCCAATTTTTGTTATACAATGTAAATGTTCAACAGCTCATTTTCTTAGTATCTTCAGTCTCCTCAGGCATAACAGGGAGGCAGTCTTCATGCTGTAAAGAAAGCTGCTTTTTCTGCAGCATGACCTCAACCAGCCAACCCTGGGTATGTGTGTGCGGGCGAGGAGGGTTCTCTTCAGATGGAGAAACGACTGGAGAACTAGCTCTGCTGCTTGTTGTGGCCATCCTTCTTGTTTCACATCCCCAACTGTGGGAAAAGATCTTGACCATATTACAAGATTTTATGAACTTCTTGCAATAGTCTTAACTAGCTAAACACCCAAAGACGCAGCTGTGCTGGAGAGATGGGTCAGTGGGGCTAAGGTGCTTGCCTGTAAAATCTAAGAACCTGAATTCAATTCCCCAGGACCCACGTAAAAAAAGATGTACAAGGTAGCACATGTGTCTGGAGTTGGTTTACAGTGGCTAGAGGCCCTGGTGTACCCACTTTCTCTCTCAAATTAAAAAAAAAAAAAAAAGAAGAATAGATTTTGTTTTTAAAAAGACTTAGTACAATAGTAACAGAACACTGTCAACAAGAGTATTCTCTGTTTACTTTGGAGCTGAAGCCTGTAAGACCAGCCAGCTAAGTCTCAAAACATCATGTGGTCTCATAAATGAAGAGTGTAAGTGACTTATGGAGCCACAGGAGATCTCCATATTCTGTGAAGTTATCCTGAGACTGATGCCCAAACAGTAAAGCTAGGTCTCAGAGACTAAGAAAGGACTGTGATGAGTCAGTCAGCTTCTGAGAAAGATAAATATGTTGCCAGTGAGCATCTTTGGAAATGAAATGCTACCTCACAGATATCCCCATAATAAAAATGGTCACTTTACTCATGCCTAAACTTTCAACTCTTATTATTTAGAAACAGTACTTCCAAGTATTATAATGTGCGATCTATATACATATAATTTATTTATTTATTTGAGGGGGGAAAGAAAAAGAGAACAGGCACACCAGGGCCTCTTGCCATTGCAAACCAACTCCAGATGCGTGTACCACTTTGTGCATTTGGCTTTGTGTGGGTATTGGGTATTCATATTCAGGCTGGCAGTTTTTAAAAGCAAATGCCTTTAACTGCTGAGCTGTCTCCACAGATTTGTGTGTGTGTGTGTTTGGGGGGGCGCTGTTTTTTAATTAAAGGAGAAAGCAATGGTGTAAGAAAAGGAAAAAAGAAGGGAAATAAATAAAAGGGAAAGGGAAGGAAAAAAAAACAACAACACTGTGGCTCAATTAAATCCTAACCTGATTTTTGTACAGGTTCTTCCTGAGGAGTTGCTGATAATTCTATAGGACACAGAAGATAAGATATGGTGGCTGGACAGGTTGCTCAGTGGTTAAGGCACTTGCCTGCAATGCCTAAGAACCCAGGTTCAATTCCCCAGTACCCACGGAAAGCCAGAGCACAAAGTGGTGCAGACATTTGGAATTTGTATGTAGTGGCTAGAAGCCCTGGCACACCCATTCATTCTCTTTCTCTCTCTCTCTGCCCTTGCAAACAGATAAGTAAATTTTTTAAACATAAAACAATGATAAATATAAGAGCAGGAAAGATGGGTTAGCAGTTAAGGTACTTGCCTATGAAACCTAAAGACCCAGGTTCGATTCCCTAGTACCCACAATAAGCCAGATGCACAAAGTGGTACACGTGTCTGGAGTTTCTTTGCAGTGGCTGGAGGCCCTGGCACACCCATTCTCTCTATCTTCCTCTAAAATAAATAAATAAATAAATAAATAAATAAATAAATAAATAAATAAATATTTTTTAAAAGATGATAAGATATGGGAAGGCCTTAAATGAATCAACACATGTGTTGCAGTCAAGCTCGCACTGCTGGTAGAAATCACCCAACTAAGAGCAGCTTGTGGGAAAAAAAGGATTCATTTTGCCTTATAGGCTTGAGGGGGAAGCTCCATGATGGCATGGAAAATGATGGCATGAGCAGAGGGAGGACATCATCCCCTGGCCAACACAAGGTAGACCATAGCAACAGGACAGTGCGCCACACTCTGGCATGGGGACACTGGCTCTAACACCCATAAGCCCGCCCCCAACCAGACACTGCCTCCTGGAGGTGTTAATTCCCAAATCTCCATCAGCTGGGACCCTAGCATCCAGAACGCTTCAGTGTATGGGGGACACCTGAATCAAACCACCATAACCTGCTAGGTCACACACATACACACCTTACTAATACAGATTCTTTAAATTATGTATCTCCTGGATTTATATATCTTCTTTGGCATTTCAGGGTTGCTAAAAGCAGGCTCATCTTAGAGTCAATATACATGCTTAACCAGGAAGCTACTTTTTCCAGTATAAAGCACTGTTAGTCTGTCTTTCCAAGTGTTTTAGGAGGCAATATGAAATTCAAGTCTATTGGTCAGCAAATCCAACTGAGCTCTTATCTATCATCTGTCTGTCTATCATCCATCCATCCATCCATCCATTCATCCATCCATCCAGGTTTCTCAAGACAGCGTTTCAGTATGTAACCCTGACTGGCCTGGCTGCGCATTGTTTTAAGTAACTACACCTGATGAGAGACGGCCAAGAGATGCCCTTCAACATGGCATGAGCAAAAGCTAATAAGGCAACTTACACCGACTTCATTCATCTGTTTTTTTTTAATATCCTTAAATAGCTTTTCCTTAGGTCCAGGTCCAAAGATAAACCTCCATCACTGTTTTTTAAGTTAGCCATTATTTTAAAAGTCTAAACTAGCTGTACAAAATTAGCCAAGCAGCTAAACCTATTATTACTTACAACTTGATTTCTCCCTCCCTCCCTCCCTCCTTCACTTCCTTTCTTTTTCTGTTTTTCTTTTTAATTTATTTTGTTTATTTTGATTTTTTTGAGAGCGACAGACAGAGAAAGAAGCAGAGAGAGAAAGAGAGAATGGGCACGCCAGGGCCTCCAGCTATTGCAAACGAACTCTAGACGCGTGTGCCCCCTTGTGTATCTGGCTTATGTAGGTCCTGGGGAACTGAGCCTTGAACGGGGGTCCTTAGACTTCACAGGTAAGCGCTTAATGGCTAAGTCATCTCTCCAGCCCTGTTTTTCTATTTTTTGTTTGTTTGTTTTGTTTTGAGATTAGGGCCTAATATATAGCCCAGGCTGGCCTTGGCTATATCTTGGCTCAATCTTCCTGCCTTGGCTCTGTGGATTATAGGCATGTGCCACCAAACTCAACTCTCCATTTTTTGTAAGACTGAACAAGGGTGGCGTGCCTGTCACATGTTTTTTTAAGACTAGCATCAGAATAAAACAAATAATTAGTTTTGCCTTTAACAAATTATTTTAAAATATTATCTCACTTGAATATATACTGTGCCAGTATTTTAAAAAATACTACTCTAATCCAATAGGGCAGCTGTTAATCTGACTTTACAGAAAAAGAGACAAAAACTCAAAGAGGTTCTGTGGCTAGAATTACTCAGGGATTGGAAGACACAACTGGCTAATCATAAACTCAGCTCTTTCCACTTTACTAAATCATCTCCAGCACACTATTAGTTTGCCTTTCACTTCTAAGTAGAACATATTCTTACAAGAAATAAATCTCAGAATCTGGTATCAATTACTAGCATGGCTGTTACTAGTCTCTCATTGGAAGACTCTTTTCACTGCTTCTGTAATAGAGCATTTCAGGAAATGGAATGCATGCCTACTGAGTGTTGCAATGTGTCTAGGAGGAGAATATAGGGGAAGATAGATATTTAATTCAATTTCCTATGTAAGTAGAAGCAAACATGACAGTTAGCTGTCCCTGGTCACTGTGACGAACAGTGTGAAAGAAAGGCTTATTTTGGATGACAATTTCAGCTCATGGTCACTTGGCCCCACTGGTTTGGGGGCATATGACAAAGCAGTGTGTCACAGTGGAGGCTGGGAGGCAAAGGAGCTGGGGTACCCTTTAATTTCTAAGGGCAAGAGCCCACTGGCCTAACTTCTGCCACTACCCCCCCCCAGGATTGCAACACACCTCCCACTAGGGGTTCTACAGGCTGAGGACCTAGCCTTGAGCATATGAAGAACATTCAAGAGTCATACTATAAGGAAGAGGGAGGGTAGTGGGAGGGATTATGATCTTTGTATATGGTCTCTATGTGCAAACGTTGTCAATAAAAAGTTAAAAAAAAAAAAAAGACTGGGTATGGTGGTACATGCCTTCATCCCAGCATTTGGCAGGCAGAGGTAGGACTGCTGTGAGTTCGAGGTCAGCCTGGGCTAGAGTGAGACACTACCTCAAAAAAAAAAAAAAAATTAAGACAACAAAAAGCTAAACTATAACCTCAACGATACTTGGCACCCAACTTCATTTTTTGAGGGCTGGGAAGATGGCTCAGAGGTTAAAGGTGCTTGTATGCAAAGCCTTCTGGCCTGGGCACAATTCCCAAGCCACCTATGTAAGCTGGACAAAAAAGTGGCAAAAGCATGTGGTGTTGGTGTGCACTGGCAAGAGACCCTGGTGCACCCCTCCATCAATACACACCCAAGTGCACACACACAGGCACGCAAATAAGTAATTTTTTCAAAAACCAAAGTTTCATTTTTCCCACTCAATAGATTGTGAGAGAACTGTTTCTTTGTAAATCACTGCAATAAACTGCCTTCAATGCAGGATCTTGTGGTTTCCCCAAATATATTTGCCACAATTGATCTGTTTCCTCTGTGGCAAAAAAAAAAAAAAAAGAAAAAGAAAAAGAAAAAAATACAACACAGCTAGTTGTACAGACAACGCAGTTTTATTTTCTATTAGGCTGCCCTATCTACACATAAAAGAAGCATGTTTCTTTTCCACTAATCAAATCCAAATATACAATGTCACTGAAAGGTGAGCCTCAAAAACCATTAAGGTAGCCAAAGGAACACTTCAAAATAAAGGATGCAAGAAGGCAGGAAGGAGATGGGGCTTTCTTTATGAAGGCTCAAATCCAAAGCACAGTTTGGTCTGTCTCTACTCAAAACACACGGTTCTTTGCATTGACATCTTTGTTTTGAAAGTAGTCAACAATTCCTTCTAGAGTAGGTGAAAGTGGGAAAAGAAGCTTTCAGTCAGTCCAAAGCAGACTTCAGTCCCTTGACCAACGGTCCCACACCTAAGTGAACTTTTGACTACAATAGTATGGCCGTAGTAAAACACAGAATTATCAGTGACCATAATGACTTTCATAAGTGCCTTACAGAAACGCGAGGGACACTAGGAACATTGTCAGCCATCCAATGAATCCACCAGAGAGAGCAATCTAAAAGTTCCATCATCTACCCAGCACTAGTTAGCCTCCCTGGATGGGGGGAATGGAGACACTGACCCAGGTTCGGGTCTGATGGAAAGAAGGTAAGGCATTAATTGAGAGCCTTATTACTTCAGGGTTCTCCTGATGCATTTACACCTGCTGTGATGGGTAAGGTGGGTCTCTTTGCTTCTAGAAAGGATTAACTGAAGGAGGAAGTCCTTCCCCAGAGCGGGCAGCCCCTCTCAGAGGGGGACTTTACATAAGGAAGCTCTGGGTGAAAAGAGCCCCTTCCTTCCTTCCCTCCACTTGGCTGCCAGAGCTGCTTGCTGCCTTCCAGCGTGGACTGAAAACCCGCGTGGATTGAAACCCAGGGGCTCTTCAGGACGCCTCCAGGCCTTCAGTACCAGGTCAGGACTGCTGAGGCATCTGGCCACATGGACTGAGCAGCTACCAGGTTCCTGGATTCTCAGACCTGCAACTGCTATTGGACTAACATAAACTAATCCGATATATTCCCTTTTTAATATAATTCATTCTAGCAGTTCTGTTCCTCTAGAGAACCCTGACTAATACACCTGCTATTGAGTTGAACCATTTAAAAAATTTGTCTCTCTCTCTTTTTTTTTCAAGGTAGGTTCTCTCTCTAGCCCAGGCTGACCTGGAATTCACTATGTAGTCTCAGGGTGACCTTGAACTCACGGCAATCCTCCTACCTCTGCCTCTCAAGTGCTGGGATTAAAGGCGTGCACCACCACGCCTGGCTAAAATTTATCTTTTTTGAGACAGGGTCTGTGCTGTGAATTGAACCAGCCAGCAGTCAGAATACCAGCTCTACTACACTGGCTCTTGCTTCCTGTCCATCCTCAGATTATCTTTCCTGGGCGTTGAGGCTGGGCCGTAATCCCTTCAAGACTGCAAATTCCCAATAAGTCATTCGGTATCACTCTTTAGAAAAAAATTATTTATTTGTCAGAGAGGAAGAGAGAGAGCATTGGGCATGCCAGGGCCTCCAGCCACTACAAACAAACTCCAGACACATGCACCATCTTGTGGATCTGGCTTACGTGGGTCCTGGGGAATTGAACCTGGGTCCTTTGGCTTTGCAGGCAAATGCCTTAACCACTAAGCATCCCTCTAGCCCATCCAGTAATCACTCTTAATAAATAATTTCTTTGCCAGGTGTGGTGGCACACATCTTTAATCCCAGCACTCAGGAGGCAGAGGTAGGAGAATCACTATGAGTTCAAGTCCACCCTGAGACTACATAGTGAATTCCAGGTCAGCCTGGGCTAGAATGAAACCGTTCCTCAAAAAATGAAATAATAATAATAATAATAATAATAATAATAATTGTTTCTTTGATAAAGTCAGACATAGTGTTTGTAACTGAAGGAAACGTAAATACAAATTGAGCTCGGGAGGTCAGGGCAGGTGGCTCTGGTGGACCACAAGGTTATTCAGCCAACAACTCAAGCTTTTTTCTTCTTTATTGCCATGAATTCAAGGCCACCCAGGGACTAGAGTGTGTTCCAGGTAGCCTGGGCTAGAGCAAGACCCTACCTCCAAAAAAAAACCAAAACAACAAAAACCACAAAATAAGCCGGGCATGGTGGTGCACGCTTTTAATCCCAGCACTTGGGAGGCAGAGGTAGGAGGATCACCGAGAGTTCAAGGCCACCCTGAGACTACATAGGTCAGCCTGAACTAGAGTGAGACCCTACCTTGAACCCCCTTCCCCCCAAAAAACCCCACAAAATAAAATTTAAAAACCCCATAAAACCTGAGAATGACTGCTAACAAAAGCCCAGTGAGCAAGTAGGCAGGGTTTTGGCTCTGACAGACTCACACACAGACATGCTTAAAGAATGTTAATAAAATGCTTCGTGAGGCTCAAGGACTTTGGTTATTTTAATAGTAAGAGTTAGAAGTGATGCATATTAAATAAACTACAAAACATTCATCTAGAAGTCTCTGAAGCCATCACAAGCTCAGCGTCCACTAAGAAGGCTCTCTTTTCACTTCCCTCAGCACCGGGCCCAGCACGCTTACGGCGTCAGGCTACGGAGCGTGCAGGAAGCAGCAGCGCAGTGCCGCCAGCCCTCGGCTCACGCACACGCCGCGCTCAGGGTCGCTGGAGGTTTTCCCCTCTCCATGCTGCCGTGTTCATACCTGGTGATGCTTTTCTTCAGTTTACTTGACAGTTTTCATACATGTACAAGATGTCTTGATCACGGCCACTTTCTTTGCTCCTCGTTCCCCGCCCCCCCTCCACTGAACTCTTTCTTTCCAACCAGTACCTCTGAAATGCTTTCCCCTATCCTCCATTATCTGGATAGCCTCTTGATGGACCCAATATTAAGCAGATTTCGTTAGGGTAACAGCAGCCACTTTGAGGTCATAATACTAATAATGATGACATTTTCTGTTTGACATGACATGGCTTTCTCTGCTTCAAACGATTCAGAGTTGAAACCTCCTTACTCCATTCTAATCATAAAGATAATCTAAGAAAAAACATTTGTCAAGACATTTACATAAAATTCACACCTTGCTGTTTAATTTTTTGTTTATTTATTTATTTGAGAGTAACAGACAAAGGGGCAGATAGAGAGAATGGGCACGCAGGGCCTGCAGTCACTGCAAACGAACTCCAGATGCATGTACCACCTTTTACATCTGGCTTACGTGGGTCCTAGGGAATCGAGCCTCAAACTGGGGTCTTTAGGTTTCACAGGCAAGTGCTTAACTGCTAAGCCATCTCT
Organism: Jaculus jaculus; assembly: GCF_020740685.1. Taxonomy (NCBI): domain Eukaryota; kingdom Metazoa; phylum Chordata; class Mammalia; order Rodentia; family Dipodidae; genus Jaculus; species Jaculus jaculus. The sequence goes on along the minus strand of NC_059123.1, from coordinate 12,823,491 downwards.
CCAGCCCTTACATCTTGCTTTTTAAATTTATTTATTTTATTTTATTTTTGAGAAAGAGAGAGAAATGGGCACAACAGGATTTTTCAGCTGCTGTGATGACCTCCAGATGCATGAACCCTTTTGTGCGCATGTGCGATATTGTACGCTTGCATCACTTTTGCATCTGGCTACGTGGGACCTGGAGATACCAACAAACATTTGTAGGTTTTGTCAGCAAGAGCCTTTACTGCTAAGCCATCTATCTCTCCAGCCCCACACCTTCCTTTTTTTATCTTTTCACAATTTTTATTACCATTTTCCATGGTAATTCCCCCTGCACTTTCCCCTTTGAAATTCCATTCTTCATCATATTACCTCCCCATCTCAATCATTCTACTTACATATATACAATACCAACCTATTAAGTACACCCCTCCACCTTCCTTTTTAAATTAATTTTTCCATCCTTTTTAAAAACAAAGCAACAAAGCCAGGCGTGGTGGCACACACCCAGCACTTAGGAGGCAGAGGTTAGGAGGATTGCCATGAGTTCGAGGCCACCCTGAGACTACATAGTAAATTCTAGGTCCACCTGAGCAAGACCCTACCAAAAACCACACACACACACACACCACACACACACACACACACACACACAAAGCAACAAGGGCTGGAGCGATGGCTTAACACTTAAGGTGCTTGCCTGCAAAGCCCAAAGATCTAGGTTTGATTCCCCAGTACTCATATAAGCCAGGCACAAGGTGCTGCATCTGTCTGGAGTGCATTTGCAGTGGCTAGAGGCCCTGGTATACCAATGCTCTCTCTCTCTCTCTCCACATATATATCTCAAAAATAAAAAATTCGCACTCGGGAGGCAGAGGTAGGAGGATCGCCAAGAGTTCAAGGCCACCCTGAGACTACAGAGTGAATTCCAGGTCAGCCTGAGCTAGAATGAGACCCTACCTCACAAAACCAGTAAATAAATAAATTAATTAATTTAAAAAATCAAATAAAATAAAAAATCCTTTTTTTAAAAAAAGAAAACTAATGTTACTGCACAAATAAGTAACCATTTCACAAGAAAATAAAATTCGATGGTCTAGGCCAGATGACTTCCAAGTGTACTAGACATAGGAAAAAAAACAAACAAACAGACATCTAGCATGGAATATAGATAGCTCTTTTTATAATCTAAGGTAAATCCAAGTGTGACACCAAAAGTTGAAATTAAAAAAGGAACAGTAACAGATCTGATGTCATCAAGACACACTTTTTTCCTGGCAATAATGAAATGACTGTCAAATACAAAGGGCAATTCTAGCTACTTAGTATCACTTTGCATGAAGACTGCAGTTAATAAAACTTCATTAGGAATGCCTATATGGGTAATTTTAGCTGTTAATAGTCATAGAAAGAAACTGTGATAGGACAGAGAGATTAACTGCTTTATGTGACAGTATTTTATTATGTGTATCCCATGACATCATGCAATACACTTCAAATATACACAAGGACTTTTAAAGAATTAATTAAAATGACTAAAATGTCAAACAAAAATGGGCATATAGGACAAGTGTGGCAGTGTACACTTTTAATCCCAGCACTCAGGAGGCAGAAGTAGGAGGGTCACCGTGAGTTCAAGGCCACCTTGAGACTACATAGTAAATTCCAGGTCAGCCTGGGCTATAGTGAGACCCGACCTCAAAGAATCCCCCTCCAAAAAAAAAGCCAAAAAAGGGGAAAGACAAATCATCTAGAAGACCAACTTGGGAATTGTGTATAAAAACCTTAAGATGGACAAAATTTGAACCATTAGTTCTACTTCTAATAGTTTACCATACGAAAGCAAGTTCCTTATCACGAACCTTTATTACAGCATTGTTAATAGCAGCAAACTTCAAAACTATCAACATAAGCACTCAGTGATACTTCTTTCTATCTGTGTGATAAAATAATCACTACCGTTAAAAACAGTAATGAGATGGGCATGGGGGCACATGCCTTTAATCCCAGCACTCAGGAGGAAGACTAGGAGGATCACTGTGAGGTCGAGGCTAGACTGAGACTACACAGTGAATTCCAGACCAGCCTGAGCTAGAGTGAGACCTTCTCTCTCCCCTCTCTCACACACACCAACACAGCAATGATCATTACATTCACAGACACAAAAGACAACCACAATGTCCTAGCACGTGGAAAAGAAACAACACATGACAAGACAGCAAGGGCAATGTGCATGGGAACCGCTGGCTAGCGTGCCTGCCGTGGAGTTAAGCACACTGCATTTCCACTCCCCATCCCCACAGTAAGTGGGGGGCCCATGGTTATGCCTTCTGCAATACAATACGAGTAGGGTGTGCCCTTGAGCTACCAGTTTCGGAGAAAGCATGGTATAAAATCAAACAACCCCCTGCTGTGACTCCAGCCTGGAGTATGTACCTGGCCAGCTGTAAAAATAAAAATAAAAGACAAGGAATAAACTTCTGTTGAATTTGTGCTGTACTATTCTGGGCCAGTATTTGGTAGCCTGGCCTATCCTAATATGGCAGAATACCAACAGTTTTACTCCCCCCCCCCCGCCCCCCAGGTAGGGTCTCACTCTGGCCCAGGCTGACCTGCAATTCACTATGTAGTCTCAGGGTGGCCTCAAACTCACAGTGATCCTCCTACGTCTGCCTCCCGAGTGCTGGGATCATAAGGCGTGCGCCACCATGCCCAGCCAGTTTTACTTTTTAATTTTTTTTTGTTTATTTTTATTTATTTATTTGAGAGTGACAGACAGAGAGAGAGAATGGGCGCACCAGGGTCTCCAGCCACTGTAAATGAACTCCAGTTGCGTGCGCCCCCTTGGTCATCTGGCTAACGTGGGTCCTGGGGAATGGAGCCTAGAACCGGGGTCCTTAGGCTTAATAGGCAAGCGTGTAACTGCTAAGCCATCTCTCCAGCCCCAGTTTTACTTTTGAAAGAAACCTCTAAGCACTGGGAACATGAACACTGAACAGATTTATGAGATTAAGCCAAAGCTGTACACGCAGCTGCAGGCTGTCTACTGATCTATCCACTACTAGTTTCCAGTTTGGGGTATACAGCTATCATGAACAGTCTTGTTCATGTCTTTTGGTAAGCATGTCACCATTTTTCTATGGGGTACTTACTTGACAGAGAAAGTACTGGGCCCTAGGATATGCCGTGTCCAGCTTAACAAACAGAATGCCAGGGGAAGAGTACCTATCTGCACTCCCACGAGATTTCTAGCTGCTCTGCGTCTCTGCAAACTAGATTTTCTATTTTGGTTCCCTGGAGCCATTCTGGTGGGGAAGCACCCTATACTTGTAATGACTCTAACATAAAACAATTTGTTATTAGGCTGGGGAGATGGTTCAGCAGTTAAAGGAGCTTGCTTATAGAGCCTACTGGTCTGGGTTCAATTCCCCAGTACAAAGTGGCACATGCATCTGGAGTTCATGTGCAGCAACAAGAGGCCCTGGCAAGCTCATTCATATCCTCTCTCTGCTCAAAAATAATATTTCAAAAATATTTTTATTATCTAATACTAAACAAGTTTAGTAAATGATAGTGCATAACTACAATAGAACACTGTGGTTTTAAATTTTCATATAAAACAATCGCAATGATGATGTGAGGCAATGTCTAGAGAGTGAAAGAAAGTGGACTGGGCTCCTGACACCTGCACGAGCTGGGGCTTGCACACAGCGCGGTGCGGCAGCAGCCCCTGGGCTGGAATCAAGCATCGGGACTGCCTTGAAGTGTGGCCATGGGCTCGCCTCAGCTCTCCAACACAACACCACGGTAAGGATCTGGATTCTACAAGCAGGCTCAGTTCAAACCTTGCTGCACAATTTCACACCTGCCTCTTGGCTTCCTCACCTGTCAGTAGGGTAAAGAAACATTCCCACACGACATGACATTACTGAGGGTCCGGCGGGTGTGTAAGCACAGGGCAGCGGGCACGGCGGGTGTGTAAGCGCAGGGCAGCGGGCACGGTGCTGAACACAAGCTACTGGGTACCGTGCTCACTCTCAGTAGCTCTGCGGCCACGTTGGTGCCCCACCACAGCTCCTCTCATCCACAGAAACAAGCTCAAACAAGGACCTGCTGAAATCACCAGGAACCAAGACGCCCTTCTCTCATGTCACATGACCCTGTCTGGTGAGAGTGACAGCTTAGGCCCTTGCCGAGTGAATGGAAAGATAACTCTGCCATGGGAATTACAAACACAAAGCCCAGAGCTGGGACTCTCGGCACCAGTTTCTGTCTGGAGATTAATTAAAATCACATTTTCCTACATCTCCTCGGCCTTTTCTCTCCTCACAGATAAGCTTCTAAAACAAAAATATTATCTTGGCCACCTTTCTGCTCTTAGGATTGACACAGTTAAATGGTCTCGTAGCTTGCTTAGTGAAACTCCAAACCTACCTGTCAGCTTAGCCTGCCCCTGCTTCCTCCACATACCCCTCTCTGGGATCCTCAAACTCACCACACTGCCTCTATCCAGAGGGTTTTAGGACAATCTACTGCTATCCCTGGAACCACCTGCTGTCCATGTTGACCTGAGCAGTTCCTGTTCATTCTGTGGGCCTTACCTATGCAGAGCCTGACAGCCCAGCACTCCTTCCTTAGCTTAGCACGGATGTAATTGTACATTAATTTCTGTGACAACTGCTTTAATGACCACCTTTCCCAGACCGCATGAGGGCAGGGGCCAGTAAACAACACATGGCCCAGTGCAAACTGGAGGCCATGGAGATGGTTATTATCTTTTGGTGGGCTGAATAAACAAAATCAATGAAAAAAAATGAAAACCTGGTACAACACAGGTTAAAGTAATAAGGAAGAGAAAGATGTCAAAGCCTGGTAGCCATCAGCAGAGCTAAGAATCAAACACAAAATTATTTCAGAATCAAAGATGGAATCTGCTCACAATCATGCTTCCAAAGCAAAAAAAAAAAACAACAAAAAAAAACAACAAAAACAACAACAGGGCAAGCATGATGTCATCATTAGAATCAAGGTGTCTTTCTGCACTGGTGCCTGATGATACTTTTCTCCACCATACAAGAAGGTTGCATGGAGTTCACCCCCTTTGAAAGACATTCTTTTTCACTCCCCACCACTACTACTCTTAGCTCCAGAACAATCTGAGATCAGGCTACTGCTGCAAAATTACCCTGGAGACTGGTGCTTTCAGCATCTACCTACGAAGCAGGGAGAGTCCTAAACAACGGGGGAGGCAGTGAGGTGGGAAAGGTGGAGCCCGAGTGTGTGAGCAATGTGTGTGGTTAATGAAGCACTCCGTCTACAGGAAGCAGTTATTTAAAAAAAATTTTGTTCATTTTTATTTATTTGAGAGTGACAGAGACAGAAAGAGGCAGATAGAGAGAGAGAGAGAGAGAGAGAGAGAGAGAGAATGTGCGCGCCAGGGCTTCCAGACACTGCAAACGAACTCCAGACGCGTGCGCCCCCTTGTGCATCTGGCTAACGTGGGACCTGGGGAACCGTGCCTCGAACCGGGGTCCTTAGGCTTCACAGGCAAGCGCTTAACCACTAAGCCATCTCTCTAGCCCAAGGAAGTAGTTATTATCTGTCTGGATAAATACATGTTTAGCAACAATTTTTGTGGTAGAAAGATAATATATGGAAGTTTTATAATCACTAGCTTATTTAATAAATTTAGTAACTAAATTTAAAGAAAATATTAGGCAAACTGCAAATGAAAACACAGGAATTCCATAGAGTGATAAGTCAAGTCAAATGCAGCACAGCGGCTGGGGGAGGGAGTTTACACCACTGTAATCACCAGCACTTTAAAACCATACAGCAGCCAAAAAAATAAGTAAGGGCTGCAGAGATGGCTAAGTGTTTAAGGTGCTTGCCTACGAAGCCTAAGGACCCAGGTTCAATTGCCCAGGACTGATGTAAGCAGATGAGCAAGGTAGCACATGCGTCTGGAGTTCGTTTGCAGTGGCTGGAGGCCCTGGCATGCCCATTCTCTCTCTCTCTCTCAAAATATTTTAAAAATAAACAAAACAAGCTGGGTGTGCACGACTTTAAACCCGGCACTTGGGAGGCAGAGGTAGAAGGATTGCTGTGAGTTCAAGGCCAGCCTGGGCTACAGTGAGGCCCTACCTCAAAATATATAAATAATTTTTTACAAAAAGACATGAAGAGCTGGGAAAGGAAGGAAGATGAAATATACAGCGCCAAAAGCAAGGACATGGAGGGTATCTTGAGTCACACTGTGTGTCATGTAAGCAGTGAGACAGCGCTGGAGTGTTCCATGACAGCAACGCCTCCATGAGGTCAACAGCTCCACGGAGTAAACCTCGTGAAAAATCACCGAACTTCGCCGGGCGCGGTGGCGCACGCCTTTAATCCCAGCACTCGGGAGGCAGAAGTAGGAGGATCACTGTGAATTCAAGGCCACCCTGAGACTACAGAGTTAATTCCAGGTCAGCCTGGACCAAAGTGAGACCCTACCTTGACAACCCCCCCCCAAAAAAATCACTGAACTTAGGGTAGTGTGGTGGTTTGATTCAGGTGTCCCCCATAAACTTAGGTGTTCTGAATGCTAGGTTCCCAGCTGAAGGAGATTTGGGAATTAACGCCTCCAAGAGGCAGTGTATGGATGGGGGCGGTCTTATGGGTGTTATAGCCGGTGTTCCCTTGCCAGTGTTTGGAACCCTCTCCTCTTCCTGTTGTTCACCTTTTGCTTTCCCTGCCACCATGGAGCTTCCCCTCGAGTCTGTAAGCCAAAATAAATCTTTTTTCACCACAAACTGCTCTTGGTGAATAGTGAATTCCAGGTCAGCCTGGGCTAGAGCAAGACCCAACCTTGAAAAACCAAAATAATCATAATGAGCAGGAGTAGGAGGCTCAGGGCAAGCATGAGTCAAGTTCGACTCTCCTTGAAATTTTTATTGTCTATCTGCAAAGAAAGGAAGGACAGCGTAGAGTGCGCATGTTGGGGCCTCTAGCTGCTGTTCAGCCCCAGATACATATGCACCTGGCTTGATGTGGTACTGAGGAATCAAACCAGGCCACCAGGATTTGCAAACAAGCACCCATAACTGTTGAGCCACCTCTCCAGTCCTCAAGCCAGATTCCAACTACATCACTTAACACTCGTGTGACCTGAGATTCGGTGTTTTCTTTGTGCCTCAGTTTCCTCACATAAAATGTTAAAAATAACATCTACCTCAAAGCTACAAGGATCATGTGCATGAATATTTATAAAAACACAAGCCATATCGTGAAAAAATGTTTTATATCTCCTTGGGTTTGTCAACTAAGTTAGGTTTCAAGTAGATGTCTAAAATTTCACCAGCTTATAAGCACACGAAAAAGTTTACTTCTATTCTTCAGACACATAATGATTCATATCTCCCCAACGAATGCTATGAGAAAGAAGTATTGCTGGGCTGGAGAGATGGCTTAGCAGTTAATATGCTTGCCAGCAAAGCTAAAGGACCCAGGTTTGATTCCTCAGTACCCATGTTAAGCCAGATGCACAAGGTGTCACATGTGTCTGGAGTTCATTTGCAGTGGCTAGAGGCCCTGGCACCCATTCTCATTCTCTCGGACTCTCTCTAACACACAAATAAATAATTAATTTTTAAAAATGTTTTTATTTATTTGACAGCCACTGCAAACAAATTCCAGACACCTGTGCCCCCTTGTGCATCTGGTTAATGTGGGTCCTGGGGAATTGAACCTGGGTCCTTTGTTTGCAGGCAAATGCCTTAACTGCTAAGCCATCCCTCCAGGCCAATAATTATTATTTAATAAAAGAAAGTGTCGAGCTGGCTTTGTGGTTAAGGCACTTGCCTGCAAAGCCAACCCAGGTTTGATTCCCTAATACCCATGTAAGCCAGATCCACAAGGCGGTGCATGTGTCTGGAGTTCGTTTATAGTGGCTATAGGACCAGGCGCACCCATTCTTTTTATCTGCCTCTCTCTTTCAAATAAATAAAAAGTTAAAGAAGTGTCCACCCTTTACTACTTGGACTCAACACAAATACCTTAAAACATTAAAGATAGCTAACATTTACTGAGTATTTACTATGTATTATACAAACTTTGTTCTCCAGCTGTTATCAACAACCTCAAAAAAAAAAAAAAAAAAAAGCTGGGCATGGTGGCGCACGCCTTTAATCCCAGCACTCGGGAGGCAGAGGTAGGAGGACTGCCCTGAGTTCGAGGCCACCCTGAGACTCCATAGTGAATTCCAGGTCAGCCTGGGCTAGAGTGAGACCCTGCCTCGAAAAACCAAAATAAATAAATAAATAAAATAAAATAAAAAAGACGGAGTCTTGCTATGTAGCTGAGACCAGTTTCCAATTCCTCATCTTCCGGTCCAAAGGGATTGTAGCAATGGACCACCACACCCATCTCTAGTCTGTCATCTTAAGCACAAAGTATCGTATTTATAAAAACAGCTTTGCTCTCTACTAGGCATAAAGGTCTTTACATGCATAACATAGATATTCTGGTCAGAAATTGCAACAGTGAGCTAAAATGTTTGAGTACCAGAATTTCAGCTTATTATTTCTAAAAAGGGTGAAAGGGAAATTTAAATCCTGACTTGAATAAGCAAGGCCATTAAACTATTTTCTTCTAATAGCTAAGTAAGAGTCCTCATGTCTAGGCTAAATGTCAACATACAGTATAAAATGAAATTAAAATGTATAATTGGGCTAGGGATATGGCTCAATGGGAAAAGTTCCTGCCTAGCATGTAAGAAGCCCTGAGTTCAATCCTCTGCACCTCATAAAACAGATGTGCTGGTGCCTGCCTGTAATACCAGCAGAAGAGAAGTTCAAGACCATCCTTAGCTATGCAGCCAGTTTGTGGTCAGCCTGGCCTACATGAGATCTTGTCTCAAAAAAACCCTTAAAAAAATATAACTAAACCAAACATATAAATTATGAACATATTGTTTTATTTTATTTTAATTTTTTATTTAGGTCTTTCAAGGTAGGTCTCACTCTAGCCCAGGCTGGCCTGGAATTCACTATGGAGTCTCAGACTGGCCTCGAATTCACCAGGTCCTCCTACCTCTGCCTCCCGAGTGCTGGGAGTGAAGGTGTGCACCACTACATCTGGCTTTATGAACATACTTTTATTGGGTCACTTATGAAAGCAAAGATGTGAAAATTAGCATAATGGAGACATGAAGTGCAATACTTTACTCCTTTCCAATGTAACAAATGCTAGTAAAGGTAAGGCAATAGTGTCTGAGTTTGGGTGATGGAAGGAAAATTCTGGGAAATAAAGTTCTCACCAGACAGCCTCTGGGTAGAACTGAGGACCCACAGGAGACTGGGAAATTAGGGGGTTGTGATGGCCCCACTGACAGAATTGCTTTATTTCTCTCAGAATAGACAAAAGGAGGTGGGAGGCCCCCACAGAAAACTTGGAATGAAAGTCATCAAGAAGATCACAGTTTTCCAGAAGGCGCCCAGCCTCCCCAGCAGCACTCCTCAGAATCTCAGTGGTGGTGCTATGGAGCTCCACCCGGGCTTCTGTAGTGAGGCAGTCAGGCCAATAAAAGAGCATTGGCACTTTTGTTCCTAGTTAACTAGCCAGGATATTCAACAAACAGGTCTCTCACCTGCTTGGAAAAAAAGGGGCAAGCGCCCAGTCATCCTCAGTATCAAAGGAGGCAGTAAATGGAAAGAGGAGGGTCAGCATCTTGCTGACACTTAACAGGCACCAAATAAAGATGGGTTTTCCTCTGCATAAAGTGAGGACACTTTCCAAGCTCCCGTCTCTCCCACTGTAAAATCCTGTTTCAGGATTACCTGTGTAAACCATACTTCACAGCCTTTGAATTCGGGAGTTATTTTCCACCAGCTCCATCCCAACTCACGATACCACCTTGTATTTTACCTGCATGACCTCATCAGTCCTGACAACTACCCTCTATGGTCAGCAGACATTAACTCCCAAGGAGGAAGAGAGGCCTGGAGTTTAAATGACTTGCCCTGGATTAATTTAACATCCATTAGCTTACCATTGTTTGGTAAAGTTCTGAAGTCCGTATATATGGGTGTGTCCCCCCCCCCCCCCCCCGCTGTGGCCGGGAGGTCCGCTTGTCCTTACTCTCACACGGGTTTACTTATACTTGCAGTCTATGTTTACACGCCTTATTTCTTGGGGGGTATCATTTGAATGTTATTTCTGTTATCCACTTAAATTCATTCTTTTAGATGAAGATGCCCCTAGTTTACATAAAATAATGCCCCATGGAATCAGGGAAATCAAGGGATAGAATTAAGATCCATTATGGGCTGGGAAGATGGCTCAGTGGACAAAGGCACTTGTTCTGCAAGCTTGTCAAGCACAGTCTGGATCCTTTGAACGCACATAAAGCTGGACACAAAGTGGGGCGTATGGTCATGATCCCAACGCTCCCATGGCAATGGGATGTGGAGGCAGCTAGTCTGACCTTCCCAGTAGCAAGATCAACAAGAGAGAGCCTGCCTCCAACAAGGCAGAAGGAGAGGACCAGCATCCCGAGGTTATCCTCCATCTCCACAGACGCCCCACAGTACATGTGCATGTGCACACGTGAATGAGGGGGTACAGTTAGGGTGACTGGGTCCCTGAAAGAAAATGGCAGGAAAGTCTGCACTTGTTAGAAATCAAACATGATCTGACTTCTTATCTCTTGCCTAGTTCCCTAGACCCGTTTCTCCACAAACTACTAGGATCCCTCCTGAGAGGGAGGTCTTTCACAGGATTTAAATATTGTGGTTGATCAAGTTCAGCCCCTGAACTTGGTGTCAGGCCTACCCTCTTCCTGAGGCAGTCCCTAGTCCTAACCAAACGGCTGTCTCTCTGGTTCCCCTGAGCCAGAAGACAGCCCACCACTATAAGATTATAAATACCTTTGCAAGGGAAGGGTAGGCTCTCTGACCCCTTGGGAACTTCCAGCTGTGGGTGAGTTTTTCCCTTGGGCTGGGCCTGCGCTCGCGGGGAGGTCCGCCTAGCCCTGACTCTGACTGGGGCACTCTCGCACACATGGCTGGAGTTTCCTGCACTTACTTACCTTTTTTTGGTTGTTTTTTGGAAGTAGAGTCTCACCTAGGCTGACCTGGAATTCACTGTGTAGTCTCAGGGTAGTCTTAAACTCACAGCAATCCGCCTACCTGTGCCTTCTAAGTGCTGGGATTAAAGGCATGTGCCACCACACCTGGCACTTAAACTTTCTTTTCTTCTTTTTTAAAAAAATACTTTATTTTTATTTATTTGACAGAGAAAGAGGGAGGGAGAGAGAAAGAATGGGTGCGCCAGGGCTTCTAGCCACTGCAGATGAACTCCAGACATGTGTGCCCCCTTGTGCATCTGGCTAACGTGGGTCCTGGGGAGTAGAACCTGAGAACCTTTGGCTTCGTAGGCAAATGCCTTAACTGCTAAACCATTCCCCCAGCCCTTTTCTTTCATGTATTTTCCAGGCCCTCCATGTGGGATCTGTAGCCATGTGGGTGCCCTTCCTTGGCTCCGTACTTCCCTCAATAAATGTAATAATTTAATAATTATTCTTCTCAGTCTTTTCTTATTCCTTTTTTTTGGGGGGGGGGTTAAAATTAGAAATAAACCCAGAGTTTAGGGTTTAAGGACTTTCCTGGACCCCTAACATCCCATTACAAATAGAAAAAAAATCATATTATGTGGAAAAGAAATTTATCGTATCTCCACTAATCTCTACCTGAAATTTAGCATTTCCTACAATCGTAAATGCAGGCAGCGGTGCCCAGGCACACGTCGGGACACCACAGTCTTCGCAGACACACTGAGACACAGCAGTCCCTCTTTGTAATTTCACTTCAGCTACCTACCTGGTCACCCACATGCCAAAAACATTACATGGAAAATCTCAGAAATGAGCAATTCTTAAACTTAGAATTGTTCTGAGCAAAACAATGAAATCTCATGCCACTGCCTCTGTTCTGCCAATTCATCCCTTTGTCCTAAAAACACAGGCTACATATGTTACCTGCCGATTCCTGGGAGCATGTTGATGAGCAGACTGACACTGCTGCACGCACTGCTCTCGTCAGGCCCTGACCTAACGAAGGTGAGGCTCTGAGCACAGCACAGCGAGGCCGATGAGCTGCGCACGCAGCGGCTGTAAGGTGCTGCTTTTACTGAACAGCTTCGAGTTCTTGACTTAGGGAAGGCAGCAGTGCCGCATGCTCAGATTGAAGTTCCCATGCCATAAGATACAGAGGCCACAGTCATTAACTTTCATTGCAGTGTAGTTATAATTGTTCTGTTTTATTATTAGTTGCTGATCTCTTGCTGTGCCTACTTTATAAATTCAACTTTACCATAGGCAAGGATGTATGTAAAGAAAAGCCGTGTGTGTGTGTGTGTGTGTGTGTGTGTGTGTGTGTGTGTGTGTGTGTGTATTCCTCCCTCAGGACTGTGCAGTTTCCAGCACCTGTGAGAGGCCTTGAGATGCATACCCTGTGGATAAAGAGGACTACAGTATCATTTACCACTTCAAAGAGTTGTTAAACTTGTTTCTAGATCTTAGTAGTTTACAAAAACAGATATAACCATCGCCAATTTGGTTAACATTTTTATTATCTGTATTTCAACATAATTGTTCTCTTGTGCAATTGTGTGTGCATATATATATAAGACTTAAAAGTTTCTGTCTCATAGGTTACCTACAGCCTTGTAACTTCCCCTTCTTGGCACTCTCCCTCAGGAGATTTTTTTTGGTTCTCTTTATTTCCTTTCTCCCAGTCTACCTTTCCTTCCCCCTTTCTCCCTGGCTTCAAATGCAAGAATCCCAGGAAGAGGGTGAAGAGTACAACCTGCAGCCAGTTCTGCCTCTTTTCTTCTCTTCCTTCACCACTGCCACACTGACTTAGAACTGATATCCTAACCTTCCTCCTCTAAACTGTTCAATTTAAATGTGTGTGTGTGTGTGTGGTACCCTTAGGCCCCCACACCAATATCAATGATTAAATACCTATGATAGAGTGTCACTTTGAAATGCAAACAATAGCTTTTTTTAAAAAAATATTTATTTGAGAGAGAGAGACAGAGAGGCAGATAGAAAGAGAGAATGGGCATTCCAGGGCCTCTAGCCATTGCAAATGAACCCAAGATGCATTTGCCCCCTTGTGCATCTGGCTTACAAGGGTCCTGGGGAATTGAACCGTGGTCCTTAGGCTTCGTAGGCAAATGCCTTAACAGTTAAGCCATTTTCCAGCCCAAATAATAGCTTTTTAATATCCAATACAGCTATGTGACTATTCACGTGACTTAACATAATTTACAAAAAAAAAAAAAAAGGGAGAAAAGGCTGGGCTAGGAAGAAGTCTGGAATGGATAAATCAGGAAAGGTAGGTGGAATGTAGAATAAGCCCATCTATTTTTTTCTTCTTCCTGATCATTAGAAGGAGAAAAAAACAAAACACCAAAGTATACATAACTTGCCCACACACTACACAGAAACTCCCACATGGGCTGTGGCTTCCGAGAAGCAGAAGAAAGGAGCGAGCCTGCATCCCCTCTGAAGTGGGCTAAGGAAAGGCATGTTCTGACCTAAGTGGTGGTGGATAGCAAAGATGGCTGGCAGCTCTTGGTGGTGCCAGAGCTGGCCAAGGGCTAAGAAGTGTCAGCCTTCTGAGTCCTGGGATTAAAGGCGTGTGCCACCATGCCCAGCAGGTTCAATTTTTAATACCTCACTAAAAATGTGTTTGTGACAGAATGAAGGATACCTAAATACCAAATGCATTGGCCAAAATAATTATTCTTCTTCATACCAAACACTGCATGACCACTCATATGTAGAACTTTTACAAGTTGATATGAAGTGGGAGAATAGATTGGTGGCTTCCAGAAACTTGGATGGTTAGAAGAGAAGTTAGCTACAGGATAATCTACTTAGAAGAAAGGTGTGCACACCAGGCGAGCAGAGAGGGGGTGGGCTGTAGTGAGTGACTGCCTGTGTGGGGTGCAGGGAAAGGGCTGTGGGGAGTGACGACAAAGTCTCATCACTGATTGACGAAATGTTCTAGAAGGGATTATGGTGGCAGGTATGAGCAGACTAAGAGCCAACCGACTGCATACTGGACATGGGTGACTTGCATATATAAATTCTATCTCATTAAAGATGTCTTTTGACAAAAGAAGTGAAAATGTACTTCATTTTGTCCAAAGTCCTTATGAATGTTGACCCCTCTATACTTTGTAAACAGTAACTTGCACCTCAAAAACAAAACAAAACAAGAAAAAAAATTGGTTGACAGGACATGAAAGAAAGACAGGCTGCATACATTAAACACAGGGAAGCATGTTTAGCAGTCCTTTTCTCTTCCCGAAAATGACTGAAGTGAACTCAAGAGAGAGAAAGAGAAAAAAGACGTTTGCAGGCAAGCGTCTTAGCTGCTAAGCCATCCATAAAAACAATCCATAAAAACACAGAAGTTTTCCTTTTCTTCGGAGAACTTTTCTATTCAATTTCTTCAAGTAATGGTTGGAACACGTGTATCTTAAATCTTAAGTGTTTCTGTACAAAAGCCCTGAACTTCTAAACACTTAAGCAGATTCAAAAATAAAACAGCCCACAAGTCGGGCACAGTGGCGCACGCCTTTAGTCCCAGCACTCAGGAGGCGCCACCCCAAGTCTGAGGCTGTCTTGAGACTACATAGCGAGGTCCAGGTCAGTCTGGCCTAGAGTGAGTCCCTACTTGAAACCGTGGCGCCCCCCCCCCAAAAAAAACAACCAAAAAACTAAGTACAGGACATTTTAACAAATGGCTAATATTTCTAAAAAAAATTCTTTGATATAAATGAAAACAAAACCTTATTGCTCTGTTTTATAACTAATATAGTTATGCTATATATAACTTGCTTTATATATATATATATGATATATATATAATATATATATATCATATATATATCATATATATAAAATGTATAGATAACTGCTGATTTTATTTCAGTATTAACCTACAAAAGCCTTAAGTAGGAAAAAAAATACATCTTAGGGCCAACATAAGATTATAAGCTTTGTACCCACACAAGGTAAAGTTCCATGTTTTGTTTTTTTTTTTTCAACGTAGGTCATCACTCTAACCCAGGCTGACCTGGAATTCACCATGTAGTCTCAGGGTGGCCTCGAACTCATAGTGATCCTCCTACCTCCGACTCCCCAGTGCTGGGATAAAAGGCATGCACCACCATGCCTGGCTCTAAAGTTCCATTTTTAAAGGTTTTAAAAAAATATTTTTCTTTCTTTTTTTAAAATTTTATTTATTAGAGAGAGAGAGAGAGAGAACGAGTACACCAGGGCCTCCAGCCACTACAAATGAACTCCAAATGCATGTGTCCCCTTGTGCATCTAGCTTATGTGGGTCCTGAAGAATCGAACCGGCATCCTTTGGCTTTGCAGGCAACTGCCTTAACTGCTAAGCCATCTTTCCAGCCCCTCTTTATTTATCTGAGAGAGAGAGAGAAGGAGAGAGAGAATGGGTGTGCCAGAGCCTTCAGCCTCTGCCAACGAATTCTAGATGCATGTGCCCCCTTGTGCATCTGGCTTACATGGGTCTTAGGGAATCAAACCTGGGTTCTTTGGCTTTGCAGGCAAGCGTCTTAGCTGCTAAGCCATCTCTTCAGACAAAGGTTCCATTTTCAATACCTCAGTAGAAGTATGTGGGAGATAAGAATGAAAGATATCTATAACCCAAATGTATTGGCCCCAACTAACTATTATTCTACATAAGCACAATTATCATCAGTGGCTGGACCAAAAAGGGGCTATTCTGGGTGTGGTGACAGACGCTCTTAATCCCAACACTTGGGAGGCAAAGGTAGGAAGATAGCTTTGAGTTCGAGGCCAGCCTAAAGCTACATAGTGAATTCCAGTTCAGCCTGGGCTACAATAAAACCCTGTCTCAAAAATAAAATAATAAAATAAAATAAACAAAGGAGGGCTGAAAGGCAGGGGTGTCCCCCTTATACCCCTCAATTTTCATCACCATGGTTAGTTATGATAATAATTACTATTAGTAATCGAAAATGTTATGTAAATCAAGTTCTGATTATTAATACTAAGGCTCCAACCCTTTTAGTTTTAAATGTGCAGGAAGGCCAAGTGTGGTGGCGCACACCTTTAATCCCAGTCCTTGGGAGGCAGAGATAGGAGGATCACCGTGAGTTCGAGGCCACCCTGAGACTCCATAGTGAATTCCAAGTTAGCCTAAGCTAAAGTGAAACCCTACCTCGAAAAGTCAAAACCAAAAAAAAAAAAAAAGAGGTACAGGAAGGAAACTAGAAGACATGGTCAATGGCACACACAGTGACAAGAGTAGGTGTTTTCTTGATATGACAGTCCATGTTTAAGAACAGAAGCATGCATTTCTTTTACACTCACTTAACATATTATTTTATATGTCTGAAAAGCAACCACTCTAAGAAGTGCTACAGACACTTTGGTATTGGTTCAAGTGCTCACATTAGAAGTTCCTATTTACCCACCGCAGACTCTGGAGCCGAGAGCTGCACACAGACGCAAAAGTGGACACTCTAAACTGCATGGCAGCTAACTAGTCTAGAGAGGCATGGCAAAAATGAAGTTCAAAGTGCATGCTGGGGCTAGAGAGATGGCTTACCAGTTAAGGCACTTGCCTGCAAAGTCTAAGGACCCCGGTTCAATTCCCCACTACCCATGTAAGCCAGATATACAAGGTGGTGCATCCATCTGGAGTTCATTTGCAGTGTCCTGACGCCCTAACACACCATACTCTCTCTCAAATAAACAAATAAAAATAAAATATTAAATAAAATAAAGTGGTTGGGCGTGGTGGCACATGCCTTTAATCCCAGCACTAGGGAGGAAGAGGTAGGTGGATTGCCATGATGAGTTTAAGGCCAGCTTGAGACTACACAGTGAATTCCAGGTCAGCCTAGACTAAAACAAGACCCTACCTCTACAAACCAAAAATAGATTTAAATAAAAAAAATAGAAATAAAGTGCACACTGTTCGTCACTAAAAGTGGGATTATTGTGGAACTAAACAAAAGTAAATGTTTAATTAATAAGGAAATACTCTGTAGAGGTTAAAATTCTGGCTCAAGGAAAATATCAGAGCAACCACTTAGTGAAGAGCACAGATCACAAGTATGTATGTGCTGGCAAAAACCGGAAATTGAATGATGAGGGGAATATGAGCAAGTGCTGAAGAATGTTTTAGTATTAGGCTGGAGGAATGGCTTAGCAGTTAAGGCATTTGCCTGCAAAGCCAAAGGACCCAGGTTCAATTTTCCAGGACCCACATAAGCCAGATGCACAAGGTACCACATACGTCTGGAGTTCATTTACAGTGGCTGAAGGCCCTGACGCACCCATTCTCTCTCTCTCTCTGCCTCTTTCCATCTCTCTCAAATACATAAAATTTAAAAAAATATTTTAATACAATAAATACATCATTGCTTCAACTGAAAAGGTCAATAAAAAAAACAGAGATAAGGGAATATTTCTAAGCCTAACTGCCCAGTTTAGTTCTTCTGAGATTTACATTTTAAGAGCAGAATAAAGAGTGGAACTGAATGCACAGCTACTTGCTTCAAGGAATACCAACAGGAAGAAATAAATATAGGGAGGTTAATGTCTGTGAGATTGGGTAACTACTCCATTCCCAGCTGTGTGTGAATCTGTCTGACAGAACCTAACAACCCCTTTTTATAACAGAGGCTGAGAATTTCCATTTGTACCTAGAAAAAGTTAAAGGCACACTAGGAAATGTTTGAAATGTCAGATTCAGTAATTTCTCTGACCTATGTTCTAAATAATACTGATATAAGTTAAATTATTCAGGAGCTAAACAACTCTAATCTGAATTCATAGATTAATGACAGGGATGTCTATCTACTTACAAGTGACATACATGTAAGCACAGGCACATACATATGGAGGACAAGCAAGTTAAAGTCAGGCCCATTTCCTACAATGAGACCTCAATAATGCAGAGAAAGCTGTGCATGGGAGACCAGCTTGTACCGCAGACTCAGCTCCGCTGTCTGCCTTTCAAAGCTCACACGTAACTTCTACGTCACCACAGAAACAAGGGCACAGGGATGTGGTGAGATGGAGCATGTGAGGCGACATTAAATCAGGTGAATATCTCTTTTACTAGAGCTTATTGGAACTGCTGGTTCTCTTCTTCTTCCTTTAAGTAGAAAATCCTAAGGTCGAAGCTCAGACCTGAAAGAAATCAAGAAATGGACATGCACACAATTTGGAAATGTGGCCACGCTGCAAGTTTTTGAGTTTCCATGCTATCAGCATAATATAGCACACACAGCAACTTTAAACTTACTTCTAAAAATGTCACTGTAAACTTGACACAGGTGATGATAGCGGCCATCCTAGCTGAGTGAGTGAACAAACCTGTTCGCTAATGTCCGCACAGTCATTATGAGAGAGGCAACAGAAGATGAGCCCACAGCTGAGCATCACTCATCCTCCACTGTGCCTTCTTCTCTGACTGCAGCAGTTCCCTCGGCCACCGTTCTGCTTCCACGGACAACTGAAGGCCTTCAATGAAAATTTTTATGAACAAAAAATTCAAGTCTAGCACTGGGAAGATCCCAAGATGAGGCTAATCTGAGTTATGCAGGGAATCCCAGGCAAGCCTGGGCTACACAGTGAGGTGCTGATTCAAAAAAAAAAGCGGGGGGGGGGGGGCGATGAAGAAGGAAGGAGGGAAAGAGGAAAGAAGGGAGAGAACAAAAACAAAACTCCATTCCTGTTTGAAATCTGCTCAGGACACGAATCACCCCTTAGTCCAGTGTGCCCACGGTGGTCTTCCCTCAGTGTTGGTGTGCAATTGGTTTCAGCACCCCTGAGAGCACCCAAATGTGCACACACGCAAGCCCCGCCCATTAACGGGTGCAGCAGCTGCACGCGGCCTACACAGCATCTGTCTGCTGTTTAAAATCATCTCTAGGTTCCTTATGGTGCCTCATGCAGTGAAAAGTCTCACAGATTGCTGTTAGACTGTAATATTTAGGGCATAATGACAAAGGATGGAACTACATGCTTAACTACAGAGTTTCTTCCTCCAAGTGCTTCTGCTGGGAGGTTACTCCAAGGGTGCACGTGACACACCACCCACGCATGCTCGTTAGCGCCTCAGCTGTGTCGCGTATCAGAGCAGCGGTGGTGGGACTGTAGCCCTGGTGTCCAAGTACTCAGTAATGGCCCAAAGAACAACAGTAATGATTCTGGCCATTTCATCACAGCACTTGTATTATTTCTACTTTATCATTAGATATTGTTAACTTTTTTTTTTCTGGCAGGATTTTTATTTTAAGGTGGGTTCTCACTCTAGCCCGGGCTATCCTGGAATTCACTCTGTAGTCTCAGGGTGGCCTCGAACTCACGGTGATCCTCCTATCTCTGCCTCCTGAGTGCTGGAATTAAAGGTGTGCGCCACCATGCTTGGCTCCTGGTAACTTCTTATTCAATTTATAAAGTAAGCTTTGGCAGAGATATCTAAGAAACAGCAAAACACACACAGGGCTTGGTCTATCTATGCATGTATGTGTACTATGATATGTATGCACAGGAAACAGCAAAGCACACACAGGGCTTGGTCTATCTATGGTTTTGGGCATCCACTGGGTGTTGGAAATGGACGAAAACAGGGCCCACTGTGAGCTAATGACCTACTCTTTACAATGCAGGTAGAATGTGTTTGTTTCCTGTAGGTGGATGTTTTCCCATAAAGCACAACTGAATCTCTCCAGGCAGGGCACAGTGTCATGGTTTCAGCACACCCAAGCACGGACCCCAGTTCTGCCAACAACTGAAGGTTTAGGCTCCTCATACGTAAAGTGAAATGCTGCCCTTACTCTGATGTGTGGAATGAATGAGATCATGCATGTTAAAAGCCAGCAGTGTAAGTGTTCCAACAACAGCCGTTACATGCATCAAATGGACAAAAAGTAGAAGTATTCGATTCCTGTTTTTCAAAATCTCAAACAAAAACTTGGTTGTGGTCCCACAGAAACAGGGTGAAATAGCAGCCAGGTATCACAATGCATCCTTATAATCCCTGCTATGGCAAGAGGAATATGAGCTGAGGACAGCCTGCGTTAATAGCAAATTCCACTCAGCTTGGAGTATAAAAGGCAAGACCTCATCTTAAACAAACAAATTATTAGCAGGCAATTTATTATTTCTAGTGTTTGGCACCAAATTTAGCTAACAGCAGATGTTTCCAAATCCTTTATACATTAAGAGGTTCTAAGAGCTGGTAAGCTTTGTCTATTTCATCTTTGTATCCCTAGTGCCTGGAAGCTTACCTAACAGTGTATTCACTTAATTTCACCTTTTCCAATTCAATTAAAAAAAACACTTTATAGCCAGGCCATGGTGGCTCACACCTTTAATTCTAGCACTCAGAAAGCTGAGGTGGGAGGATCACTGTGAGTTCAAAGCCAGCCTGGACTACAGAGTGAGTTCCAGGTCAGGCTAACTTAGAATGACACTTTACCTTAAAAACAAAAAACAAACAAAAAATAGTGCATTTAAACTTTCAAAACTTTCTCTTTGTAATAAAAAAATGCACTGGGGGGTATATTTCTACTATGACATATACAAAGATGAGAAGTGGTTTGGCAAGGCCTCTTGTGCACTTCTTTTCTTTTTTTAAGATTTGATTTATTTATTTGAGACATAGCGAGGGACAGAGATAGAGAGAGAGACTGGGCACGCCAGGGCCTCTAGCCACTGCAAAGGCAGTCCAGACGCATGCGCCACCATGTGCATCTGGTTTACATGGGACCTGGAGAATTGTACCTGGGTCCTTTTGCTTTGCAGGCAAGTGCCTTAACTGCTAAGCCATCTCTCCAGCCCGTGTGTATTTCCTATAGTCAACATGCTCTAGGGGCTCACATGTTGGAACCGGGGCTGGGGAGATGGCTCAGTGGCTAAAGGTGTTTGCTTGCATCACCTGCTCCCCAGCTCAATTTCCCAGCATGCACACAGCTGGACACCACGTGCTGCCTGCGGCTGACACTAGTTCACAGCGGCGAGAGACGGGTGTGTCCACACACACATAGTCCTAATTTTTGTCAATGTTGGAATAAATACATGTAAGCTTTCCATGTTCTACAGAAAGAGGCAAACAAGAGCTGGTGAACATCACGTTTCTCACAAGAGTTCTCACTGAACAAATGTACAGCAGAGCTGCAGTGAGGCCCTGGCTGCCGGCAGCTGTGTCTCAGGAAGCCCAATGAGCGAGCGCCAGTGTTCCGCACAGCACGCTGAGCTCTCGCTGGAGAAAACCCAGGGTCACTGAAATCTGCTTCACCAACGTACATACGTGGCTTTCACCCAAGAAACTCCTGAAGTCAGTTTTCTAATCTATAAGGACAATTGCTCACGGCTCAATAAATACTTCCTAATTACTTCCTCTTCTGTTCCACAGAAGTTATAATCACTACCTTGTTTCCAATCCCAAGGGAGGGTAGGGGACAAAGCAAGGAAAAGACTCCCATCAACCCTTTGACACTCCCAACAGTTATAGCACATGCTTCAAGATGTCCTACAGTGCTAACTTTGAGATAACTCACACAGGACACCTCAAAAAAAAAAAAAAAAAAAAAGGACCAAATGGAAATTGCTTTCTAATACCAGTAATTCTCTCAAAAAGCAACACAGCAAGCCAGGCATGCTGGCTCATGCCTTTAATCCCAGCACTATGGAGGCAGAGGTAGGAGGATCGCCATGAGTTCGAGTCCAGCCTGGAACTACAGAATGAGTTTCAGATCAGCCTGGTCTACAGTGAGACCCTACCTTGAAAAACCAAAACAGGAAGAAAAAGAAAAAGTTAACATAGCAATTATAGAAATTACCTTCTCTGCACACCTGGGCCAGGCCGCCTGGATGAGAAATTGAGTCAATGCACACTCTCAGGACTAGCATAAGGATGGAGATAGTTTCAGAACATGTGTCGTGGGAGTGGCTGTGGGGGGTGTCAGGATATTCCTATCAGAGAGGTGTCGCCAGGCTCAGTCTTTCTTCCATGTGTGCTTGATCTACTGTGAGGATGCTGAGAGAGCAATGCCATCTCCCAGACAATACTGTCACCATGGTGAAAGTCCTTGCAATAGGGAGTGAATGCAGTAAGGGATTTTATACTAAAAATACTTTATATCCAAGACTATGATTAACACCTTTCAATAGTTATCTTTGGTAAAAGAATATCGATTTCATTTAGCTAAATGGATCCTACTAAAGGTCTCCCTGTGTCTCTCAGGTGGGCTTAACGTGCGAGGCAGCCCCGGCTCTTCTCCAACTCTTCCTCTGCCTCCCGAGTGCTGGCATTAGGGGTTACAGGTGCGCACCACCAAACTAAGTCATGGAAAGTCATAATATTTGCTAGACTTATAAAGACAATCCATGAGGTAGGAGGACCACGGGGAGTTTGAAGCTGGGTTGGGCTGCAGAGTGAACTCCAGGCAGGTCTAGACTACAGTGAGACCTTGCCTCAACAAAACAAAACAAAACAAAAACAACAACAAAAGAAACCACCAGGTCCTCAAATTGTACTGGATAAATGGCTTACTAGAAACTACCAGAACAAAAATTCAGGTTCAAATATGGCCTTAACAAAAACAAAAAGCAAGATTATTTTTGGAAACATAATAGTAAAGACTGTACTTCCTGTCACTCCCAGCAGGACTCTAAATGGAGTTAGTTCATGATTTACAATCATCTCCTTGGTGTTGTTAGCACCACACTCTAACCAACCGAGTGACACATAAGCATCTCCATGCTTATTTAATCTCATGTCAAGACAGGCTTAAACTCTGAATTTCCTTCATGCCAGGAAAAACAGCAGACACAATACTTCACCTCACTTATTTAAGATGTTTCTAAGACAACCAGCTTTCAGATAAGGAGTAAGGTTTCCTTGGACAGTTTTTTAAGTGTTTTGTTTCAAGTTGGGCAATTGCTGGGTGTATAGCCCGGGCAGAGAGCCTGCTAAGCATCCAGGACGCAAGGTGGATTCCCAGCAGCATGGGGAGCGCAGACCAAAGATGGTACCTGCAGGAACCAGCAGCCCACTGCACTGGCCTGTGCAGTGCTGCTTCTCACTTTTCTAACCCACTGGTCCACCTCCTTCCGGGCCTTAGCCACGCCCAAGGGCAAAGGCTTCTCGCTGTACCTGGCAGTGACCTAGGGCCCTTCTGGGCAGGGCGGTCACAGCTAAAGCACATACAGAAGGCACACAAAACGAGCTGATAACTTTGTCTTTGTTGGCCCTCAAAGTCCAACTTGCCTTGAACTCGGGGTCCTCCAGCCCTCGGTGCTGGTGGGGACCTGACTGGCGTGGTCACTGTGGACTACAGCAAGGACTCGGAGCTCCCACACGACCCAGGCTGATGCTGAGGACAGCAGCAGGACGAACTCACTCTGCTGTCCACTGCAACACTATTAACAAGCGCGGAGAGGGAGTGCATCCCGGGCCAGTGCTGCATAAGCGGATCAAAAAGGCATGCAGCCCATGGATGGAGTCACATTCAGCCAAAAAAGAACAAGCCTCACCTGAACATGGTGCCACATGCGTATTGCATCAGCACTGGGAAGGGAAGACAGGCAGGTATTCACCTGATTTTTCTTCTGCCTGATGTTCTATTCATTTGATATGTAATTAAATTTTCATCATGAAATAAAACACATACCCACAAGTTTCTTTTTGAATTCCTAGCATCGTATGTAAGCAGCTTGATCAAGATGACTGTCCATCAGGCACACTGCCCAGGGGCCAAGCGTCTGTCCAGCGGTGCTGTGCTCTAGCGCACACGGTGCCGCAGCGCGGACAAGGTCCCCACAGCCAGGCTTGTTCGAAGCCTGCCTGGTCCTCAGCTTCGCACTCTTACGAGGTGGTGGGACCTTGAAAGAGACATGGTCTGGGGGTGGTCTCTGACTCCCATGCTCTCCATCATGTTAATGATACTTCCTACAGGCCCCACAGCAACGAGCCCACCTAAACAGCTGAAATCTCCCAGATTATGAGCTAGAATTACCTTTTCTTCTTAAAAAGTAATTTTCGCAATTATTTTATAAGTGATATGGCTGTGGGTTATTCACCATGTAGCATCCCCAACTAGGCATTTACAGTCCTATGTTTTCCCTATAATTATCCCAGGTGTTCCCAGGGGTCTATGAGAGTCTCCCACTGCTGCCACAGCCGTTATGCAGCTTAAATATTAAGAAATTTTACCCTGCTTAATCACGTTTTAAGGAGAAGAGATTAAACAGATACATTTAAAATGTCCACTGTTAGTGAACTTTTCAACCAGAAACTAGAAAATATTAATCTGAGGGCTGGGGAGAGGGCTCAGTGGTTAAAGGCATTTGCTTGCAAAGCCTGCTGGCCCTGGGGTACAGTTCCCCAGTGCCCACATAAAGGAAGGAGTGGCATATGCATTTAGGACCACGGTGCACTGCCCCCACACATATAAAATATATTTTTTAAAAATACCAAAAAAAGGAAATACCAGTCTGAAAATCTTGATTCTCTGGATTTGACAAGTAACATATTACTTGACAACAGCATTACATACATGCATTAATTCATCCCTTAGGATCTGAATATATCACTAAAATTTCACCTATAAATATTACTTGGTAACAGCATTATATACATGCATTGATTCATCCCTTATGATCTGAATATATCACTAAAATTTCACCTGTAAATAGTTTACATTTAGAAAATGTCGTTTTTAGTTAAAAGAAACAAATTATTCCAAAACCTACAGTGAGACATGAGAGCTTTTCAACAAGCATGCACTCAGTCACCTGCACTTGTGCCCTCCACAGTTAACCCCCTGCAGACAGTCTTTGGGGTCGTCCAGGATGTTCGAAAGAGCCATGCTTGGGGTCTGCCACAGAGTGAGCAGTAAGCTGAATCCAGCGAGGGAAGGGATGTGGGGCACGGTGGCTGCCCGTTGCCCTCAGTCACGCTCAGGCACGCGTTTGACCACCATGCGCTCAAGTCTTGTTTGTGTACTATGCGGTCTGGACAACAGTGCTGGTTCTGTGCTGAACATATTTTGTCATTATGCATTCGATGATTTCAAATATACAGAAGGATAGCCAAATGCCACACTGTTTTATATAAAGACTTGATCATCTGTCTGCTCATAGTTGTGTCCTGCAGGAACCCTAGAAAGGTTGTAAATATTCAGTATGTGAGTTGTAAGAGTCTTAACTATCTCCACCTCAACATTTTCTAGAAGCACAGACACAGCCTAGTGATTCCTGGGATGACCATCACCACTGGCCAAATGACTCATGGCTTCTGTTAGTGTTTGGGTCACCACACTTTGAGAATTTATTGAAGGGCTAGAGAGATGGCTCAGCAGTTAAAGGTGCTTGTTTGCAAAGCCTGACAACCTGGGTTCAGTTCCCCAGAACCCACATAAATCCAGATGCACAAAGTGGCACATGTGTCTAAAGTCGGTTTACAGTGGCATAAGACCCTGGCACACCCATACTCACTCTCTGTGTGTGTGTGTGTGTGTGACTTTCTCTCAAATAAATAAATAAATTTTACAAAAATAAAAATTAGGGTTGGAGAGATGGCTTAGTGGTTAAGCGCTTGCCTGTGAAGCCTAAGGACCCCAGTTTGAGGATTGTTTCCCCAGGACCCACGTTATCCAGATGCACAAGGGGGCGCACGCGTCTGGATTCCTTTGCAGTGGCTGGAGGCCCTGGCGCGACCATTCTCTCTCTATATGTATGTCTGCCTCTTTCTCTTTCTGTCACTTTCAACTAAATAAAAAAAAATAAAAGTTTTTAAAAAATTAATGGGCTGGAGAGGTGGTTCAGTGGTTAAGGCACTTACTTGCAAAGACTGATGGCCTGGGTTCAATTTCCCAATGCCCATTTAGGGCCAGATGTACAAGTGGTACATGTGCCTGGAGTTGGTTTACACTGGCAGGAGGCCCTCTCATGCCCATTCTCTCTCCCTCTCTCCTTTCTTCCCCGCCCCTTGCAAATAAATAAAAATAATAAAATAATAAAAAATAAAGTGAAAGTAAAAGAACTTATTAAAACTAGGGCTAGAGAAATAGCTCAGTTGGTAAAGCCTTAGAAGCCCGAGGACCTGAATTCAATGCCTACCATCCCAGTGCGGGAGAGGCAGGGGCAGGAAGGTGCCTGCAGCTTGCTGGTCAGCCAGGCTAGCCTAGTTGGTGAGTCTGGGACAATGAGGGATCCTGTCTTTAAAAAAATAAAAATAAAAATAAAAATAAAGAGGTGAATGTACCCAGGCATGGTGATGCCTGCCTTTAATCCCAGTACTCAAGAGGCTGAGGTAGTTGGATCACAGTAAGTTTGAGGCCACCATGAGACTACATATTCCAGGTGAGCCTGGACCTGCCTCAGGAAAAATAAAAATAAAAATAATAAAAAAAGAGGTGAACGACACACCTGAGGAATGACTTTGGCCTTTGGTCTTCACATGCATGTAAACATATGCACACTTACCTGTGAGACCATATAGGTATGAACATGCACAGACACATGTACTCACATACAAAGATCCTTTTTCCTTCCACGTCTGATGTCGTCTCGAGTCTAACTACCCATGGCAGTGATGCTCCAGAACTAGCAAACCCTCTGTCCTTTATACCTTCAGCCTCTCTTTATAGGTCTGCCTCAGCGTCTAAAACCGTTCATGACTTTCTCCTGAGGACATCAGCTGTCCTACTGTGCTGTCTCAAAAAGTACGTTTTCTGGTAGGCCCCATGAGCCATCCATTCCCTCACCCTTGGGATCCTGCTAGACCCATGGCCTGACAGACATGAAATGTCAATGTCAGTGGCCACAGCGCATAGGCAAACCTCAGCCTTACAGCAGGCATGTTTTAATGACTTTCCCTGTTTGGCTTCTCTGGTCTTGGAAGAGTCTCGACCAGTCAATCAGATTTCTTCTTGCTCCATTTCCTTCCTGTCAAGCCTCAAGTCCAATAGTACAATATTTCAACAAGTTCATTTAACCCTGCATTCTCCATCCCATCTGCTTTTCATTGTCTTCAAAAAGAAAAATCTTTGTGGTTCTAATTTCCCTTTCATTTTTCACCTTTTCCTTCCTCTTTCCTTTGAGACTGGGTCTCATGTGACCCAGGCACCTATGAAGTTCTGATCTCCCTTCCCAATTCATACGTCAACATGCCTGGTTCTATGTGGTGCTGGAGACCAAACCCAAGATTTCATGCACACGAGGCAAGCAGTCTACCTGCTGAGCTACATCCCTGTCCCCAGCCTCCAGTCTCGTGATCCAAACCTTAATGAGTCTCTACGACGTGCCAAAGACATAGGAGTTAATATGTGGCACCTAACAAGTTGTTTATTTATCCAAAAAAAAGTTGGGGCTGGAGAGATGGCTCAGTGGATAAAGTCCTTGGCTAGAGTAACCAACTCTGATGGCCCAGGCCCCATGTAAAAAGTTGGAAGCCATGGTGGGCGTCTGTGATTCCAGCACAGTAACACTGACAGCAAGAAGAGACATGGAGGTTGCAGAATTTCCTGGGAGCTTGGGGCAAGCACATCAAAGAACAGCAGAGCAAGACTCCACAGGGAGAAAGCGTGCCTTAAATGAAGTAGACAGGCAAGGGTCAACTGCAAGTCGTCCTCCTCTGACCTCCATGTACGCACCATGGCGTGCATGCACACACACTCACTGAAAAATACAAATATGGGCTTTGGAGATGGCTTAGTGACTAAGGCTCTTGTGCCTGCAAAGCCTATGTCTGATTCCTCAGGACCCACATAAAGCAGATACACAAGGTAACACATGTATCTGGAGCTCACTTTCAGCAGCTGGAGGCCCTGGCGCACCCATTCTCATTCTCTCTTTTTCTCTCCCTCCCCGTCTGTCTGCCAGGCATGGTGGTGTGCTCCTTTAATCCCAGCATTTAGGAAGCAGAGGTAAGAAGTTGCTGTGAGTTCGAGGCCAGCCTGAAACTACATAGTGAATTCCAGGTCAGCCTGGGTTAAAGTGAGACCCTACCTCAAAACAACAAACCCTTACAATACAAGACTAAGAAACTGACTTTTAGGGAAAGAAGCCTCTTCACAGAGCACAAGGTCAGCAGCACGGCCAGGGCCCCGTCCAACCCTATGTGAGGCAGAGCACGCCGAGCTTCAGCTGGTCTTCAGTATCGGCTGCGTGGGTTTCAGAGATGTGCACTGAACTCTCTTCTCCTGAGTCTCAGCCTTTGTAATGAGGGCCCAGACGCTAGCTCTCCTTCCTTTAGTCTTAGCTGACACTGAGACTGGCCAACAGAAAAGTAGTTCGAAGCCGAGGTCTCAAGAGACCTTGAAGGCACTTGCGTGGACACCTTTGTCAGACAGCAAGTGTGGACTGGCCTGCTGGAGGATGAGACCACCTGCAAAAGAACTGAGTCGTTCCCACCATCCCAGATACAGCAGTACCTTTTATCCATGAATAATGGAGATTCCCCCCCAGTAAGTATGTATGCCTATGATAAAGTTTAACTTATGGATTAGGCACAGTATGAGAGTAACTAATATAAAAACAAGTGTTAACAGTATACAATGGTACAAATTATGTGAATGTTGTTTTCACTCTGTCTCAAAATATCTTTTAAAAAATATTTTTATTTATTTGCAGGTCAGCCTGGGCCAGAGCAAGACCCCACCTCAAAATACCCATATATATTTTTGCTAG
Organism: Jaculus jaculus; assembly: GCF_020740685.1. Lineage (NCBI taxonomy): Eukaryota > Metazoa > Chordata > Mammalia > Rodentia > Dipodidae > Jaculus > Jaculus jaculus. The sequence goes on along the minus strand of NC_059123.1, from coordinate 12,794,750 downwards.
GGCGGGGAAGGGGGACAATGAGCATGACAAGGTCTTTTGTTGCAGCAAAGCAACTCCAGAGGCGAGCACCACTTTGTGCAACTGGCTTCATGTGGGTTGTGAGGGAACTGAACCAGGGCCTGCAGGCTTTGCAAGAAGGCACTTTTATTTTTATGTATTTTTAAAAACATATTTTATTTATTTATTTGAGTGAGAGAGAGAGAGAAAATGGGCACGCCAGGGCCTCCAGACACTACAACCGAACTCCAGATGCATATGCCCCTTGTGTATCTGGCTCATGTGGGACCTGGAGAATTGAACCGGGATCCTCTGGCATTGCAGGCATGTGCCTTTACTGCTAAGCCATCTCTCCAGCCCAAGAAGGCACTTTTAACTGCTGAGCCGTCTTCCCATTCCCTGAAAATATGTCAACGCATAATGATATAATGCCTAACTGATGAGATGACCTAAATAAATGGCTAAGAGGCTTCAAAGAAATGATCACTCTAATGCCATTCCTGTGGTACCATGACAGGTGATGTGATAAGTGACTAACAGGCAGGTAATATCCAGCCTCAAAATAGACTCTACCTGACCACTGGTGACTAATTCCACAGAAAACAAAATGCAGATAAGAGTGTTGGGCTGGAGAGATGCCTTAGTGGTTAAGGTGCTTGTCTGTGAAGCCTAAGGACTCAGGTTAAATTCCCCAGTACTCACATAAGCCAGATGCACACGGTGGCATATGCACCTGGAATTTTATGGCAGTGGCTAGAGGTCTAGGCACACCCATTCTTTCTACCTGCCACTCTCTCCCAAATACATACATAAACAAACAAATCTGTTTCAAAATATGTTTGAAAAAAAGAAAGAGAAGAGCGCTGAAGGCCATCTTGAACCAGCCAAGATCTGCAAAGCCTTGTACCTATGCGCTGATGACAGCAGAGGAGTGGACCATGCGCCCAGGGATGTGCTCAAAACTGACTACGGCCACTGCCATCTGCAGAGGAGTGGACCATGCGCCCAGGGATGTGCTCAAAACTGACTACGGCCACTGCCATCTGCAGAGGAGTGGACCATGCGCCCAGGGATGTGCTCAAAACTGACTACGGCCACTGCCATCTGCTGCTGGTTATAAGCAATACTGTGGAAGCAAAACTAGGATTATTTATATCTATTCTGGTTATCTCCATTAATATTTTTAGAACTTGAAGTAAACAACTGTGAAACATTTTAATTTCAGTCTCTTCAATGTCACTGAAACAGCAGGCCAGACAAAAATTGTCATATTCAGAAAGGATTTAATACCATCAAAAGCATTTACTTCTCATACCAATAACATTCTTAATTCTAGCTTAGGATCTCTTTTCATGAATTTGCTCAGAAAACAAAACAAAACAAGCATCTAGGCTCACCATCACTCATGAGAATAATGGGGGCTGGAGAGGTGGCTTAGTGGTTAAATTACTTGCCTGTGAAGCCTAAGGACCCAGGCTCAATTCCCCAGGACGCATATATGCCAGATGTGTAAGGTGGCACATGCATTTGGAGTTCGTCTGCAGTGGCTAGAGGTGCTGTTGTGCCCATTCTCTCTCTCTCTCTCAAATAAAATAAATTAAATCCAGAGAATAATGGGAAGGGGGCTTGATTTGAGTTGTAAACATTCACATCATTAGGCATAAGATCAAATGGACCTAAGAATGTTGTATATAAGAAAAAACCTAAGTAGTTTGACTTCTTTATCCTTTTGTCATGTAGAAATTTCTGTGAGTGATTTCTAAGAAATATTATCTATTTTCTTAAAACTCACAACGGATTTGTATCTGATTCATGCACCATCTTCTAACCCCTGTAAGATCTAAGTAATGAATTTGTGCACGTAGCTATAATAAGAAGGGACACACACACTACCTCCCTTCCCACTCATCTGGGAAGGCACAAGAGCTTTCTTCACTTGAACTGGACTAGGCCAGTCCTGCTTCCTCCCTCAAGGGGTTGTTCTGAGAATCAAATGAGAGGAAAGGGCTCAGTAACAATGTGACCCAGCTTGGCCTATCGCCCACGGTTCTTAGCTCCAACCTACTCAAGCCATCACTGCTCGTGGCTCTGTCTGTGCAACCAGGAGTGTGTGCCTGAGGGCAGTGTGAGTGACCAAAAGAGGTCAGTGTGTGCACGCCTGACAGCAGTGTATGTAGAGAGTACTGCGTGTGCCTTACAGAGGTCAGCGTGTGTGCCCGACAGAAGTGTGTGTGCCTGACAGCGGCGTGTGAGCCTGAGAGACAGCAGCATGAGAGACAGCATACAATCCCCGGCACCTTTGCAAATCCCACTAACAGCTTTAAAATATTTCACACGTTTACTTACACAGCTGTAATCCATTTTTTTCTTCCTTTTATTAATGATGAGGGGTTTAATTCCTTTACTTTTCCTCCCCCTACCTGCCACCCTTACTGATAATAACAATTTATTCTACAGTTAAATTTATTCATTTCAGAAACTTAGAAAATACCAGCAACACCTACATTTGAAATTGCCTGGCTTAGTCACTCCCGGGTATACTTTATACAAAATACCTTCAGTCTCTCTCTATGTATTTTCTTTTATTTTTATAAGAGAGGGAGAGAGGATGGGTGTGCCACGGCATCCAGCCACTGCAAACTCTAGACATGTGCACCCCCTTGTACATCTGGCTAACATGGGTCCTGGGGAATTGAACCTGGGTCCTTTGCCTTTGCAGGCAAGTGCCTTAACTGTTAAGCCATCCCTCCAGCCCTCTCTCTATGTATTTCAGCTCCACCCTCCCACTTGGTGTCCTCAGTGTCCCCACAGATACCTTTCATCCTTCACTCCTGGAACACAAGCTACAGCCTGCCTTTTATCTGTAGCTGGAAACAACAGTGACTACTCTAAGGAAAGCCTTTTTAGTATGGTGGTCTGGGCAATTCTCAAATAAACTTTCTCTACAATGTTTTTATTTATTTATTTCTATTTTTTTAAACATTTATTTTATTTATTTGAAAGAGAGATACAGAGAGAGAGAGAGAGAGAGAGAGGGTACACCAGAGCCTTCAGCCACTGCAAATGAACTCCAGATGCATGTGTCACCTTATGCATCTGGCTTACATGGGTCCCAGGGAAATCAAACCTGGGTCCTCTGGCTTTGCAGGCAAGTGCCTTAACCACTAAGCCAACACTCCAGCCCTGTTTTTCTTTATTTATTTGAGGGAGAGCCAGAGAGAAAGAGGCAGATAGGAAGAAAGTTTTAAGTATGGGCATGAGGGGCCTCCTGTCACTGGAAACCAATTCCAGACATATGCACCATGTGGTACATCTGGCTTTATCCACTGGATAATCAAACCCAGGCTATTAGGCTTTGCCAGCAAGGGCCTTTAACTGCTGAGCCATCTCTACAGCCCCCACCCAAATGAACTTTCTTTCTTTTTTTTTTGGTTTTTTGAGGTAGGGTCTCACACTGGCTCAGGCTGACCTGGAAATCACTCTGTAGTCTCAGGGTGGCCTTGAACTCACAGCAGTCCTACCTCTGCCTCCTGAGTGCTGGGATTAAAGACATGCGCCACCACACCCAGCTTCCAAATGAACTTTCTTAAATGAAAGCAGAACTATATAAACCAACTGTGTGTATTGTTTAATGTGTCACCAGTTGTATGCATTACATATATGTAACAGTTCTTACCTTCTAGAGGTATGAAATCAAGACTATATAATGACATTTCTGAACATCATTTAGAGGCCATTTTAGCACAAATGAAAATGAAGTATATTCTCTTAGACATTCAATGTCACTGAAGTTGTAAAACAAATACCCATGTACTTCATATATATACCATGTTTTATAGTTATTCAATCAAAGTCTGTTCATAAAAATTAACTCTTATCATAAGCCTACCAAAACACAGGAATTATCCTCTCCATTTTACACAGGAGGAAACTCACCCAAAACAGGATAAGCTTTACCAAGATAGCATGGCTAATAAAGGCAATAGAGCCAAAGTCTGACCCATAAGCTACCTTTCTCTTTACGACAATGCCCCGTACACAGGTTTATGTCGACATCTGCCATGGCCACAGAACACAGCATGTTCCTCCTGACAAATGTAATAAGCCAATAAATCACATTGTGCTCTGAACCATGACTTGCCAACACATGTGTACAGCCATCTATTTATAGTTACCTTTAAAACGCAACAAAATAAGAAGAAAACAAAATGAATATTATATACATTGTCAACTAACTTTAGCATAAGTGGTTGTAATGAATTCACTGAATTAATAAGACTAAAACCCTAGTTTCATCCCAGAGGCTAACTAGCCCTCTCTCCTCTTGTGCGTCATGACTACTCAAAGAAATACTACATGAAAGATTCTGAATCATTTCATCAGAGCTGGGACATGGCTCATGAAGTGATCAAAAGCACTTGCTGTCCAAGCCTGACAAATGAAGTTAGTCCCCCAACACCTGGTCACAAGCCCCCCCAACACCCACAGCAATGGGAGGCACAGTCAGGAGAATCCAGAAGTTCATGGCCAGACAGCTGCAGCAACCAAAACCAGAGACCCTGTCTCAAACAAGATGGAAGGTGAAGACCAACACCACAGGGTTTGATACACACACACACACACACACACACACACACACACACACACACACACGATCACTTGATTCTATGTAATTCTGAAGGGACTTGGATGGGGAGGTATTTAGAAGACATGGATAATGCAACACAGACAATGATAAGTAAACAGTACGTACAATAGTGCAGATTTTACTATCTGCGTGTTTTCCTAAACCCACAGTAGTTCCACCCGAGCTTGAACTGAGAGAGGTTTTTGTTTTGTTTTACCAGAATCGGCTGGTCAATGGCAAGTCCTGGTGGCTGGTTTTCTACCAAGAAGCCTGACAAGTCTGTGCATCATCTTGGCTCTATTATAGACCTGATGATGCAATGAGATTTCAGAACAGGACCCAACACAGAGTGGGTCACATAAACCGAACTGAGAAATAGATGACTAATTCATATTAAAGTAGATAAATGCCACATGAACTGAATATTTAAATTTCTTAAAGCCAAATTTCAAGGATTTTGAATATTATGCAATTAAGTACAGTGCTATGAGCAAAATTCTTTCATGCAATCAAAAATATAAATGATCTGTTAAAAGGAAGGCTTAAGCTACAGACTGAAAATACAGTAACAAGCAAGATTACCTTATATGAAAATGATCTATTATCCGCACTGCAGGGAAACTGGTAAAAAATACATGTTTTCTTGACTCTAACAAACTTCATAAAGATATTGTCTATTTAATATAGTAATATCTTCCCCCCCAACTGAAAAATATATCAAATCAATGGTGCATCTGATCACTAGCATCTTAAAAAGAAATGTGGTTATCACACAATCAATCTGGTTAGAACCATAAAAGGTAAGTCTAATGGGAAAAGAACATACTTTGGGGGGATCTTAGCTCTACCCCTCTAATCTTTCCATAACAGCAACTCTAGGAACATTTCCAAAGGGTAATTAATAGCAGAGCACATGTGTCACCTCTGCTCATCACCCTGAGTAACAGCCAGTGTCCCTGCATTAACCAGTGAGGCCCACAAAGTCCAGTGGTACCCTCTGATTTCACCTTTTCTCCATGCACACTTCTTATAACCCCTCTGTTAGCCTCCAGACCTTGGCTCCATTTTAATTTTCCTTACAGTACTTATAAGGAAACCTCTAAAATCACAATCCATAAAGTGAACTAATTTATTGTTTACTTTGTCTAACATTGTGATTGCGTTCCTCACGATCCCAACCCTCAGAAACAAAGTTTTTCAGACTGTTTTGTTGGCTTATGTATCCCTAATCACAAAACACAGTTGAGTTCAAAGCCTTCTGGAGAAAACTTCAAGAGAGCATTGCATGTGTGAATGACTAACTGGATGTCTTTGCCACCGAGAAGCAGCCACCTAACCCCACTGGGTAACCCTCATTCTCTACTGCGATGAGAAACAACTCGAGGTGGACATGGCAGTGCAAGACTGTATTCCCCGCACACGGAAGCTAAGGCAGGAAGATCGTGAGTTCAAGACCAACCTGAGTTACAATACTGAGACTCTGTCTCAGAGATCCAACAGAATTAAAACAAACAAACAAAAAGAACAATTTCTGCCAGTGGCCAGTTCTCTTCCTCCTTTTCTTAGGTACCATACCTCACCAAGCCCACCCAAGTCTATATTTTCACTAGGTGACGGGATGCTAGTTACTCCTCAGCTTCCAGGGGCGTGCACAGTGATCTACCCTCCCCCTCTGTGGGGCTCTGGGCCTAACATTCTTTTGTGGGGAAGGCCTCTCTTAGCAATGCTCATGTTGGGTCAGGGCCTTTCAATATACGCAGCCCAAAAGCTTTTTTCTTTAACAATTTTTTCAAAATTTATTTATTTATTGAGAGAAAGAGGCGGAGAGAGAGAGATAATGGATGCGTCAAGGCTCCAGCACTGCGAACAAACTCCAGATGCCTGTGTCCCCTTGTGCACACGTTCAACATTGCACGCCTGCGTCACTGTGCCTCTGACTTACGCCGGACCTGGAGATTTGAACACGCATTCTTAGGCCTCACAGGAAGTGCCTTAACTGCTAAGCCATCTCTCCAGCCCCAGACATTTCTTTATAATCCACAGCACTTATCATGGTGTGTCATTATGTGTTTATTTACTTGCCTAGATTACTACTAGCTCACTAACAGACCATCAACTACACAGTAGGAGCCACGTCTGTTTCTATAAAGCACAAAGCCCTTGTTACATGGTAAATACCCAGGATTTGCTTTTTGGTTGTGATCCCTTGTTTTGTCTCAGACAGGATCCTGCTGTGTAGACCCAGCTGGCCTCGAACTTGCAAAGACTCTCCTGCATCTGTATCTTGAGTGCTGGGATTACAGGTGTGAGCTGCCATGCTTGACTCCAGTATTTATTGAAGGAATAACGAGATGGATGAATACGAAATTCCTAGCTTGAATCTTTAAGTAGCTGAGCCAGGATCTGAGGGAAGAGGGAGGAATTATATTTGATTGTTTGTGAGAATATTGGGAATCCTTTGCTAAGGCCAGATTTTAGCCACTTAAAATATCCTTTGTTCAGGCATGGTGGCGCACGCCTTTAATTCCAGCACTTGGGAGGCAGAGGTAGGAGGATCGCCATGAGTTTGAGGCCACTCTGAGACTACATAGTGAATTCCAGGTCAGCCTGGGCTATAGTGAGACCTTACCTCAAAAGAACAAAAACAGACACCCCCCCCAAAAAAAACAAAACAAATAAAACAAAAATATCCTTTCAGTGCTCAAAAGCTAAAGCACACTGACACGTTAACATGTCCACCAAGGCCTCCCCCTCCCCCACACACATACCATGTATTCCATACCATCATTCCTGGGGCCTCTCAGACACAAAGGGAACAATAGCTTTTGACCTCTTTTTCTCTGTCAACCTCCTTGCTCAGCAAGATTCCTAAGGCCTGTCAACTTGCTTTGAGTACGTGTGATCACTACCCTTCTTCCTTTGCACTGCCTCTCACTAACTTGGTTCAAGCAATCCACCCCCAGATTATGAAAACAAACCCAGAGTTTGTCTCTTTGATTCCAAGTTTGCACCTGTCTAATTCCAGCTGCCTACATTAAAATCTCCCTTAAAAACCTTTACTTTATATAATTAATGCTATACCAAAACACAGCCAAGATGGAATGCCTAGGAGAAAAAATCCTGCCTAACATTTAAAGCCCAGACATGCCTCCAAGCAGCGTTCCTAACTTTCCTCCTGTCTACATAGCATTTCCACATAGGTATAAGCAGAGCAGAGCTCTTAGCATTGCTGACTAAGCAGATTATAGCCTAAAAACCCTTCCTCCTGGTCAACTGCATCACCACATCAGAATCCCATCCATGTCCCCATGCCTACCTTGACTAACTCATTTCAAAAAACAAAAAACAGCTGGGTGTGGTGGTGCACGCCTTTAATCCCCTGCACTCAGGAGGCAGAGGTAGGAGGATTGCCGTGAGTTCAAGCCCACCCTGAGACTACAGAGTTAATTCCAGGTCAGCCTGGACCAGAGTGAGACCCTACCTCGACAAGCCAAAAAAAAAAAAAAAAAAAAAAAAAAAAATTATTTATTTGATGGTGGGAGGGAAAGAATGGGTGTGCCAGGGTCTCTAACCACTGCAAACAAATTCCAGATGCATGTGCCACTTTGTGTATCCAGTTTTATGTGGTCTTTGCAGGCAAGCACCTAACCACTGAACCATCTCTCCAACCAACTAGCTCACTTTTCTTCCCACCCCTCTAGAAGCCCCACCTAACCTGCTTCTTCCTGTGAGTTCTGCTGACACTGAACAACACACTAGGACTACAGTCCACCAACACCATCAACTCAACTTTATATGTGTGCTTACGAATGCAGCTGTACACCACCAACCCCAACTGACACTTAGTTGTCACTCACAGATGCAAAGTTCACAGCAAAGGATGTGTCACAACGACTGAGAACTGGTCTTCCCTATGACTGAGAAAGGTGGTATGAGGCTCATCTCCAGGGCCTTCATTCTTCCCAGCCTTTGTCTCTGGTTCTCACTCTCCCATCCTCCAAATTTGCACTAACTTTGAATAAGAAACAAGGTGGTCTGTCCAGATTGTGGGCGAGGATCCAAACCCTTAAAAGCCCAGAGCCAAGTTAGACAGGGTAGATCATGCCTGTAACCCCGGAACTCAGGATGCTGAGGTAGGACCACCACGTGTTAGAGGGCAGCCTGCACTACACAGTGAGTTTCAGGTCAGCCTGGGCTACCGAGAGATCCTACCTCAAAAAAAGAAAACAAACAAACAAACAAAAAGATTGGCATGGGAAGGGGTGGAGGCAACATCATCATCATGGAGACCACTTCCTCAAGGCGGCTAGATACCAGGCATGGAACTGTATCAGAACTACAGGAAATGAGTATCAAGCCGCTTGCTCTTAAGTCATGGTCATGAGGCTAAAAAGGAGACTGTATTCTTACACCAAAGTTTACTATGGCTAGAAATCTGGGTACTCGGGCCCTCAAAAGTCCAATGCTGCTATCACTCAATGGTCACTTACAATCCGCACAGCAGGCTGGACTTTGCCTTTGTGGCTAGCTATGTCATTTTTAAATAACATTCATTCCATTTTCTTACTTGTTTTACTGTCTGTTTCTCCCATTAGAATGGAAGCTCAAGAAGTACCTGCTGGCTGCTTCCCATCCTTTCCTGTTTATGTCCCCAAGCACCTAGAACAATGTATAGGATTTACAGGGTGCTCCTGAGTGAAATGGGTGAGAATGAGCAATCCCAAGACCCTATGCTACTTAACAAGGGTTGGGGTATGCCAGGCAAGATCTTTATGGTGGGCTGGCCTACTAACGTAACCTCCAAACTAGTAAGAAATATTCCTCTTGTCCCTCGTAGGGACTGTAGGACCAGCAAAACAAAACCGTATTTCCATCATCTCTTCTTAGGAGTTTTCATTATTTCCTAGAATAAAAAAAAGTCCCACAACAGAGTAAAATTCAAAGAACTTTATACACAGGATGGAATGTAGAGCTGCCCTTTCCAAGTAGCCTCCCTGAAAGCTGTGAAAACTGGCTTCCAAAGTCTCTGAGAAGGTCAAGGTTACAATGTAGCTTTCAGAAATTGTCCAGCCATATGCTTTCTTCTCTCACCAGCAACAGAGATGTGATTGTCAACATATGTATATCATCCACATGGCCGGGAGGTCATAAACCCTAGAGGGGAAACTACTACTGCTGTCTAAAAAGATATGTTATGCCAATAAACTGCCCTCTAAATAATTATTTTTATGCCCATATATTAATGCTACTCTCACTTTTGGTTAGAGAAGCTTCTGTTTTCAGATGTAGGTGACCACTGAGGTGACTCAAAACTCACCAAAGTGCTGAGAAGTGACTAGTTTTCAGTACTGAGATGTCTCCATCACACCCTCCAAGGCTCAGGGGACCATTGCAAAAGAGGTGGTAGAAAGAATTTAACAGCCAAAGGAAGGGGAGGAGTGCTTACAATCCTCTTCCCGACACAAACTGATCTTGAAATTCATGACCTCACAGTAGCCAAGGCTGCCTACTTAGGACCTGCCTCACTGGTGGGACAATGGCGACATCAAATTAGAAGAGAGCCCAGCTGGAAAGAAGGGATTCAGCGCAGCGGGTACAGCAGGGAGAAAGGGAAGGCAGGAGGGGAGTCTGATCCTGATACGTTGTTTACATGTCTGGACATTGCCAATAAAAAGTTAAAACAGAGGTTGGAGAAAGACTCAGCAGTTAAAGGTGCTTGCTTTCAAAGTAACTCCCCAATACCCACATCAAGCCAGATGCACAAAGTGCATACATCTGGAGGCCATGGTGTGTCCCTTTTCTCTCTCACACAAATAAATAAATAATATTTAAAAAAAATCATCCAGGGCTGGAGAGATGGCTTAGCGGTTAAGTGCTTGCCTGTGAAGCCTAAGGACCCCGGTTCAAGGCTCGGTTCCCCAGGTCCCATGTTTAGCCAGATGCACAAGGGGGCGCACGCGTCTGGAGTTCGTTTGCAGGGGCTGGAAGCCCTGGCGCACCCATTCTCTCCCTCTCCCTCTGTCTTTCTCTCTGTGTCTGTCCCTCTCAAATAAATAAATAAAAAATGAACAAAAAAAAATATTAAAAAAAAATCATCCAAAGACCACTGGGCATAGTGGTTCATGCTTTTTATTTTTATTTTTTTTTTAATTTTTTTTGTTCATTCTTATTTATTTTTTTAAGTGACAGAGAGAAAGAGGCAGAGAGAGAGAGAATGGGTGTGCCAGGGCATCCAGCCACTGCAAACGAACCCCAGACGCATGTGTCCCCTTGTGGATCTGGCTAACGTGGGTCCTGGGGAACCGAGCCTCGAACCCGGGTCCTTTAAGCTTCACAGGCAAGCGCTTAACCGCTAAGCCATTTCCCCAGTCCGGTTCGTGCTTTTTAATCCCAGCACTGAGAAGGCAAGAGGTAGGAGGATTTCCATGAGTTCAAGTTCAGCCTGAAACTATGAATTCCAGGTCAGCCTGGGCTAGAGTGAAATCCTACCTCGAAAAAACCAAAAACCAAAACAAAACAGAACAAACAAAATCATCCAAAGATAAACTCCTGCTAATCTTCCAAAGAGGAAGAATTTTAGAGTTCAATATGCATCACAATAAAAAACTCAACCCTGCCCACTTAGAATAGCAAGCAGCCCTGCAGAAGACAGGCTTTAGGAACAGTCAGATGGCTGACGTGTCTGGCTGCTCTTCCTGTCTTCCTCTGTGTTCCCGTGTGAACAGAGTCACCCTGAGCATTCTACAGCCTTCTCTTCTTATAACTTGATCAATAACCTTTCTTCATTCACTGAGCAACAGATGAAATAACTGTAAAAACAGTAATCACCTTCTTACTCCAGACTAACTTTTCTTCTACTTGGAAAGTTCTAAATATAGATCACATTCAAAGACATGTTTCTATGGTTTCATTATGTAGCGACAACAGAAGTAACAATTCTCCTGACGACTTCAATGGTTAAAATGAGATTCTGACTTTCTGTAATTGTCGTTTAAGATGAAACAGTGTCCCTGCCATGTTAGAACGAGAAAGCATCCCTAATTAATCACAGTGCATGTGAAAAGTTTCTAAGAAATTGTCACCTACCTTATGGAATTAATCTTTAATTCATCTTTAGACATAATCCGGAAAAGTTCCACAGTAACACTTAACATTCTGCTTAGTGAGTGAGAGGTATTTCTATGGTATACCCAATTTTAAAATTAGTCTCATAATATAAATTTATTTCTACTTTTGCAAACAATTACTTTCTCTTAATATCACATGATTAAAACCCACAAGTTATTTATTTATTTTAAATTTATTATTTATTTATTTATTTGAGAGCGACAGACAGAGAGAGAAAAACAGATAGAGGGAGAGAGAGAGAATGGGCGCGCCAGGGCTTCCGGCCTCTGCAAACGAACTCCAGACGCGTGCGCCCCCTTGTGCATCTGGCTAATGTGGGACCTGGGGAACCGAGCCTCGAACCAGGGTCCTTAGGCTTCACAGGCAAGCGCTTAACCGCTAAGCCATCTCTCCAGCCCTATTTATTTATTTTAATTTGAGACAGAAAGAGAGTGAGGATGGGTACGCCAGGGACTGTAGCCATTACAAATGAACTCTAGATGCATGTATACCCCTGTGCATCTGGCTTATGCAGTACCTAGAGAATCGAACCTGAGTCCTTAGGCTTTGCAGGCAAACACCTTAACCACTAAGCCATTTCTCCAACACTACAGCTTTCTTAATAGTGTCTCAATCTTCCTGGGAAAGTTATTTAGCTTTGACAATCAATAAAATCCTAATTTTAGTAAAAATTAAAACAAAAAGCTAATAAAAATGGTGAGTAAAACTACCTAAGGTCTAACATTTTAAATTAATTTTAATTTTAAATTAAAATATATAGCTTCAAGCTGGATGTGGTGGTGCACGTCTTTAATCCCAGCACTACGGAAGCAGAGGTAGGAGGATCACTGTGAGTTCAAGGGCACCCTGAAACTACATACTGAATTCCAGACAGGTCTGGGTTAGAGTAAGACCCTACTTCAAAAAAATAAATAAAATAAAAAATAAAAAACATATAGCTTCAAAAGAAAAAAAAAATCAAAAAACAAAAGACGAAAACCTGGGGGCTGGAAAGAGAGCTCAGTGGCTTAGGGGCTTGCTTGCAAAGGCCTGGGTTTGATTCCCCAGTAACTCAAGTAAAGCCAGATGCACAGAATGGTACATGTATTTGGAGTTTGCTTATAGTGGCAGGAGAACCTGGTATGCCCCTTTTCTCTCTCTGCTTGCAAATATGTAAGAATAGTTTTAAAAACTCAACATGTAACTTTAAGCCTACAGTAAAATAACATTCTGTCAAAACAAAAACCCCAATCACCCAAAATATACGCATTTACAGAAATTAGTATTATGGAGAATTGAAGTGTTACTTCTATTTTTACAAGATGAACCAGGCTTAATATCCAATAGTCAAAAATACACTGAATAAATAAAAATGGAAAAGCCTGTGTTCATTTGTACTCTCCGTATGACATCCAAAACCAGGAAGCATTTCTCCTCATAATCACATGAGCTCACCTTGACTCAGCATGAAACAACCAGCAGGAAAGTTTTCCACAACCACCCTCTACTGAAGCCCCCTTGTGGTGGCCCACCTACCAATGGATGGCATGGTTGCTATACAAAAGATTCACCAAAATAAATAGTCCAGAAAGATCACATCATGGTAACACTACAAACCTGCATCTCACTTCTGCTTTACTGCTACACTCAAAGCAGGCATTCTAGGCATTCCTGCTGTCTATAAATACCCCTTGACATTTTATATGAAACATCACTCTACAGAACTGGAAAAGCCATTCAAGTAATTAGAATTTAATGGAAATATGGCATAATCTTAAAAATGTCACTTGGTAAAAATAACTGAATAGGCTCAATGAAATAAAGGTACCTTTAACTAGGGATCTGTTGCTATTAATAAACTATAAAAATCTCCATATATCTTGCATTTCATAATTTTCTTTCCAGATTCAATTTCTTTTAACTGAAAAGATGTTTAAATAACAACAAAAACAAAGCTCTTAAGCAAACAGTTTCTAATTTAAAACAGGAACAAAACCACTTTTATTCCCCTTTGGTAGACTAATTTTTTTCCTGAATAATGGTGACCTCCAGCATTGTGTTGTACCCAAGTACCTCCAGGAGAAATCTGAATGAAGATTAGCTTAGTGCCCTATTGAACTGGGTTTAAGGATGGGGGCTCATTAGCCAACCATCTTTCCTCTGAGGCACCATTGAAAACCTTTTACTCAAACACAGAGATATTAGTAAGACATGATCACTTGGGTATTTTTAAATAAACTGAAGCAAAATTACAATGCTCCAGTCTATGCTGGTGGTCTTCAGTGTTCTCTGCTGTCTGTATTACATATCAGCTTTGATGCTTATTAAAAGCTCAAGTCAAAATGCACATGACCAGGATTCACTTTAATAAACAGATGGTCACATTAACTAGAGACTGTGGTCTCAGGTATCTCTTAGCACAAATAATCGAGAACCAAAGCTTTTACATACCACATGGCTAACATCAAAAGACTGTATTATAAACAGGGCATGGTGGTTTTAAGCCCAGAACTTGGAGGCTGAGGTAGGAGGATCACTGTGAGTTTAAGGCCAGCCTGGGCTATGCTTCAAAAACAAACAAAACAAAAACAGACTGTTGTGCTAGAGAGATGGCTTAACCGTTAAGGTGCTTGCCTGCAAAGCCTAAGGACCCAGGTTTGATTCCCCAGAACCTACATAAGCCAGATGCACAGGTGGCACATGCATCTGTTCGTTACCAGCAGCTAGAGGCCCTGGTGCATCCTCTCTCTCTCTCTCTCTCTCAAACAAATAAATGAAGAAAATAAATTTTAAAAAAGCAGACTATATATATAAAATGCTCGTCTACTAAAGAACATATACAGAAGCACCAAGAAATCTAACTGTGGTTATAAATGATAATTTTCAAACCAATGAGTCATGGATGTACAAGCAAATAACAAGAAAAGAAAAAGTGCCATTTTCCCCTCTCAACATTACAATGTATTCTAAACCCCAAGAAATCATGATCGTAGCTGCACATATAACTAATTCAATTGAAGACCGATCACAGTCTTTAAATTACCAAGGGAAGGCATCGAATTTTCAAAACTCACTTTATATAGTATCTTGCACCTTCAAAAGTATATGCTTCTTCCCAGCCGGTTGGCAAATCTGCAAAAACATACACAGTGTGATCACAGTCACTTCAATGGGAGAGCAAAGCAAGTTTCAATTCATTCCATTTGTTTTCCTATTTTCACTTAGGTAGGTTTCTAACTAAAAATAGTACTGCTTGGCAAAAATAATAGTAGACATCATTTTGGGGAAGATGGCAATTAAATTTAAAGTCAACAACAATCTTAGAGATTCCTTAACACACTCTTAATGATCTGGGTGGAGAGGAACTTTGACAACTAAAAGAAAACAAAAGAACATCTTGAAAACCTGGGTAAAACGTCTTCAGTGGCAGGCAAAGACTGCAAGCAGGCAATGCTGGCCTCTTTTACGTCTATTTTTGCTTTGAGATCACACCTTTCAGCCGCATCACCAAATCCCCAGAAACCGTGTCAACGATGACAAAACCTTGACACTGAACACTTCCTTCCCTGGGTGAGTTTCAATACACCTGACCATTACAGGAGCGAACTTTCAAGCAGGAGAGTTGGGAATGAGCCAGGTGAACAATCCACTACATGGTACTTATAACGACAAGTGGTTTGCATTTAATCATAACACATTTCCAAAATGAAGCCATGATGTGTGCGTGAAATCCGAGCCCAAGCAAAGTAAACCAAGCAAGAAGGTCGGTAAAAATAGTGTGACGATCATGTAAGAGAATACATTTTTCCCCTGTGGTGAATGTAATGTAATCTGGGAGGTAACTGGAAGACAACTTATATTACACTTAACCAAAATAAGCATGAAATAATTCCAGAGGATTAGGTTAAAATTTATCCTTTTTTCTATGCAATAAATGTTACTAGCCATGAAAGATGAAATACATTTGTGAAACATTTCATGTAAAGCTATACCCTGCGCGAGGAGTTAAGAAAGATGACAATGTATTAGTCAGAAATGCCCTAAACACGTAACCTCATCGCGCTTGCTACACCAGTCTTCTTCCCTCTCCCCCTCCACCTTTTCAGAAATTTGGGCATATTAGTCACGTTACTGAACTCCAGCGTTTAATAGAAAAAGCAGGTGTGTTCAACCTCCTGGCAACTGTAAGAAGAGATTCTCAGAACCTCAAAGTTGGGAGAGAAAAGTACCAAGAAGGAAGAGGACGACGAGGAGGAGGGAGGGAAGAAAACCCGCCTCACCTTCACCCCAAAACAGTTGTCTCAAGCATGTGCAGTGCCCGGCAAGAGAGGCGTGCCAGGCCCGGGCACACGCCGCTGCGTCGCAGGCAAACAAGTTCCACGAAGGTAAACAAAAGAATGACAAAAGAAAGCCAGCCCCAGAGCTGCCATCACCGGCCCTCCCTGGGGGTGGGGACGCTCCACTCCCGTCCAGCCAGCCACTCAAGCTCCGCTTCCCCGTGACCCCGCGCCCGGGGACGGGGAGTGGGAGCCCCAAACGTCCCCTCCTCGCGGGACAGCCCGGCCCGCTCGGTGCTTCCTCGGAGCCGCGTGTCACCCGGGGACTGGAATCGCGATCGCGGGGCAGCGGCGCGGGGTGGGGGCAAGGCCAGGAGGGTTTCGGTCACCCCGGGAATCGGGGCGCCCCCTGCCCCAAGTCCTCTGCACCCCCAGGCCATCAGCGCCAGCCCACGTACAAGTCCCACCTAGGAGTCGGAGAGAAAGGCGGAGGAAAGTGCGCGGCAGGCGCCAGCTCTCTTGGGGAGCACAGAGAGGATGCTGCACACATTCTCACCTTGGGGGTCCTCGGGGAGGGGGGAAGGTCCGGGAGGGGGACGGAGGGTGGGAGGGCGTCGGTGGTCCTCCGAGCAAGAGGGCGCAGGAAGAGGGCGCAGTGTCCAGGTTCACAGGAGAGGATGAGAAGAGAGCGTCCCCCCCCCAGCACCAGGGAATCCGATGCTCGGGGCCCCCCACCCCCTACCTGCGGCCATTTCCCCTCGAGCCCCGGGAGAAGCGGCCTCGCTCCCCTGCCCACCCCGCGTCGCCCTGCCCACCGCCGGCTTACCTGTGCTGTGCCGTCGGTGGCCGGTGACCACAGCCTCGCCGGTGACCGGGTGCAGCCAGGTGGTGCTCTTGGCCTCCTCGCTGCAGGGAGACAGACAGAGAGAGACAGAGAGGGAGGGAGGGAGGGAGGGAGGGAGGGGGAGAGAAAGAGAGAGGGGGGAGAGGAGAAAGGGAGAGGAAAAAAAGGAAGAGAGGGGGAAAGGAGAGGGAGAGGAAAAAAGAGGAAGGGAGAGGGGGAAAGGAGAGGGAGAGGAGGGGGCAGAGGAAAAAAGAGAAAGGGAGAAAAAAGACAGAAAGGGAGAGAAACCAGGAAGACGGGGAGGAGGAGGAGGCCGAGGGGGCGGGAGCGGAGAGAGGGTGAGCGGCGCGGCGCGGGTCGCCGGCGCACCCCGCCCCTCGCCCCCGGCCCTGCCGCCCCGCGGCGCGGCTCCCGCCCCGGAGGCCCGGGCCCGCGCGGGCTGCGTACTTGATGAAGAAGACGCGGCCGCCGCGCGTGATGCCGTACGTCCACGAGCGCGGCAGCGAGCAGACCCAGTCCAGGTTCAGGTCGGCCGCCATGTCTGACCGCCGCCGCCTTCGGCTCGTCCTCGTCCTCGTCCCGCCGCCGCCGCCGCCGCCGCCTCGGGGCGGAGGACGAGCGAGCGCGCGGCGAGCGCCTCCCCTCGGCTCGCGGCCCTCAGCCCGTCGGGCGGCGTCCTCCCCCGCGAGCCCGCGCGCTCCGGCCCGCCGCGCCGCCCCTCGGCATCTCCGCCGGCCGCGCTGCCGGCGACCCGGGGGGACGCGGCGGAGGGGCGGCGCCGGCGTCGCGCCCGCAGCAAGCCCCGCCCCGCGCCCGCCGCAAGCCCCGCCCCGCCAGCAAGCCCCGCCCCGCGCCCGCCGCAAGCCCCGCCCCGCCAGCAAGACCCGCCCCGCGCTCCCCCCGCGCTGCTCCCGCCCCCTGGGCGCTGCGCCCCAGCTCGGCTGGATAAACGGCTGCTGCGTGGACATCACGTTTAGTTTTTATTTTTTTATTTTGGGGTTTTTTTTTTTGAGGTAGGGTCTCACTCTGGTCCAGGCTGACCTGGAATTAACTCTGTAGTCTCAGGGTGGCCTCGAACTCACGGCGATCCTCCTACCTCTGCCTCCCGAGTGCTGGGATCAAGGGCGTGCTCCACCACGCCCGGCTTATTTTTTGTTTTTTTAATATATAGATCAATTGGATATAGAAAGCTGGCTTTTTTGTTTGTTTGTTTTTGTTTTTTGAGGTAGGGTCTCACTCTAGCCCAGGCTGACCTGGAATTCACGATGGACTCTCAGGATGGCCTCGAACTCACGGCGATCCTCCTGCCTCTGCCTGCCAAGTGCTGGGATGAAAGGCGTGCACCTTCACGCCGGGCCCCCCCCCTTCTTTTTTTAAGTGTGTTGGGGGCTGGAGGGATGGCCTGCAAAGCCAAAGGACCCCCGTTAGATTCCCCAGGACCCACGTTAGTCACCTGCACAAGGGGGCGCATGTGTCTGCCCTTCGTTTTCAGTGGCTGGAGGCCCTGCAGCATCCATTCTCTCTCTTTCTCCCTCTTTCTGTGAAATAAATTTTTTTTAATTGTGTTGGGCCCCCACACATCAAAAAGGGCTCAGGAAAAGATGACTGATTCAGACTTCAAGTTTTTTTTTTCTTTCATTTTTCTAAACCCCTTAACTCATACCATGTGTTGAGAAATAAAGACTCAATTTTTCTTCCTTTCATCAAAGATTCACATGTTGTCAATGTGAGTTTCTACTCTTTTTTTTTCTTTCATGTTTTGCTTACAGACTCCCTGCCTTATGTGAATTTAAATTCCCAAAAGATTCTACAGGTCCTATAATCTCCATTTTACAGATTGGGGAAAATGAAGTTTAGAGAAACATTAGTGAATTTCAGGTCAACCTGGGCTACAGGGAGACCCTACCTCAAAAACAAAACAAAACAAAACAACAATAACAACAGCAGCAACAACAAAAAAGCCATAGGCTTTCAAAAGTCTGTCTGGGGCTGGAGAGATAGCTCGGAGTTAAGATGTGTGCATGAAATACCTAATGATCCCAGATCAGTTCCCCAGTACCTACATAAAGCCAGATGCACAAAGTGGTGCATGCATCTGGAGTTTGTTTGCAGTGGCTAAAGGCTCTGGTGTTCCTCCCCACCCACTCTCTCTGCTTGCAAATAAATTTTTTTAAATTATTTATTTATTTATTTGAGAGCAACAGACACAGAGAGAAAGACAGATAGAGGGAGAGAGAGAGAATGGGCGCGCCAGGGCTTCCAGCCTCTGCAAACGAACTCCAGACGCATGCGCCCCCTTGTGCATCTGGCTAACGTGGGACCTGGGGAACCAAGCCTCGAACCCGGGTCCTTAGGCTTCACAGGCAAGCGCTTAACTGCTAAGCCATCTCTCCAGCCCTTGCAAATAAATTTTTTAAATATTTTATTTTTAATTTAAGAAAAGGGTGTGGTGCCACACACCTTTAATTCCAGCACTTGGGAGGCAGAGGTTGCAGGATCAGTATGAGTTGGAGACCAACCTGAGACTACATAGTGAGTTTCAGGTCAGTCTGGGCTAGAGGGAGAGCCCATGTTGTAAAAACAAACAAAAGTCTATGCGTGCATCTTGCCATATACTATTTTTGAATTGTCTTGAGGACCCCTCCCTGCCCCCACATTTCATGGCACCTGAGACCTTCTCCCTTGGCACTACTTGCCTCTTTTCATTGTCTCTGGGCTTTCACATCTTTGCAGTAAGGACGACTCATCTCAACAAAACACATAGTTCCACACTCATGGTACCACTTGGCATTCTTGTGGCACCTTTCCTGATCAGCAGTGGGTACTTCCAAAAGCATTATCTCAGGCGTCTTCCCAGGAACTCAAATAAGCAGATCATGTTTTTCAACAGTTAAGGAAAGCCAGACATGAAAGGGTAAACGACCTTGGCCGAAGCCTTATCTATCCAGCATGGATGAGAATGCAGCGTCATTGGATTTTTCACCCATATTCTCATTCCCCAAGGCCATTCTGTCTTTGGTGAAATGGAGACGGCAATTACTGCTATAATTTTCCTGTCCATCTGCATACACAGGAGGAAAGAAATAACATCACTTTAATGTTTTCTCCTTTTGAGTCCTTTCCATTCTGCTCTTCCATTTCACTACTGATTACTTCTTGACATCTTATCTCCTGCCCAGTCACCGGAAAATATGACTTTTTTTTTGTTTTTAATCAATGAATAACCAGCAGGAAATGTCTCGCGTTAGCATCAGTGGCCACTGAATATAGCATAGCAAGAGAAATGAAGAGCTGTTGACTTTGTACTGTGCTATCATTACAAAATTAAAAATCTTTTAAATGCCATCGTAACGTGGTGAAGAGAGTACTTGTCAGGCCAGCTGCAGTGTTGGAATGTTTGCATACTACGGAGAAGGCTGTAAGTTGACCATATGCTATACTGGGATTCCTTTCACTGTGAAGCTTTTAATATTACAAGATTCATTTGGGCTAGACATATCTCAAAAAGCAGTAGAGGTTCACTTAAAATGCCTGTCTTTAAAAATCACAGCCAGCTACAAGGATTGCTCAGTGTGGAAGTGCTTGGCTAGTATTCAAGAGGCTCTGGGTTCAAAACCCAGCATGACAAAAATAAATAAATAACTCGGGAGGCAGAGGTAGGAGGATTGCCATGAGTTCAAGGCCACCCTGAGATGACAGAGTTAATTTCAGGTCAGCCTGGGCCAGAGTGAGACCCTACCTCGAAAAACCAAAAAAAAAAAAAATAATAATAATAAATAAATAAATAAATAAAACATTTGAAAGGCAGAGGCATGAGGATCTCAGAGACTTTGGGGCCACCCAGAGACTACATAGTGAATTCCAGGTCAGCCTGAGCTAGAGTGAGACAAAAAGGAAAAAATACGAAAAGGGGGGCTGGAGAGATTATACTCAGCAGTTAAGGCACTTGCCTGCAAAGCAAAAGGACCCAGGTTTGATTCCCCAGGACCTACGTAAGTCATATGCATAAGGTGTCCCATGCAACTGGAGTTTGTTTGCAGCAGCTGCAGGCCCTGCCATACACATTATCTCCCCCCAATAAAACAAAATAAAATAAAATAAAATAAAATAAAATAAAATAAAATAAAATAAAAATTTTTAAATAAGAAAAGTGGTATTTACAGTGCACAAATGGTTATTTAGTCTTAAACTCAACTATATAATGCCCCCAAACTTAGGAAAAACACCAAATACCAAACTCAGTGACACACAGCATGAGACATACCTGGTTGAGGGAAATTGAGGCCTGTATGGTTTCAGAGACAGTAGAAGCAGCCTCCTCTGTTAGAATGTCGGGCTTTCAAAGTCATTTCTACCCTTAATGAGTAAACTTTCCTTTTTATTTAAACTCTTCCTAGAGTGCCCTTTCTTTTAACTGTTTTTATCCAGGTTGGTGTGTGTGTCACCTCCCTGTTGGAGGGTAGGAATCATGTCTTTCCCATTATGGAGGAAACTCTACATCTTGAATCAGTACTGGAATAGTCAGTGGATTTAATTTTCTTCCTAATGCCTTGACCTCCCAGTGGAGTGATTTCCAATAACACATCCCCTTTTTATCAGCTTGTACTGCTACAGAACTGACTCAGGCCTAAACTCATATATAACCTGTGCTTTTTCTTGTATTTTTTTTTCATATTTTTCCCAGGAGACGATTCAGTTTCTTACATCATCATCTGCCTTTCAAGAGGAAGTATTATCCTATGCCTATCTTAGCTGCTTTGAAGAAAGGAGGTTTCAAAAGCACTGAGCACGAAAAATAGCCATCACTCTTCCCACACGTAGAGGACAGTCCCTCTTCGAAGGAGTTCACATTTCAAACAAAGCAGAAAAGCACACAAGATGACAAGGAAAACTCAAAATTGCTTCCTGAAATATTTGAAAGGCAAGAAAACAAGGTGACATCTTGGAAAACAGGATCTATTTGTTTTGCCTTTTAAAGGTAATAAAAGTAAAAAAGTGAGTTCTAGAGACATTCCTTAGAGGGAAAATTCTTTTACTTTCAAGAAACACCATAATTTCATTTCTCTCTCTCTCTCTCTCTCTCGCTCTTTTTTTTTTTTTTTTTTTTTTTTTGAGGTAGGGTCTCCCTCTAGCTCAGGCTGACCTGGAATTCACTATGTAATTTTCTTCTTTTTATTTATTTATGAGAGAGAGAAATTGGCACTCCAGGGCCTCCACCCATTGCAATTCAGACACGTATGCCAACTTGTGTGCATGTACAGCCCTGTGCACATGCGTCACCTTGTGCCTCTGGCTTCAGTGGATTCTGGAGAACCAAACCTGGGTTCTTAGGCTTCACAGGCAAACACCTTAACATCTAAGCCATCTTTCCAGTTCTTAATTTCTTTTCTTTACAGTGAGTAAAACTCCATTATGTATATATGTCATACCTTCATTGCAGTTAACAAAACAAAATCTATGAGCTTAAACCAAAGTAAGTGAATATTCATGTTTGAGCTCATAGGTTTTTTGTTGTTGTTGTTCTCACCTTTGGTCAGAGAAGCTTCTTTTCGCAGATGACAGTGACTACTAGGGTCCCTCAAAGCCATCAGAGTGCTGAGAATAAGTGACGACTGAGTGCTCAGCACTAAATGAGACACCACCATGCCCTTCAAGGCTCAGAGCACATTGTGGAAGAGGGGGCAGGAAGAGCCAGAGGGAAAGGGTGAAGTATTAAGGAATGTGGCCTTCCAGACATGAAGGGGCCATTGCATCATCACTCACAGAGATCATCTTTACTTGCACTAGACTGACCAATGTTGGGCCCATCCACATTCCATCACAGGGCCTGGAAGATGGCTTAGCAGAGAAGGTATTTGCTTGCAAAGCTTGCCAGTCCAGGTTCAGTTCCCCAATACCCATGTACAGCCAGATGCACAAAATGATTCAAGCATCTGGAGTTGATTTGCAGCGGCAAGAGGCCCTTGTGTGCCCATTCACTCTATCTCTTAATTAATTACTTTAAAAAATCATTCCATCACAGGAAAGGCAAAAATAAAGAGACAATGAAGCAGAAGAAAGACTAGTTGGAAAGAAGAAGGGGCGTCAGTGGGAAAGGTGGGGGGCATGAGAAAGTAACGGCAGGGGATTGTGAGCAAGAGGCATCAGGAGGGCTGGAGGGATGGCTTAGTGGTTAAGGTGCTTGCCTGCAAAGCCAGAGAACCCAGATTCAATTCTCCAGGACCCATGTAAGCCAAACGCACTCAGGTGAGGCAAGCGCAAGATTGCACATGTCCACTAGGTGGCGCAGGTGTCTGGCATTCAATTGCAGTGGCTGAGGCCCTGGTGCGCCAATTCTGTCTCTCTCTCTAAAATAAAATGAAAAGTACTTTAACAAATGCAGCAGGAACATGGATGTAAATTGCCAATCAAAAGTTAAAAGGGGGCTGGAGAGATGGCTCAGCAGTTAAGGCGCTTGCCTGTAAAGCCTAAGGACCTAGGTTTGATTCCCCAGTACCCATATCAGCTGGATGCACAAGCTGGCACATGTGCCTGGTGTTCATTTGCAGTGGCTGGCAGCCCTGACATGCCCATTCTTTCTACATACCTGTATCTTCCTCTGTCTGTCCCTCTCTCTCTCAAATAAATAAATAAAATTTTAAAAATGAAAAAGAAAATCTAGGCAAAAGGGATGGAACCTGAGGATCTGAGGCAGAGAGGGAAAGTGATATTTACAAGTCAATTGATAGGGTTGTTTTTCTGTTAGGAAACAAACCAATAAACAGATGGTTGCATATAAACCTACTTCATTCAACAACCCCATGTAGGACTTGGTGCTGGAAGGTGAGGATTAAAAGACTTGGCTGGCTTTGGGTTGGAGATTTGGCTTAGCAGTTAAAGCACCTACCTGCAAAGCCAAAAGGACCCAGGTTCAATTCCCCAGGACCCACATAAGCCAGATGCATAAGGTGGTGCATGTGTCTAGAGCTCATTTGCACTGGCTGGATGTCCCGATGTGCCCATTCTCTCTCTCTCAAATAAATAAATAAAAATGAATTTTAAAAAAAGACCTGGCTGGCTTTGGACAGCTTGAAAAGATGCAGATGCAAATACTGGAGTGCAGTAGGGGAAGCAGTCTCTCTGTTGTTATCATACACTGTAACCCTTCGAATGTATTCCGAGGGTACTTGCGGACTACCAAGGTCTCAGAGTCTCGCCCCCCCTTCTCTCAACTACAGTCATTCTTGTTGATGTTTTAGAGAGCTCTATGACAGGGGCAAGTGGAAAGAAATAGCAGCTTCTGGCTGATTCCTCCCTGGTCGGGTCCTAGGTGAAGTGTAGGGCGTCCATCAGAACTTGTGGAGACCAGTGGGAAAGCGCTGCTTCCACAGTGAGCCTCTACGCAGGCCTGCGGCGCAGGGTGGTGCGCTAGGCTCGGGTTCAATTCCAAGCGCTGCTAAATGCATAAATTCTCTCTCGCTTGCTCTTTTTCTCTTTTTTTGTCAGGGTACAACTCTATAGCCTTGAGTGGTCTTGAACTTGCAACAATCCTTATGCCTTAGCCTCCTGAGCACAGGGAAGAAGGTCTTCAAAAGCTACATGTGGTGGTGTATTCTAGTAATCCCAGCACCAGGTGGTGGAGGCAGAAGGATCAGGAATTCAAGCTCAAGATCAGCCAGGCTGTAGGAGTCACTGTTTAAAAAGCAATGGGGGGCTGGAGAGATGGCTTAGCGGTTAGCTCTGTTCCCCAGGTCCCACGTTAGCCAGATGCACAAGGGGGCGCACGCGTCTGGAGTTCGTTTGCAGAGGCTGGAGGCCCTGGCGCGCCCATTCTCTCTCCCTCTATCTGTCTTTCTCTCTGTGTCTGTCGCTCTCAAATAAATAAATAAAAAATTAAAATAAATAAATAAATAAAAAGCAATGGGGGCTGGAGAGATGGCTTAGTGGTTAAGGCGCTTGCCTGTGAAGCCTAAGAACACATGTTCAAATCTCTGGGTCCTGCGTAGCCAGATGCACAGTGATGCAAGGGCACGATGTCGCACATGCACACAAGGGGGCGCATGCATCTGGAGCTTGTTCACAGTGGCTGAAAGGCTCTGGCGTGTCCATTCTTTCTTTCTCCCAAATAAATAAATAAACTTAAAAATATTTAAGTTTGAGCCCATCCTGGGACTCCATAGTGAATTCCAGGTCAACCTGGGCTAGAGTGAGACTACCTGAAAAAAACAGTTTAAAACTATATTTAATTTATTTGAAAGAGAGAGAGAGAGAGAGAGAGAGAGAGAGAGAGAGAGAGAGAGAATGGGCGTGCCAGGGCCTCCAGCCACTGCAAACGAACTTCAGATGCATGCGCTCCTTGTGCATCTGGCTTATGTGGGTCCTGGAGAGTCAAACTGGGATCTTTTGCTGCTAAGCCATCTCTCCAGTACCCCACCCCACAATTTTTTTTTTATCAACCATTATCAAAGAAAAAAAAAGTGTGTGTTATAATAATAAAGGCTAGAGCTACAGCTGATGTTAGGGTGTACTGATTTGGGAGTCTGGCTGAGTTTTATTTATTTATTTATTCATTTTTATTATAATTTTTTGTTTTGTTTTTTTGTTTTCCGAAGTAGGGTTTCTCTCTGGTTCAGGCTGACCTGGAATTCACTATGTAGTCTCAGGGTGGCCTCAAACTCATGGAGATCCTCCTACCTCTGCCTCCCAAGTGCTGGGATTAAAGGCGTGTGTCACCATGCCTGGCCTCCCTGGTTGAATTTTATGCTTGGCCTTGGCATTACTGGGTGTGTGACTTTGGACACATCATTTACCGTCCAGTTCCCACTCGGAGCTCTTGCTGCCCATCACTAAAATGAGGACATTGATCTGTTCACAACAGGAAGTGTGTGTGTGGGGGGGGCTGGGAAGCCATTTCAGCAGTCAAAGACGTTTGGCTGGAAAGCCTGGGCTCAGCTCCCCAGCACCCACATCAAGTGGCACATACATCAGAGTTTGCAGCAGCAAGAGGCCTTTGTGCACCCATTCTCTCTTTCTAGAAAATAAATTTAAAAAACATTTTTAGGGGATGGAGAGATGGCTTAGCGGTTAAGCGCTTGCCTGTGAAGCCTAAGGACCCCGGTTCGAGGCTCGGTTCCCCAGGTCCCACGTTAGCCAGATGCACAAGGGGGCACATGCATCTGGAGTTCGTTTGCAGAGGCTGGAAGCCCTGGCGCGCCCATTCTCTCTCTCTCCCTCTATCTGTCTTTCTCTCTGTGTCTGTCGCTATCTATTAAATAAATAAAAAAAATTAAAACAAAAAAACATTTTTAGAATGCTCATCTGAAGAGCTGGGTGTGATGGCGCACACCTGTAAGCCCAGCAATTGGGAGGTGGAGGTGGATGTAGGAGGATCAGGAGTTCAAGGCTATCCTTGGCTACGTAGTGGGTTCAAGTCGAATGTGGACTACATAAAACTCTGTCTCTTATGTAATAAAAGGTGGAGGGAGGCACCTGGAGAGATGGCTCAGCAATTAAAGACCTTGCCTTCAAAACCTAAGGGTCCTGGTTCCATTCTCCAGTACCCACATAAAGCCAGATGCACAGGTGTATTGTTTGCAGTGGCCAGAGGCTCTGGCATGCTCTCCCTCTATCTCTTTCATATAAATAAATATAATTTTTAATAATATTTTAAAAATTCATCTATTTAATTTGTTTATTTGAGACAGAGAGAGAGAGAGAGAATGGATGTGCCAGGGCCTCCAGCCACTGTAAATGAACTCTGGACACATGTGCCACCATGTGCATCTGGCTTACGTGGGACTTGGAGAATCAAACCTGGGTCTTTAGGCTTCGCAGGCATATGCCTTAGCCGCTAAGCCATCTCTCCAGCCCAAATATACTTTTTTGTAAAGCACATCTTAGTATTTTTCTTTCTTGCTTAAAATTTTTTCATGGGAGCCGGGCGTGGTGGCGCACGTGTTTAATCCCAGCACTGGGGAGGCAAAGGTAGGAGGATTGCCATGAGTTCAAGGTCACCCTGAGATGACAGAGTAAATTCCAGGTCAGCATGGACCAGAGTGAGACCCTACCTCAAAAAACAAAAACAAAAAAAATTTTTTTTCATGGCTCAGGGAGAAATGTCCTGGTCTGAGCCCTGCGGGCCTGCCTGCAAGCCACACAGAATATTCCATAGCTTGCCAACAAGCCAGACCTCTCACGAGAATGCCTGGTTCCCGCTTATCTAACAGACTCCTGCCGATGTTTAAATTCCTTGCTCAAAAGTTACTTCTTAAACCGGGTGTGGTGGCACACGCCTTTAATCCCAGTACTCAGGAGGCAGAGGTAGGAGGATTGCTGTGAGTTCAAGGCCACCCTGAGACTCCACAGTGAATTCCAGGTCAGCCTGGGCTAGAGTGAGACCCTACTTTGAAACACCAAAAAAAAAAAAAAGTTACTTCTTGGCTGAAGAGATGGCTCAGCTGTTAAGGCTGTTGCTTGCAATGCCTAATAACCCTGGTACAATTCCCCAATACCCACGTTCAGCCAGATGCACAAAGTGGTGCATGCATCTGGAGTTTGTTTGTAGCGACTGGAGACCCTGGCACGCCCATTCTCTCTGTCTCTCTTCTCTCTCTGCTTGCAAATAAACAAATTTTTTTTTTTTTTAAAGTTACTTCTGCTAAGGAACCATTCCTGATCCTTAGGACCAAACTGCCTACTCCACCTACTGTAGTACCAACCTCTAGTGGATTGAAAGTGTAGCTTATATCTCCGTCTATATCCTGGTACCTCCCCTGCCAGGTAAGTATGCATATCTCGTTCTCTACTGCAAACGTCCTCAATTCAATATTTTATTCACTCTTAGCACCATTACTTAAGTGAATAGGATGGCTCTTATTTCCATTGTGCTCTGAATTGTGCAAAGCACTCCGTATTTAATTCTTATTTCTATTTGTATTACTGCAACTTGCCGTGAGTCATATTTCTCCCCTTTCTTGAATTTAACACTCCCTTTAGCTTTTTATAGACTATCCCATTTAGAAGAAGGGGGAAAAAACCCAAAATGGCAGGGGACCAAGAGTAGCAGAAATGTATGAAAATAACCACACTTATGAAGCTGTCTACCTGGTTGAAAGCACAGAAAGGATCTGTAGTTACTCCGAATGAGAGACTAAAGAGCAACAACAAAACAGATGTGGCATCATACTTTAGTTCATTCAACTGTTTGGTAGCCAGCACTCTTAATCCAAGCACTCAGGTGGCTGAGGTAATAGGGTTGCAGCACATTTGAGGCCAGCCTGGGCTACAGAGTGAGTCCCAGGTCACCTGAGTGAGACCCTGTCTCAAACAAATGAACGTGAGCTGGAGAGATGGCTCAGTACTTAAAGGAGCTTGAATGTAGAGTCTGCTGGCCCAGGGTCATTGACCCACATAAAGCCAGATGCACAATGTGCCTCATGTGTCTGGAGTTTGTTTGCCCTGGCAGGAAGCCCTGTTCACTCTACTTCTACTTTTCTCTCTGTCTTTCTCTGAAATCATTCAATCATCAATCAGTCAGTCCACGGAGGGTTTCTTTTAAAACAATTCTTCCAAGAGAAAGAAATATAAGATGGCATGCTGTCACACGCCTTTGATCCCAGCACTCAAGAGGCAGAGATAGGAGGATCACTGAGTTCTAGGCCAGCCTGGACTAGAGAGTGAGCTCCAGGTTAGCCTGGGCAAGAGTGAGACCCTACCTAAAATAATAATAGTTATTTGCTGGGCATGGTGGTGCACACTTTTAATCCCAGCACATCGGACGCAGAGGTAGGAGGATCGCTGTGAGTTCCAGGCCAGCCTGAGACTACATAGTGAATTCCAGATCAGCCTGGGTCAGATGGAGACACTACCTCAAAAAATGGAAAAGCCAGCTATGTGTGGTCATGCATGCCTTTAATTTCAGCACTTGGGAGGCAAAGCTAGGCGGATTGAAGAGAGTTTGAGTCGACCCTGAGACTACATTGTGAATTCTAGGTCAGCTTGGGCTAGAGCGAGACCCAACCTTGAGAAATAAACAAACAAAAAAAAAAAAAAAAAAAAAAAGAAAGAAAGAAAGAAAAGAAAAACCAAAAATTTAAAAAGAAAGTAATATAGATAAAAAATAATACATAGAAACTAGAAAAACAAATTCGATAGCTGAATGAGCAGGAAAACAGCTTCCAGGGCCAGGCGTGGTGACACCTTTAACCCTGGCACTCGGGAGACTGAGGTGGGAGGACGGCTGAGTTTGAGGCCAGCCAGAAAGTACAGAGTGAATTATAGGTCAGCCTGAGCTAGAGTGAGACCCTGCCTTGAAGCAAAAAAAACCCCAAAAAAACAAACAAACAAACAAAAAAACGGGCTGGAGAGATGGCACAGTGATTAGGGTGCTTGCCTGCAAAGCCTAATGACCTGGGTTCAACTCCCCAGTTCCCATGTAAAGTCAGATGCACAAAGTGGTACATGTGTCTGCAATTCATTTTTAGTGGCAAGAGTCCCTGGTATACCCATTCTCTCTCTCTCCTTGCAAATAAATAAAAATATTTTTTTAACTGTACAAAATAAGGAAAATGTGGGCTGGTTTAGAGGTTAAGGTGGTGGCCTGTGAAGCCTAAGGACCCAGGTTCAATTCCACAGTAGCCACATAAGCCAGACGCACAAGGTGACATGTGCACCTGGAGTTTGTTTTCAGTGGCTGGAGGCCCTGGCATGCCCATTCTCTCTATCTGCCTCTTCCTCTCTCCCTCTCTCAAATAAATAAAATATTAAAAAGAAGAAAAATGTAATGCAAGTGTAATTTCTCTTAGGTGCTATTTTGTGCCTGGTTTCTATGCAACAGTAGTTGATAATTAAATGAATCATAAAATAACAGTGTACAATAATAGTGGACAGATGAAGGCTTTTAAACAAAGCTTTTCTGTTTTTTTTTTTGTTTGTTTGTTTGCAGTGCAGAGGATGGAGAGAGGTTCAACTCTGGACCAGAAAGTGCTCTGTTACTGAGTCAGACCCTCCAGCCCCAAGGTCTTCTCTTTCAGATATACTTTTCTAAAAGCCAAGCCTTTATAAATTCAGAAATTGTCTCATCATTTGAACCTCTCGAAGTGCATTTGTGTTTGCCCTAAGAAAATCAAGAAAAAGTTATGAATAATTACAATAGGAAATGTGAGCAGGTTTAAAATGAAAAGGGCTGAGGAAATGAATCAGTCATTTTCCAGTGTTAGGTGGGGTAGCAGAGGGAAGGGCAGGGAAAGAGTGAAACCCAGGTTGTTAAAACCTTCTCCCCTGGAGACCTGCCCTGCTGGTCACGTGGGTACAAATAGGGAAAGAGCTCCGGGTAGAGAATCAGCTGCTATTCTAGTTCCAAGCTCCCTGTTCTGAGCTCAGCTTCGTTTGTACAGAGTGGGTAAAACTCACACTGTATGTTTTTCCCTAGAATATTTTAGAAGAGCTATTATTTTTGGCAATCTTAATTAGAGAGTCATTTTTTAACAAAAAAAAAACACACATTATAGTTGTCACAGCATTAATCATTGACAAAAAATACATTTAATTCAAAGTTTGCCAGCAATATTTAACATGTTCAAAGATCAGACGAGATCTAAATATTGATGAAACTGAAAGATTCGCTTGTGTTTGTAAGTGGAAATTTTGGTGTTAAATATTTTGATAGTTGGCAATGTTCTTTGTATGCTATTATTGTATGGTACCTTTGTAGCATTTGATCAGAGATCTATCAGCTGCAATTTATTTATTCAAACAATTCAAGTAGTAAACACTTGCCAAGTTGCATTCATCCCATATCACTGGCCCTTATCGCCCCGCCACTTTTTCTCTCCCTTCCTTCCTTCCACCCTCCCTCCTTCCCTCCCTCCTTCCCTCCCTTCTTTCTTTCTTTCTTCCTTCCTTTCCCCCTCCCCTCCCCTCCCCCTCCTCCCCCTCCCCCTCCCCTCCCCCCTCCCTCCCTCTCTCTCTCTCTCTCTCTCTCTCTCTCTCTTTCTTTCTTTCTCAGGGTCTCACTCTGGCCCAGGAGGACCTGGAACTCACTACGTAGTCCCAGGCTGGCCTCGAACTCACGGCCATCCTCCCACCTCTGCCTCCCAAGTGCTGGGATTAAAGGCGTGCGCCACCGCGCCGGGCTGCTGCTTTCTTTCTTCCACCACTGCCAGCGGGAGCGACCGCGCGGCCGCCCCCGGCCACGCCCCGGCCACGCCCCCGGCCGCCCCGGCCACGCCCCCGGCCGCCCCGGCCACGCCCCCGGCCCTCTCTGCGCCGAGATCCGTCCTGCTTCTCAGTACCTTTCTCTGCCCGCTGCTGGGAATGTGGATGCGTGCCTTGCGCTCCATCTTTTTGTTGTCGTTCGTCTTTGCTTTTCGAGGTAGGGTCTCACTCCAACTCTGGCTGACCTGGAATTCACCATGGACTCCCAGGGTGGCCTTGAACTCACGGCCATCCTCCTGCCTCTGCCTCCCGAGAGCTGGGATTAAAGGCGTGTGTGGCTGCATCCTGAATGATGTAAATAGATACGCTGATGACGGCTGAGCACACACCTGGTTACAGCGCAGGCTGTGCGGCAGAGGTGGGGGCTCTCAGCTGCTTTCTTCAGAATTCCTCATGAAGGAAAAACCAATTCCAGCTTGACTAAGGCACCCGGTTTTGGGAGCACGGGGCGCACTCGGCGGGACCTCCTGGCATCTGGCCTATCGTGCTTACCTGGTTCACCTGGTCTTCATGCAGGGTCTGCTACCTGACCAGCGATCAGTGCTGCTGGTGATGAATGCTACCCACGCCCATGCATCACTCCCGACGAGTCTCTCGCACGGCCCAGACCTTCTCAGTGCTTTCCCTAGTCTTTTCTGAGAGCACAGCACTTTCATTCACTCTATTTACACTTCAGATATTTTCGTATGGACTGTAACAATCAAAAGCCAGTTGGGGGGGGGGAGGGCTAGAGAAATGGCTTAGCAGTTAAGCACTTGCCTGTGAAGCCTTGGTTCTAAGGCTCCATTCCCCAGGACCCAGGTAAGCCAGATGCACAAGGTGGCCCATGCATCTGGAGTTCGTTTGCAGTGGCTGTAGGCCCTGGCACACCCATTCTGTCTCTATCTCCTCCCCCTCAAATAAATAAATAAAAACAAACAAAACAAACAAACAAGTCAGTTGGGGATGGGGAGATTGCTCAGTAGTTAAAGGCACTTGCTTGCAAGCCTAATGGCCCAGGTTCGATTCCCCAGTACCCACCCAAAGCCAGATGCACAAAGTGGCATATACATCTGGAGTTCATTTGCAGCATCAGGAAGCCCAGGGGAGCCCATACTCACTCTTTTTCTCTAACTCAAAATAAATAAATAAACAAAATAGTTTATAAAAAGCCAGTTGGAGGCTGGGGGTGGTGGCGTGCCTTTAATCCCAGCACTGAGGAGGACAGCCATAAATTGGAGGCCAGCCTGGAGCTACAGGTTGAGTTCCAGGTTAGCCTGGGCTGGAGTGAGACGCTGCCTCTGGGGGCAGAAAGAGGGAAAAACCAGTTGGCCTTCTGAATCTCCATGCAGCTTCATTGAATTTACTGACTACCCTTGTCAACAAATCATTGTATTCTTGCACACAGAAAACAGCATTGACATCAAACTTTCTCCAAAATAGATACCGTTGGCAATAGTGTGGTAAGGGACATCAGTCGGGATTATGTGCTGTGTGTCCAGCTCTAGGACGGGAACAGAGTACCAAGAATCTAGTATTATCAAAATCATGGACAGGTGTGGTGGCGTACACCTTTAATCCCAGCACTTGGAAGGCAGAGGTAGGAGGATCGCCGGGAGTTTGAGACCACCCTGAGACTACATAGTGAATTCCAGGTCAGCCTGGGCTAGAGTGAGATTGTACCTCAAACAAACAAGCAAGCAAACAAACAAAATCCTGCCAAGCACATACTCTGTGAAAGACAATCACTATTGGTAATAATGAAGCCCTGGCACACCTACATCCACTCTCTATGTTTGCCTCTTTCTTTCTCTATCTCTCAAATAAATATATAAATAAATTAAATTAAGAAATAATAACAGTTAGGGGAAACACAGCATTGCCAACAAGATCTGTATCATATAGTTGGTCTACCTATGATGAAACCTAAGCAGTAAATATTTTTAAAATGCTTCCCAATAGGTTCAGCCCATTACATAGCAATGCCTTTTTATGAAACGTCTTCAGATGCAGCAAAAAGCATTAGCCTCAGAGATCTGGGCTGTAACATCTTGAAATAGCCTGAACTGCTCAGACATAAATGTTTTAAAATAGAGACTGCATTTTTTCTAAAGCAGAGAAGAAGGAAAGGTAATTTAGATTAGTAGTAATTTGCACGCTGTTCTCATCTCCGGGCAGCTTGCGGTATATCTTCCCCCCACCACCCTGCTCCACTAGAGCCCATCACTTATTTTCATAATGATTACTCAAAGATAAACCTGGAGTGGCATTGGTTCCCTTCTCAAATATTGCATATGAAAATTGTCCTCTGTGAAATTGTACTTAACTTTGGGACGGAAGTGAGATGTTTTTGAAATGGATTAAAGAGGAAAAAGAAAAAAAGAAGAGATTGTATCACCCTCCACTAAGATTCTGATTGTCTATGAGTTAATGCTTAGAAACCCAAAATAATTTTTTAGACTGTTTCTTGTTCTCTTTTCAATACCCTCCTTACAGGAAGCTGCTCTCTTTGGACTCTAAGAATTTGTCATCAGAAGGAAGTTGTTCTTTCCCAGTTCTTCATAGTTCAAGGTGAGTGGCTGTAGTACCTGGGGAGTCAGTAGGAGCCAGTGCACATGGGGGCAGGTGTGAAGGCCTCTCCGATGGGGGTGGTTTGAGGAAGGGGATGGGTGTCTCACGGCAGCAGGACAGATCTTCCTTGAGCAATGACAATGCCTCCCCAATTGCCCCAAATATTCCTGTGCCTCAGGCTGGAGAAATGGCTCAGCAGTTAAGGGCTTGCTTTTGAAGCCTCAGGACCCAGGTTCGATTCCCTAGAACCCATGTAAACCAGGTGCGCATGGAGGCACATGCACGTGGAGTTCATTTGCAGTAGTTAGAGGCCCTGGTGTGCCCATTCTCTCTCCTTCTTTATCTCTCTCTCTCTCAAATAAAAACAAAAACATATTCCTGCACCTCAATGTCAGCCTCTGTGCAGCCTTCAGAAAGAAGTTTCTGTAGACTTGGGATGGCTGCGTCGCTCCTTTACTGGGCTGAAGAGATGGCTCAGCGGTTAAGGCGCTTGCTGGAACTCTCATTTACTGTATTGTTACCTGCAGGTGAAAACATAGACGGCTCAGCACAATATGAAAATGCTGGGTGCCCTGCTCAATGTTTATCGAACTTTTCAAGCAGAGTATTGAGTCAAGTGCAA
Source organism: Jaculus jaculus (assembly GCF_020740685.1). Taxonomy (NCBI): domain Eukaryota; kingdom Metazoa; phylum Chordata; class Mammalia; order Rodentia; family Dipodidae; genus Jaculus; species Jaculus jaculus. The sequence goes on along the minus strand of NC_059123.1, from coordinate 12,760,533 downwards.
GGAGCCTCTGGGCTCAGGACCCTGTGTGACCCCATAGATGACTCACCCAGGAAATAGGACCCAAGAGGTCACAGGTCAAATTCTTTGCCCAGAATGATAAAACCAGCTAGGAGAACAGGTAGCCTCCCAAGTCCTTGTTTCATTTCTTTTTCTTTTCTTTCTCTCTGTATTCTATTATTTCTGCATTTTCACTTCACGTTTAGCTGAGAAGAGTTTGTATTTATTTTTCATTCTTTAAATGTCTTGAATACAACTTGTGACAGGGCTTGCATTAAGAACTGAGGAGACACAGGACGTAATTCTTTTCCTTAAGCACTGGGCACAGGAAAACGAGGTAATAAAACACCAATTTTTATAGACATTTTGGGAAAGACAGAACTCTCATATACTACCACTGAGAGTTAAAGAGGTATTAATTCTTTTTGAGGGCAACTTGGCCTTATGAGACAAACCTTATAAAATGAGCATAGCCTTTGGCCCATAAATAACTTCTTGGAATTTATCCTAAGGAAATAATAAAAAGTGTGGGCAAAGTTATATTTGCAATATTATTCTTCATAGTGATGATTTTCCCTCAAAACTGCCTAAGAATCTGGGGTTTGTTAGCCATATTTTGGTGTAACCATGTTGGAACAGTACATGATGATCACATGCAGTTTTAGAAGGCTTAATGGGGGCTCAAGAGATGGCTCAGTGGTTAGACTGCTGCCAGCAAAGCTTGCTGGCCGGGATTCGGTTCCCCAGCACCCATGTAAAGCTGATGTACGAAGTGACGCGTGCGTCCAGAGTTCGTTTGCAGTCACTAGAGGACCTAGCATGCTTCTCTCGCTCATCTCTGTCTACTTGCAAATAAATAAGTAAAAAGAAAACAAAAAAAAGAAAGAACAAATAGTAATATAACATGAATACTCTTTTTAAATTAAATTAAATTTATTTGAGAGAGAGAGAGAATGGGCATGGTCAGGGCCTCCAGCCACTGCAAACAAACTCCAGACACATGCGCCACCTTGTGCAGCTGGCTTTTGTGGGTCATGGGGAATCGAACCTGGATCCTTTGGCTTTGCAGGCAAACACCTTAACTGCTAAGTCATCTCTCTAGCTCTGAATACTCCTGAATACTGGAAAATGTTTGTAACTAGGAAAGTAGAGATACATAACCAAATATTAATAGCAATTAATAATTTGTAATTAGTTTTTTTCTTTATAGTTAACATATTTATTAATATTTCTGTACTGACATATTTATTTTAGAATAAAGCAAAAAATTAAGTTTGATTATATTAACTATGAAAATCTATGTTTTCTTTCATTCTTTTTTTTTGTTTTGGTTTTTCAAGGGAGGGTCTCACTCTAGCCCAGGCTGACCTGGAATTCACTATGAAGTCTCAAGGTGGCCTCACACTCACGGTGATCCTCCTACCTCTGCCTCCCTCGTGCTGGGATTAAAGGTGTGCGACACCACGCCCAGCTTGAAAATCTATGTTTTCTTGAATGTCTAGAAAGGTAGCCCAGCTATTCTGTATTTTTCCATATGGGAAGGGGGAAGAAGGGGTAACCTATTGCTTAAGTTTCATATCTAAAAATTCATGTAGGGCCAGGTGTGGTGGATCACGCCTTTAATCCTAGCATTTGGGAGGCAGAGGTGGGAGGATCACCATGAGTTCAAGACCACCCTGAGATGACATAGTGAAATCCAGGTCAGCCTGGTCCAGAGTGAGACCCTACCTTAAAAAAAAAAAACAGAACCTCATGTAGGGCTGGAGAGATGGCTTAGTGGTTAAGGCACTTGCCTACAAAGCCAAAGGACCCAGGTTTGATTTCCCAGTACCCATGTAAAGTCAGATGTACAAGGTAGCACCTGTGTCCGGAGTTTGTTTGCAGTGGCTAGAGGCCCTGTTGCATGCATTCTCTCCCTCTCTCTCACTCTCTCCCTCTGTTAAATGAATTAATTAATTTAAAAAAACCACCTCATGTAGATTTTACCATGGGTGGGGGAGAGTGGCAGAGGGGACCTACTGATTAAGTTTCATGTATAAAATCTCAATTAGGCTTTAATTAATTGTCATATATATATATATATATTTTTTTTTTTTTTTTGAGATAGGATCTCTCTCAAGCCCAGGCTAACCTGGAACTCACTCTGCAGTCCTAGGTTGGCCTTGAACTCATGGCAATCCTCCTACCTCTGCCCCCTTAGTGCTGGAATTAAAGGTGTGCACCACCATGTCTGGCTCAAATATGTATTATTTGATTTCTGGCAGAATACTTACTCTGTGCTTAAGATTTCCAAGGATACTTTGAATGAGATTGTGTCCTAAACAATAAAAAATGAATAAAAATAAAATGGAGATCAGTTGGTAGAGCAGTTGCCTAGCTAGGAAGTGTCATTGGGCAGAGGAGGGCTCAGCACTGAAGCATCTCTTATCACACCTTCCAAGGCTCAGGGTCCATTGCAGAAGAGGCAGTGGGAAGAATGAGCCAGAGGAAGGCTAGGACTCCTTACAAAGCCCTCTTCCAGATACAAAATGGCCTGGATACCCATGACCTCACAGTGCCTGGCACTACCTATACAAGATCCTCATAGTAGGAGGAAAAGATGATGACATCAAAATAAAAGAGAGGCTGGTAGAGAGGAAGAGGGGATATGATGGAGAGTGGGGGTGTGAAGGGAATTATCATGGTTTATTGTCTATAATTATGGAAGTTGTCAATAATAAAAAAATTAAAAAAGAAAAATAAAGTGTCACTGGGGTCAGATGTTTTAGTCCAGCCCTAAGGTGTATAAAGAACAGTTTGAGGGCTGGAAAGATTGCTTAGTGGTTAGGGCGTTTGCCTGCAAAGCCAAAGGACCCAGGTTCGATTCCCCAAAACCCACTTTAGCCAGATGCACAAGGGAGTGCATGCACCTGGAGTTCGTTTGCAGTGGCTGGAGGCCCTGGCGCACCCATTCTCTTTTTCTCCCTTTCTCTCTGTCTCCCTCTTTCTCTGTCAAATAAATAAATAAAAATAAAATATTAAAAAAAAAACACCATAAGAACAGTTTGAGCACTGGCTTTTCCTGCGTGCTGGCTGCTTGGTGGTATCTCTCTGCTATGGATCTGTGGAAGTGAGCTGCTTCTTCTGCCATTGATGGTGTTGCCCCGGAACCCTGTAAAGCTGAAAGAAGCCCTCTCCTCTCACAAGCTGCTTCTGGTCTGGTGTTTGTCCCAGCAATGCGGAAGTAAGCGCCAAACCCACGGTCAATACACCAGTGCCCACACCAGGTTGGATGTGCAAAGTAGCACACTCCTCTGGGATTCATTGGCAGTGTCAGGAGGGCCTGGAGTGTTCATTTTCTTCTGTGCATGCCCTCTTTCTTTCAGCTCGCAAATCAATAATAAGCAAAAATTAGTTTTAAAAATTCAGAGAATATAGAAGTAACTTGCTTAAAAACTTTTTTGGGGGGTGGTGCTGAAGAGATGGCTCAGCAGTTAAGGTGCTTGCCTGCAAAGCCTAACAACCTGTGTTCGATTCCTCGGTACCTATGTAAAGCCAGATGCACAGATGCATCTGAAGTTTGTTTGTAATGGCCCTGGTGTGGCCGTTCTCTCCCTCTCTCCTCTGTTTTCCCTATTTCTTTCTGCTTGCAAACAAATAAAAATAAAAATAAAAACTTTTGTGTTGTTTGTTTTGTTTTGAGAACTGTGGCTTAATGTATACCGATTAAGATCAGTACGGCATATCTATAGTCCCAGCACTGGAAAGCTGAAGATAGAAAGATCACCAGTGAGTTCAAGGCCAGCATGGGGCTATAGAATGACTTTGTGGGGAACTTGGTCTACTCTACAGTGAGATCCTGCCTTAAAAAAATAAATAAAAAAAAATACTGGGGAGATTGTTTGGTGGTTAAAGGTACTTGCATGCAAAACTTGCCCACTCAGGTTTGATTCCCAGTACCCATGTAACGCCAGGTGCACAAAGTGGCTCATGCATCTGGAGTTCCTTTGCAGGGGCAAGCGGCCTTGGTGTACTCATGCTGTGTCTCAAACAAATAAATAAAAATATGTTTTTTAAAAATAGCCCAAGAAGGATCTTATAGTGTAATTCAGCAGCAGAATACTTGTGTAGCATGCTCAAGGCCTTGGTTTCAATCCTCAGCACTGTAAGAAAAATAAAAAGGGAAGGAAGGAAAGGAGGGGAGGGAGGGAAGGAGGATAGGGGAAGGAGGGAAGGAAGGAAGGTGGAAAGAAGAAAATAGGCAGGGAGGGAGGAAGACGAAAGGAGATAGGTAGATAGAGAATTAATCTGAAGAGAAATTGTTGAGATTAAATAATGCTCCTGAAGTAGCAAAAGCTAAATAGAATGTGTTCCATGCTGTTAAACAAAATTAAAGAAAGTCATTAGTATTTCCATCTAAAACATCCAAAATGCATACAGAGTCTTTTTCAAGTGTGAATAACTTGTAGCACCTCCCTGGCCCAGTGTTTCTTGGTATAGTCTGGGGAGTACTGCCAACCATTCACCTCCATGAGGTTATTGGAGGGCTAGTCTCCACAGCTGATTGATTGATTCCTTTGTCAGTTTTTCTTTCTTTCTTTTTTTATTATGTCTAATTCTTACTGACAGCACTGTGCCAGTTGCTATATTAGTTTCCATTCATGTACCAGAATAAGCTGTGCACCTTCTCTTTATGGCTCTCAGCTGTCCTTGAGTGATCACGGACAGACCTTGCTTTCACTGGATCCAACGCACTTTATTTTGTCAAAGAGCTGGGGCTGAAGAGATGGATTAGCGGTTAAGTGCTTGCCTGTGGAGCCTAAGGACCCCAGCTCCATTCCCCAGGACCCACGTTAGCGAGATGCGCAAGGGGGCGCACGCGTCTGGAGTTCATTTGCAGTGGCTGGAAGCCCTGATGTGCCCATTCTCTTTCTCTCTTTCCGTCTCTCTCTCTCTGCCTCTTTCTCTGTCTGTCAGTCTCAAATAAATAAATAAAAATAAACAAAAACAAACAAAGACATTGTCAAGTGTGGTTTGTGTGGTCTAGTGTGGTTAGTTAGTCTGCCCCAAAGACTCTTTTTTTAAATTAATTTTTTATTGACAACTTCCATGATTGCAGACAATATCTCATGGTAATTCCATCCCTCCTCCCCCTGCCGACTTTTCCCGTTGAAACTTCACTCTCCATCATATCCCCTCCCACTCTCAATCGATCTCTCTTTTATTTTTTGATGTCATCATATTTTGTGTAGGTAATGTCAGGCACTGTGAGGTCATGGATATCCAGGCCATTTTGTGTCTGGGGGGAGCACGTTGTAAGGAGTCCTACCCTTCCTTTGGCTCTTACATTCTTTCCGCCACCTCTTCCATATTAGAACCTGAGCGTTGGAAGGTGTGATAGAGATATCGCAGTGCTGAGCACTCCTCTGTCACTTCTCAGCACCATGATGCCCTCTGAGTCATCCCAAGGTCACTGCCATCTGAAAAGAGAAGGTTCTCTAACCAAAAGTGAGAGTAGCATTAATATATGGGTATGCACATTAAGAGAAGTGCTTACTGGGCACTTTGGTGAACATAATACACACATTTAGCCAGACAGCAGCAGACGTTATACCCCTAGGGCTCATGACTACCCATGTTGTAGGCTTACAGTACCAGGGATGTATCCCCTCCCATGGAGCGGGCCTCCACTCCAATTAGAGGGCAGTTGGTTTCCACCATGACAGACGTGCCACTATTGTACCCATTGGCTCATTTGGCCTGGTTGGCCAACTATAAGGCTTGCAGTGTCCACTGTTGAGTATCTTCACTGGTGATTTCTCTCTCTCCCATTGCACTGCATGAAGTGTGGCTTTTTCCAGCTTTCTGTCAGCTGGTCTACATGGAGGAGGTTTTCAGCTCAGTTCTAGCAGGGTTTCACAGTGACCTTGCAGCCCAAGTGTGTGGAGTCTCCAGCGATAGAGTCTTACCATCTGTTCCTGGTGGGAAACCAAGGGCCTTGGCAATGGCCTGTAATGTTTGGGGAGGCATCAGGGACCTCCCTGGTCAACAACTCACTGGAAGGTATCCCATCCTGGTCACTGAAAATTTCCTAGTAACAATCTATGGCTCCTGAGAAGGAGCCTTTTTCCTTTGCCCAGGAGCAACAGGGAGATCATTTTCCCAGCCAGCACCACAGTTCCCACCACAGGGCATGACTGTTTTTCATTTAAATGGAGCTGGACTCACTAACAGAAACATGGATCTGCTGTTATTTGTGACTTCCTTCCCTCTCAAATCATTCCCTCCCCTCCAAAAGAGGAATATTCTGGACATCCATGTCTTAGAGACTTATTTATTCATTAAAAGTAAACTGACACCTTTGATTTTTTTCTTTTCTTTTCTTTTGAGGTAGAGTCTCACTCTAGCCCAGACTGACCTGGAATTCACTATGTGGTCTTAGGGTGGCCTAGAATTCATGGTGATCCTCCTCCCTCTGCTTCCTGAGTGCTGGGATTAAAGGCGTGTGCCACCATGCCTGGCTTTTGTGTGTGTGTGTGTGTGTGTGTGTGTTTAAATATGTATTTTATTTATTTATATTATGTAAGAAGAGAGTCATAGAGAGAAAAGAGACAGATAGAGAGAATGGCACTTGTCTCCAAAGCCAAAGGACCCAGGTTTGATTCCTCAGTACCCATGTAAGCTAGATGCACAAGATGGTATATGTATCTGGAGTTCATTTGCAGTGGCTAGAGGCCCTAGAGAGCCCATTTCTCCCTATCTACCTCTTTTCCTTTCTCTTTCTCTCTCAAATAAATAAATGAAATACTTTTTTAAAAAGTTTGCTGTATAGCCATAATGAATTCATGAGGTATTCTTCCATGACCCTATTTCACAGATGAAGGAATGGGCCATAATCACACCATTGGTAAGTACGCGAGCTTGGACCTGGACCTGGGCAGGCTGACCCGAGAGTGGGATTTCTCTGTTCCACTCGGCGCTGCCCTGGAGAGAGTGGAGGAGGCGCTGCTGGAGCTGGGCCCTTCCGCAGGCGCCAGGACCATACGCATGCGGGCTGGGGCAGACTCCCCGCACATACCCGTCCTATACCTTGTGTGCGGGGACCCCTGGCTAAGAAAAGGGAAGGGGGGTGGGCGTGGTGGCACACCTTTCATCCCAGCCCTCTGGAGGCAGAGGTAGGAGGATCGCTGTGAGTTTGAGGCCACCCTGAGACTACATAGGTCAGCCCGGGCTAGAGTAAGACTCTATCTCAAAAAACCATAAAATTCTACTTCCTAAAAGACAGACCAAATGGCTGAACCTTCACTAGACCCTTACAGGAAACACCTGAACCACAAGACACTGGAGAGGGTAGGATCAAGACTGACCTAAATCTCCTACATCTTCCTTCCCTCTCTCTCCCCCTCTCCCCTCTATCTCTCTCCGCTCTAACTCTTGTATATTAGTTATCTTTTTCCTCAATTTCTTAGTGGACACTGACCTGTAACCCCCACTTCCAGCTTGGGCCTACCATCCACAATGAGCTTTTGATCAGAGAAACCTACAAGGTTTCCCAAAACAATGACAGACTTCTGTCAGAGTACTTGATGACCCACCAAAGGCCAGTGACCCTATTGCTGAAGACTCCATACGCAGCTGACGCGTAAAATGGGATGACGTGGCCGGAAGCCAGGAGAGAGTCAGTCCCCAGATAGTCAGCGTGTCTAGTGCCAGAAGGCGCTACATAGGCGACTGGGGGAAATGACCAAGAGCTGTCCAAGCAACACATTGTTTAACCTAATTAGCAACAAATAACCGGATGTGATGCCCACACAAGTGCAGTAGTGGTACACAGCCATGGTGAGGAATCAATTGCTCTTGAGTTGGCTAACTGATCCACTCAGTGGTACTAGACCCTTAGCTGGAGCTGGGAAACAAGTCAGAACCATACCCAAACACAAGCCCACTCTACAATATCAAGCTACCATCAATCACGGGGTATAAGAGGGCCTACACCTATCACACTGTCTATCAAAAAAGTAAGTGTTATCTCAATTTTCCGGGTGCTAACTTACTCTCCGTTGGAGAATCTTCTTCTCTTTTCCAGATAGATGCAGATCCTAAGAAGAGAGCTGCCCCAACATACCTCAAAAGGGGCCCAACTGAAACTAAGGACAACTGGCGAAATAAGCAAGGGTGATGTTTTCCTGTGAACGGATACCAGCACAAAGGGGAAGGAGATCAACGCAGAGAAAAATCAACTCCTACCAAATCAGAGAGCCAGAGCCTCAGAGGCCCCCAACACCTCAGCACTGAAGCAGACCAAAAATGAGCCCAACATGGCTCAGGGAAATCTTGCGGAAGAGGGGGCGGAAAGAATGTCAGAGTCACATGTTGGGTCATGATTTGCAGAGACATTTATCATACCAATAACTGGGGGCTAACTCCACAATGAATGACCCATTTTCATCAACAAGGAGGGTCTAATGGGAGGGGGTAGATCACAGATGAGCCTAAATAATGGTACCAAACTGCCCGTATTTACTGAAAAGAAAACTAATAAATTAAATTTAAAACAAAAGGAGGCTTTGTGATGATAGGAGAAAAGATGGTGGAACAGAGGGTGGACATCATTTCCTTGCCAACATCAGGTGGGCAACAGCAGCAGGACGTGTAGCTTGCAACTAACCCTGCAAGCTAGGGGCTAATAAACTTGAAGATTTATTCCCAGAAATCTACCTTATTCCTTCAGAACACATGAGTTTATTATGGGGGACACCTAACTCAAACCACTACATATCTATCATCTACCTATTGATCATCAACCTACCAATCTGTATATCTCTATCTATCCTTCAATAATTCCTTTCCCTGCTCTTACTTTATGCTTCTATTTTTATAGTTAAATGCATCTGTTAACTGGTACATAAAATATACATATTAATGAGGCAGCATATGATGTTTTAATACAAGTACACAATGTATACTGTTTAAGTAAGGTAAAACATGTCTATATGCTCAAGCATTTATTTTTTTCTTTATTGTGAAAAATTATGAAGTCCTTTCTTTTAGTAATTTGAATGTTAATATTATTGCTACCTACAGTCATGATGGTGTGAAATAGCATATCAGAACTTCTTGTTCTGAGCTAGATGTAGCAGTTCATACATTCAATCCCAGCACTTTAGTGGCTGAGGCAGGGTAATTACTGAGTTCAGACCAATATAAAATAAAGTGTGTAACTGCCTCAAAAAAAAAAAAAAAAAAAAAAGGTAAGGGGATGGGGAGAGGGGAGCCTGGGCACTCTCTTCTTTTAATACTGACCCATGCACATTGGTGTGGTTATTCACACACCTGAGGGAAAAGAGACACTCTTCGTTCCTAGTAGCTTCTGGGAGCACTCTTGTGCTTTAAAATTTAAAAATGAGAAAACTTGGTTTTTTTTTTTTTTTTTTTTTTGGTTTTTCGAGGTAGGGTCTCACTCTGGTCCAGGCTGACCTGGAATTAACTCTGTCATCTAAGGGTGGACTTGAACTCATGGCACTCCTCCTACCTCTGCCTCCCGAGTGCTGGGACTAAAGGCGTGCGCCACCACGCCCGGCTCTGGTTTTTTGTTTTTGAGATAGAGTCTCTCAGTATGTAATCTCAGACTGGATTCCAACTCACCGTGATCCTCCTACCTCAACCTCCCCGAGTACCCCATTCAAAAACTTGATTTTTTAGTTTTTTTCTTTCTTTTTTTTTTTTTTTTTAGAGAGAGAATAGGCACCATCAGGGCCTCCAGCCACTGAAAATGAACTCCAGACACATGCGTCACCTTGTGCATCTGGCTTACGTGAGTCCTGGGGAGTAGAATCTGGGTATGTAGGCTTCATAGGCAAGCGCCTTAACTGCTAAGCCATCACTCCAGACTGCAAACTTGATTGTTTTTTCTTTTCATTTTTTTATATTAACACCTTCCATGATTATAAAAAATATCCCAGAGTAATACCCTCCTTACCCCCCACTGTCCCCTTTGAAACTCCACTCTCCATCATATCCCCTCCCCATCTCAATCAGTCTCTCTTTTATTTTGATGTTATCATCTTTTCCTCCTATTAGGGTGGTCTTGGGTAGGTGGTGTCAGGCGTTGTGGATATCCAGGCCATTTTGTGCCTGGGGGGAGCATGTTGTAAGGAGTCCTACCCTTCCTTTGGCTCTTACATTCTTTCCACTACCTATTCCTCATTAGACCTTGAGCTTTGGAAGGTATGATAGAGATATTGCAGTGTTGAGTACTCTGGTCACTTCTTTCTAGCACCATGATGCCTTCTGAGTCATCACAAGGTCACTGCCATCTGAAAAGAGAAGATTCTCTACCAAAAGTGAGAGTAGCATTAATATATGGGTATGAACATTAAGAGAAGTGCTTACTGGGCAGTTTGATAAGCATAGTATGCACATTTAGCCAGACAGCAGCAGACGTTACACTCCTAGGGCTCATGACTACCCCTGTTTTAAGTTTTCAGTATCAGGGATGTATTCCCTCCCATGGAGTGGGTCTCCAGTCCAATTAGAGGGCAGTTGGTTTCCACCATGACAGACATACCACTATTGCACCCGTTGGCTCATATGACCTGGCTGGCCAATTATAAGGCTTGCTGTGTTCACTGTTGAGTATCTTCACTGGTAATTTCTCTTTCTCCCATTGAACTGCATACAGAATGGCTTTTTCCAGCTTTCTGTCAGCTGGTCTACATGGAGGAGGTTATCAGCTCAGTTCCAGCAGGACTTCTCAGTGGCCTTACAGCCCAAGTATGTGGAGTCTTCAGCAATAGGATCTTACCATCTATTCCTGGTGGGAAACCAAGGGCCTTGACAATGGCCTATAATGTGAAAACTTGATTTTTTAAAAATGTGTCTTAAATTTTTATTTATTTATTTATGAGAGAGAGAAAGAGAGGGAAGAGAGAATGAATCCACCAGGGCCTCTAGCCATTGCAAACGAACTACTGACACATGCGCCATCCTGGGCATCTGGCTTCTGTGGGTTTTGGGGAAATCGAACCTGAGTCTTTTGGCTTCATGGGCAAGCGCCTTAACTATTGAGCCATTTCTCCAGCTTAAAAACTTGATTAAAAAAAATTATATGTTTATTTATGAGTGGGGGAGAGAGAGAGAAAGAGAGGGAGAGAATGGGCACGCCAAGGCCTCCAGCCACTGCAAATGAACTCCAGACACATGTGCCAACCTGTGCACCTGGCTTACGTGGGTCCTGGGGAATCAAAATCGGGTCCTTAGGCTTTGCAGGCAAGTGTCTTAGCTGTTAAGCCATCTCTCCAGCCTCCGAAAACTTGAATTTTAAAACCTTCTTTTGATGCCATCTGTAGAGGTCCCAGCACACAGGAGGTGGAGGCAGGAGGATCTAGAGTTCAAGGTCATCCATAGTGAGTGAGTTCAAGGCTAGTCTAGACTACATGACACCTTGCCTCAAAAAAAAAGTTAGTACAATAATAATAAAGGCTCTTTTTGGTCCTGCTGTATGACTCTTCTCATAATTCTAGTACTTTAGACACCGAGTGTGAGGAATGCCACCATTTCGTCATACTGGGGCTGCCCGCACAGCCAACTCTCTTCCGAAATTCATTCTCCCTTCTCCCTCATCCTAAGAACACTCCCACATTTTTCAAAGGCAGCTAGCAACTAATTGGTTTTCTTTTTTTCTTTTTTCCTGTAGTTCGTGTTAAGGTTTGAATCACCGGCAAGCCTCTTTAAGCCTCTAAAAAGAGATTGTTTATTAGTAAAAAAAAAAAAAAGAACATTCAATTAACAAAGTTTCAGGCAGAGGGCAGATGTTTCTGGATTAAGGGAACATTTTGACAGTTTGTGGGTGAAATTAAGATGTCTAGCCATCTGGGTTCTGTTTAGGTTTCAAAACCTCCTGGGCATAGAGACTCTTATGGGCCTCTCCTTACAACTTAGCCCCGAGAGACACTCCTGAGTGCATGTCCTGCCTAGAGGCCCCACCTCAGCTCAGCTGGCTTGCTATTTGGGGCGCTCAGTTAACAAGTATCCTAGTTTATGTTCCCTTCAGTCCTCTCCCCAGATCCACTCTAGCCCTTGTAGGCCTGAACCCTTTAATCTTTCTTCAAACACACCTATAAACCTTTCTCCAACTCCGAGCATGCTAACACGTCCCCATCCATTATCTAAAGCTAATCCAATATAGACTGCGCCGGGGCAAGGCTGGTCTTCCTAACAAAGCCAGATGGGGTTGCTGCCCTTCTCCCAGTGCTGCCGCCTTCATCTTCTCCTGCTCCTCCTCCTCCTCCTCCTTCTACTTTTTTTTTTATTTTAACTTTTGCTTCTTTCTTCTTCCTCTTCTCCTATTTCTTCTACTTTTACCTTCTTCTCGCTCTAGCCCAAGCTGACCTGGAATTCACTATGTAGTCTCAGGTCAGCCTTAAGCTCAAACTCATGCAGATCCTCCTACCTCTGCCTCCCGAGAGTGCTCAGATTAAAGGCATGCATCACCACAACTGGCTCTTTTTTATTTAATTTTTAAATTTGTATTTAGGGATAGATAGCTCAGTGGTTACAGCTTCTTGCTTGCAAAGTCTGCCAGTCAAGGTTCGATTCCTCAGTACCAATGTGAAGCCAGATCCACAAGGTGATGCCTGGAAAAGAAACAAGAAACCAAAAGCACAAGTGCTGGGCGTGGTGGCACACGTCTTTAACCCTAGCACTTGGGAGGCTGTGGTAGGAGGATCGGTGTGAGTTCAAGGCCAGCCAGGGAATAGGGAGTGTCAGGTCAGGCTGGTAGAGTAAGACCCTGCCTTGGAAGCCCCCCAGTGGCACATGCATGTGGAGTCCCTTTGCAGTGGCAAGAGGTCTTAATGCCCATTTTCTTTCTCTCTCTCTTTTCCTTCCTTCCTTCCTTCCTTCCTTCCTCTCTCTCTCTCTCTCTGTCTTGCGTGTACACACACACACAAACAAAAAAAATTATATTTATTTGCATTCATGTGTAGTGGAGACACAAAAGGGTCTCTTGTTACTACAAATAAATATAGAATACCCATTTGACTGTAAGGAAGGGCTAGGGAATTGAACCTAGGTTTGACAAACTTTGCAAGTAAATGTTTTAAGTGCTGAGCCATCCCTAGCCCTTCAATTTCAGATTTCTAAATACACGATTTCAGAAGCATGGATCCAGACATTGCGTGGCACTTACCACAGGAAAGCTCTCTTCCTCATTCACCACACATGAGTTCTTCCATTCATATGCCTCAGGATTCCTTTTTGTTGTTGTTTGGTTTTCAAGGTAGGGTCTTGTTCTAGCCCAGGCTGACCTGTAATTCATTCTATTATCTTAAAATGGCCTTGAACTCACAGTGATCCTCCTGCCTCGGTGCTGCCACACCCGGCCTCCCTGGAATTCTTTTTTTTTTTTTCAAGGTAGGGTCTCACTTTGGCCCAGGCTGACCTGGAATTCAGTATGGAGTCTCAGGGTGGCCTTGAACTCAGGCGATCCTCCTACCTCTGCCTCCCGAGTGCTGGGATTAAAGGTGTGCGCCACCACGCCCAGCTCCCTTGAATTCTTTAAAGGTAGAGGGTGGCAATATTACACATGCCTTGACACATGCTTTACATAGGAAATGTAGTTCCTCTGAGCTACCTAAAGAGAGAACCTCTTGCTGGAATATCTCTATCACACCTTCCGAGGCTACACAAAATGGCCTGAATATCCACGACCTCACGGTGCCTGACACTACCTACACAAGACTGTCATAAGAGGAGGAAAAGACCATGACATCAAAATAAAAGAGAGACTGATTGAGAAGGGGAGGGGATATGATGGAGAATGGAATTTCAAAGGGGAAAGTGGGGGGGAGAGCACTACCATGGGGTACTGTTTACAAGATATCAGTTAGATCTCCCAGGTTGTTGGAGTTGAGGGCAGAAAAGTGGGGTGTTTTTCCTTTTCTCCCATCTCGTCTCTCCACACTATACACTTTAGTATTTAAGTTTTCCTCATGTTTCTACTTGTATTTTTTAAGTTAACAAATTGGACTTAATTTATTTTAATTTTAATTTTTAAAAATTTATTTATTTACTTGAGAAACAAGAGAGAGAAACAGGCAGACAGAGAGAGAGAGAGAATGGGCCCATTAGGGCCTCCAGCCCTTACCATTGAACTCCGGATGCATGTGCCACCGTGTGCATCTATCTGGTTCACGGGTCCTGGGGAGTCGAACTGAGGTCCTTTGGCTTTGTAGGCAAATGCCTTAACTGCTAAGCCATCTCTCCAACCCTATGTGATAGTTAAGCTGTTGTCAACTTGATCTGTTTAGTAATCCACAGAAATCCCTTTTGGGTGGATCCTTGAGGTTGCTTCCAGAAAGGATCAGCTAAAGGAGGAAAGCTAAGAGTGAGCCCTTCCCCCAGGTGGGTGGCCCCACTCAGAGGGTTTCACTTGGCTGGCGGAGCTGCTCCTGCTCGCTGCCTTCCAGTGTGGATTGAAGACCAGCGTGGACTGAAGACCAGCATCAACTGAAGACTCACTGGATCGAAACCCATTGCCAGGTTGGGACTGCTGAGGCATCTGGCCACATGGACTGAGCAGCTATCAGGTTCCTTGATTCTTGGGCCTGCAACTGCTATTGGACTACCATAAACTAATCCAATAAATCCCCTTTTTAAAAGAATTCATTCTAGCAGTTCTGTTCCTCTAGAGAGCCCTGACTCATACACCCTACTTGTGGGTTTTTGTTGTTTTTGTGTTTTGAGGTAGGGTCTCACTCTAGCTCCAGCTGACCTGCAATTCACTGTGTCGTCTCAGGGTGGCTTCGAACTCAAGGTGATCCTACTACCTCTGCTGGGATTATAGGTGTGTGCCACCATGCCCAGCACCATGCCCAGCTGTTTTTTTTTTTAAATATATTTTATTTATTATTTGAGAGAGAGAGAGAGAGAAAGAGGCAGATAGAAAGAAAGAGAGAATGGTCACAGCAGGGCCTCCAGCCACTGCAAATAAACTCCAGACACATGAGCCCCCTTGTGCATCTGGTTTATGTTATGCCCAGTTCTCGGCGCCCCCAGTGACCACCAAGGAGAACCAAACACGTATGCCAGGGCAAGGAGCTTTACTTCTGGCTTAAGCTCGGTCTCTTGACTTCACCGACGCAGTGGATCTGTACAAGAGCCCCGAGTAGTGGGATGTAGGGTTTTTATAGGGAATTGAACACAGAGGAAGGGGATGGGTATATGATTTGTTGATTGAAGCAGTGTACTCTTCTGGTTGGCTTAGGATTTTGGCGGGCAAAGTTGGTAGGCTGGAGCTAGGAGAATTGAACTTATCTTAGGACTTCAGGAATGTATGGCATAATCAGTTTCCAGTAACTGTTAAGCCCATCCTTTCTGGAAAATAAAAACTTAGACCTTGCCGGGAAACAGAAACTTAGGCCTACTGAGGACTCTGAAGCCTGTCATGGCGTCCATCTGGTTCCTGCGTCCTTCAATTTACTTGGATCCTGGGGAATCAAACTGGGGTCCTTAGGCATTGCAGGCAAATGCCTTAATCACTAAACTATTTCCCCAGCCACCTTGTGCATCTGGCTTATGTGGGTCCTGGGGAATTGAACCTGTGTTCTTAGCTTTCACAGACAAGCGCCTTAACCACTAAGCCATTTCTCCAGCCCATAATTTTTTGTTTTTAAAGAAAGAAACTGTGGGGCTGGAAAAATGGCTCAGTGGTAAAAGTGTTGCTGTGCAAGCATGAGGAACTGAGTTCAAACCTCAGTGCCCACAGAGAAAGCATGGCATGATCACACCATAACCTCACTGCCGAGGAAGGGCAGAGACAACGAGATTGCAGGACTCCACTGGTCAAGCAGCCAAGCTGAAAAACGGAGTGTTCCAAGTCAATGAGACGTTGTCTCAAGAAAATCAGTCAGAATAGAGCACACCCGAGGTCTGCGGACCTCTGCACATGTGCGTGGGCTCACATGCATCCACCCAGAAGCACACAGAGAAAGAAGAAAGAAGGAAAGAAAGAAAGAAAAAGAGAGAGAGAGAAGGGAGGGAGGAGAGGAAGAAATGAAGGAAGGGAAGGAGGGAGGGGGATTCCAATGAGCTAAGGCGTGGCTCCATGGGTAGAGTGCTGCTCAGCATACATGAAGCCCTCAGTTCAATTTCCAGTACTGTAGGAACTTGGTGTGGTGGTCCATGCCTGTAATGCTAGATTCGGGAGGTGGAGGCAGGAAAATCAGCAGCTCAAGGTCATCCTGAGCTCATATGAAGCCACACTGGGCTATATGAGGTCCTGTTAAAAAAAAAAAAAAAAAATCCAGGCTAGAATCTACTTGGCGTCATAGACATGAAGGCAGAGCCTGGCAGGGAGGGAAACTGAACCTGGCACCTGCGACCTGAGCTTTGGGATCTGTACTTTACCGCATCTCCTAGCTCTGTGTGCTGCTTGCTACACTGCCTTAGGCGTTTCTGAACCTTTCTTTTTTTTCTTGTCTTGGTATCTACAAAGCAGGGATAAATATGCCTGCCTTGGCCACCTGCCAGGGACATTAATCAAGTGAGATAACACATGTCAAAGTGTTTTGTAAACTAGAAAACATTTCACAAACTTCACATGCTTGTGATTATTGTTATCCATAAAAGATGCTTGTAAATCATGTGAAAACCCAAGAAAAATATGATCACTATATTAATATTGATTGTTGTCTTGAGATACAGGCTATGAAGACAGAATTATTCAAAGAAAACCTTCTGAACCCGGGCGTTGTGGCGCACGCCTTTAATCCCAGCACTTGGGAGGCAGAGGTATGAGGATGGCTGTGAGTTTGAGGCTACCCTGAGACTATATAGTGAATTCCAGGTCAGCCTGCGCTAGGGTGAAACCCTACCTTGAAAAACAAAACAAAACAAAGAAAACATTTCCAGAAATGAGTCTGACTCTAATGTGCCATCATTAAAGGGCAAAATTTTTCTTATTGGTTATTATTTTTAGCTTAACTTAAGATAAGCAGCAAACACATTAGGTTTGGGAAAAATATGAGTTCCTAACCAGCACAGTAAGATGAGAGAGGATCAAAATGCTTCTGGTTTTGATCTTTAACATGTTTCTGCTTTGTTAAAAGCAGGATTCTTGGGAGATGGCACCGTGGTGAAAAGCTCTTGCTATCATATGAGCCCGACAACGGGAGTTCGAATCCAGAACCATGTAAAGCTGGACGCAAGCAGCCACGGTGTCTGTAATCCCAACGCCCTAATGGAGCTGAGGTCAGGAGAATCCCAAAGATCACTGGTCAGCTATCCTGGGGATCCTGGCAGCAAACAAGAGAGATCCTGTCTCAAAAAACCAAACCAAACCAAACCAAACCAAACCAAACCAAACCAAACCAAACCAAACCAAACCAAACCAACAACATGGCTGGGGGCGGCCCTGTGGTTGTCCTCTGACCTCCGCGCATGCAGGAGTGATAAAGACTCGTGATGCCAATCTCTAGCCTCCCTGTGCACCCTAACATGTATGCATGTGTCCATGCACATATGTGTCCACACACACGTGCACACACACACATACATACACACCCTAATGCACTAGTCTCTGAAGACTTCTCTGTTTGGCTTCCATACTTGGGCCTTTTCTCAACCCTTATTCTCTCATCTTCTCTTTCTGTTTATTTTTATTTATTTATTTGATAGAGGGAGAAAGGCAGATAGAGAGAGAGAGAATGGGCACACCAGGGCCTCCAGCCACGGCAAATGAACTCCAGACGCGTGCTCCCCCTTGTGCATCTGGCTAACATGGGTCCTGAGGAATCGTACCCCCAACATGGGTCCTTAGGCTACACAGGCAAGCGCTTAACCGCTAAGCCATCTCTCCAGCCCTCTCTCATTTTCTTGCACTCAGGAAGGAAGAAAGGAAGGTAGGGAAAGAGGGAAGGAGGAAGGGGGAGAGGGAAGGAAGAAGGAAGGGAGGAAGCAAATAACTGTTGGTGCTGCCCTTGTTCCCTTTGGAGACTTGAAGGATATCTGCCCCTTCCTTATTTTTCCATCAGCCTAAACCTCTTCCTCCAGGGGCACGAGGAAACAACTCGCCCTAACAGAGCGACGAGAAGCCTGTGGGGAGCAGAGATTTCCGAGCTGTCGAAAGCCCTTTTCTTGCTGTGCTGAGTGTGGGCTGTTTTGAGCGCTCTGTGGTGACTCTTCAGGTCCAGACTGGGAGCCAATACACACAGGCACTTACTAAATGGTCACTGAATGGAAAGATTGACTATAGATCAGCTGAATTGCTCTGCTCTTTCTTTCTTTTTGTTTTTTTTTTTTCAAGCCCAGGCTGACATGGGAGTCACTATGTAGTCTCTCAGTGTGGCCTCAAACTCACAGCAACCCTCTTACCTCTGCCTCTCTAGTGCTGGGATTTAAGGTGCGCGCCCTCATGCCTGGCCTGCTGTATTCTATTACTATATACATATTTATGTTGAGAGAGAGAAGGACATCATGCCAGGGCCATTGGCCACTGCAAACAAATTCCAGATGCATGAGCCACTTTGTGCATCTGGCTTTATGTGGGTGCTTGGGAATTGATCCTGGGCCGGCAGGTTTTTCAAGCAAGCACCTTTAACCATTGGGCTATCTCCCCAACGCCCGAAATTGCTCTATTCTTATCTTTTCACTAACTTATACATTTAGCCATGTAAGATGATATTGCAGAGCTGAGGATGTAGCTCATGCACCAAGCTCTAGGTTTAATCCTCAGTACAGGAAAAAAAAAAAGGATATATTACTTGGACTTTGCCTTTGAAATTGCCCTTGGAAGTAATGTGTCAATATGTAGTCACTGATGAACAGAATCATTCTATCAAACACGTATTGTTTGTAGAACACTTGTTCTACATTGTGAAAACTAGTAAGACAATGCTTATCCTTTTTTGGATAAATGATTTTATTATTTAAATGTTAAAGCCCAATGAATTCATGTCATAGCAAAATGACCTCTGTTTCAAGAGCATGCTATTAAGATTTTTTTATAGCTATGCTTTAAAAAATATTTTATTTATTTATTTATTTAAAAGAGAAAGAGAGAGAGAGGAAGGGGAGAGAGAGAGAGAGAGAGAAAGAGAGAGGAAGGGGGGAGAGAGAGAGAGAGAGAAAGAGAGAGAGAGAGAATGGGCACACCAGGGCCTCCAGCCACTACAAACAAACTCCAGACACATGTACCTCCTTGTGCATCTGGCTTAAGTGGGTTCTCAGGAATCCAACCTGGGCCCTTTTGCTCTGCAAGCAAGCGCCTTAACCACTAAACCATCTTTCCAGTCCATGCTATTAAGCTTCTTAAAAAAACATTTATTTATTTGAGACAGAGACTGGCGTAGTGGCTCATGCCTTTAATCCTAGCACTTGGGAGGCAGAGGTAGGAGGATCTCCTTGAGTTCAAGGCCACCCTGAGACTCCATAGTGAATTCCAGGTCAGCCTGAGCCAGAGAGACCTTTTTTTTTTTTAAATTTTTTTTGTTCATTTTTATTTATTTATTTGAGAATGACAGAGAGAGAAAGAGAGAAAGGCAGATAGAGAGAGAGGGAGAATGGGCACGCCAGGGCCTCCAGCCACTGCAAACAAACTCCAGATGTGTGTGCCCCCTTGTGCATCTGGCTAATGTGGGTCCTGGGGAATCGAGCCTCGAACCAGGGTCCTTATGCTTCACAGGCAAGTGCTTAACTGCTAAGCCATCTCTCCAGCCCCAGAGTGAGACCTTTACAACGTCAGTTTCCTTTCCTGTGCCTAAAAGCTGTGCAATGTTACCTCTGCTGGTGCCTCGCCTCTTGCTTAGTGCCCAAGTTTCTGCCTAACTGGTTGGAGAAATACTTCTGGGTTTGCCACTGTAATTTGTTTAATCAGGTCCAGGTCACGGGAACTAAGCGCGATTCTGAGAACGATGTGCTCTCAGCTTGAGCTCTGGCCACCCTAGAGATTAAACTTCACATTCTGGGAGCCACAGTTTCCTGTGTCAAAGCAAGGAACAAGCAGCCTTTCCTGGGAGGAAAAAAAAAAAAAATCTGCAAATTGACTTGAAAATGAGGGAAACTGAAAAATGACCTGGAACAAAATCTGGCATCTTGCATAGCAACCGTGGTGGGTTAGGGTGTGCTGGATCTCACTGTCTGTTTCAGTTAAAATGAGTACAGTGAAAACTTGTTTTAGCCAGGCGTGGTGGCGCACACCTGTAATCCCAGCACTCGGGAGGCAGAGGTAGGAGGATCGCTTGAGTTTGAGGCCACCCTGGGACTACACAGTGAATTCCATGAAGCCTGGACTACAGCGAGACCCTATCTTGAAATACAAAACAAAACAAAAATCTCGCATTACACAACATTTTCACATTTCCAAGGAAAGCGCCTTTGGGTACAGGAAGAGAAAAGGCCAGCTGTGAGGATGGTGGTGCGTGAATAAACCACCCGATGTTTGTAGTGGCTGGAGGCCTGGCACACCTATTCTCCCTCTCTCTCATGAATAAATAAAATATTTTTGAAAAATTAGAAGAAAGGGGCTAGAGGAATTGCTCAGTGGTTAAGGCGCCTGCCTGCAAAGCCTAATGACCTGGGGTCAATTCCCCAGTACCCATGTATAGCCAGATGTGCAGAGTGGCATTTGTGTCTGGAGCTCATTTGCAGAGGCTGGAGGCCCTGGCGTGCCCAATCTGTCTGTCCCTCCCTTCTCTCTATGTCTCTGTGTTTTCATTAATTTTTTTGTTGTTGTTCATTTTTATTTATTTATTTGAGAGTGACAGAGAGAGAGAGAGAAAGAGGCAAATAGACAGAGAGAGAGAGAATGGGCGCGCCAGGCCTCCAGCCACTGCAAACGAACTCCAGACACGTGCGCCCCCTTATGCATCTGGATAACGTGGGTCCTGGGGAATTGAGCCTCGAACCGGCATCCTCAGGCTTCACAGGCAAGCGCTTAACCGCTAAGCCATCTCTCCAGCCCGTCTCTGTGCTTTCAAATAAATAAATTTAAAAAAAATTTATTAAAAGAAAAGAAAAATAAGCTCAGATAAGCTCAGCATGGTGGCGCACGTCTTTAATCCCAGCACTTGGTGGGGAGAGGTAGGAGGATCACCATGAGTTCAAGGCCACCCTGAGAATACAAAATAAATTCCAGGTCAGCCTGAGCTAAAGTGAGACCCTACCTCTAAAAAAGGGGAATGTGGGGGGAGGGAGGGCATTACCATGGGATATCTTTTATAATCATGGAAGTTGTTAATAAAAAATTTTTTTGAAAACATAAATAAATAAATAAACTGTGAAAAAAAATTTTTTAAAGAAAGAAAAATAGAAAGGAGACAAGTTGGAAAGAAGGGATTCTGTTGGGAGGATTTGGGAGGAGGAAAGGGGAGGGTGGTAGGAGAAGATTATGATCATGGTAAATTGTCTATATTTATGGAAGTTGTCAATAAAAAAAACTTTTAAAAAGCCAGGTATGGTGGCACACACCAATGCCAGCACTCAGAAGGC
Source organism: Jaculus jaculus (assembly GCF_020740685.1). Lineage (NCBI taxonomy): Eukaryota > Metazoa > Chordata > Mammalia > Rodentia > Dipodidae > Jaculus > Jaculus jaculus. The sequence continues at coordinate 12,739,071 of NC_059123.1, read as the reverse complement.
AGAGGCAGAAGGATTGCTATGAGTTCACGGCCAGCCGAAGAGTATACAGTGAATTCCAGGTCAGCCTGGACTAGAGCAAGACCCTGCCTCAAAAAACCAAAACTAAAAGGATTAAAAAATTTTTTGTTGTTATTTTTATTTATTTATTTGAGAGCAACAGACAGAGAGAGAAAGAGGCAGATAGAGAGAGGGAGAGAGAATGGGGGCGCCAGGGCCTCCAGCCACTGCCAATGAACTCCAGACGCATGCACCCCCTTGTACATCTCGCTAACTTGGGTCCTGCGGAATTGAGCCTCAAATCAGGGTCCTTGTGGGTGTACTGGGGAATCAAACCTGCATCCTTTGGC